>NC_041391.1:174457467-174548200 GCF_002162155.2 Triticum dicoccoides
GTAGACGGTGGAGGGGTGGCCGTGGAGGGGTGGTTGAACAGGACCCCGTGGTGTGTAGGGCTGGATGAACAGCAAACGGTGGAGGGGTGGTTGAACAGTAGCCGGTGGAGTAGCGCGCGGTGGAGGCTGGATGAACAGGAGCCCGTGGAGGCTGGAGGAGGTCGACAGTAGCCCGTGGAGGCTGGAGGAGGTCGACGGTGGAGATGAACAGTATCCCGTGGAGTCCCGTTTTGCGGTACGCCACACCCCTCCCGATGAACAGGATCCCCGTTTCGACCGTAGGAGGTCTGTTTCGTCCGTTTTGCGGTACGCCACACCCCTCCCGATCAACAGGACTCCCGTTTCGACCGTAGGAGGTCTGTTTCCTCCATTTTGTGGTACGCCACACCCCTCCCGATCAACAGGACCCCCGTATCGACCGTAGGAGGTCCGTTTCCTCCATTTTGCGGCACGCCACACCCTTCCTGATTAACAGGACCCCGTTCCGAACGTAGGAGGTTCGTTTCCTCCGTTTTGCGGTACGCCAGGCCTCGTTTCCATCGCCTGTTCCATCCAAGCCCTCCCGATGAACACGACCACGCATTCTATTCTGACCCAACCGGTTGGCTCCCACGCGTTTCGTAGCCCCCTGATGAACACGACGCATTATGTTGCCTCCCCATGAACACGACACATTCCGGTGCCTCCCCATGAACACGACGCATTCTGTTGCCTCCCCATGAACACGGCGATGATGTTGTTTCTCCATTCCGACCCATCCATGTACACGAGCCCTCGCCGTACGTATGCGCGAGTAGGCGTTCGAGACCTCGCCCGTATGTACACATACGTGGCCATATTTTCTTTCTTGCACCCTGGCCGATGTATGTACGTGTACATGCTACATGCACGCCTCTACTACGACACGTGCGCGCCTCTACATTCACCAGTATATATGTACATACATGTTCGCGACCAGAATGACAACGCTACGTACGCTTCGACGAGGTGGGTCCCGACTGTCAGGCACTTCCTTGCCTGCGAAGATGTAGCTGGTGGGTCCCAGCAGTCAGGGGGGCGAATCGTTTTTTTTTTCCTGGACGCACTTCCTTGCGTGCGAAGATGTAACTGATGGGTCCCAGCAGTCAGGGGGGTGAATCGTTTTTTTTGCTCGGACGCACTTCCTTGCGTGCGAAGGTGTAGCTGGTGGGTCCCAGCAGTCAGGGGGGAAACGTTTTTTTCGCGAAATACGGTGGCCCGTCCGGTGGGTCCGTGCTGTCAACTGGAGGAATAATTATTTTGCGCGTAATAAGGAGGCACTTCCTTGCTGCGACCGTGGACCCAGCTGTCAGCCTCTCCACGCACAGTACTCTTCTGATGGAAGTCGATCGTTGACCGCATTGACCACGCTGCGCCGAGAGCACCACGGCGGTGGACGATGGCGAGGCCTAGGAAGGGGACGACACGGAGGCAGGGAAGACTCGGCAGTTGTTTCCCATGCGGAGGGGAGTACGACTGTATGAGGGTTTACTGGTTCGTCTGCCGTCGCCGAAGAATAACAACAGGTGTGGGTGAGTATAGGGATGGCTAGGCCAGCGATGGGAGTACGGTGGGGCGGGGAGGCCTGCGCGGCAGCACAGCTGGCCGCTGGGAGGAGGGAGCAGGCAGTCCCGCCGGCGCTTGTTTGAGCGGCTGGAGCAGGAAGAGCAGAGATTGATGAAGCACGACGGCCGTTGGATGGACATCCAACCGTCTCTGCTTGTGCGTCAACCTTTTTTTAGGAAAGCCTCAAATCTGTGGAAAACAACATATAGCCCATCTGCCATTATTTCTAATAATTTACAGCCCATTTGCTAATTCTTAAGGTTTTTTGGAGCCCATATTCTTTTTGTTAGTATTACAGCCCATATTGTGGCCACGGTTAAAAAATTATACGAAATTTTGCATATTTTGGTGCGGTCCGAACTGTTTTTAATCCCGAAGTTTCAACTCACATTCAAACTGATTTTAAAAATAAATGTATATCAATATAAAATCCAACAAATTCTCCACGCATAAAAATTAATGTAATTTAAAATCTTGAAATGAAAAAAATATATTTGAAACTAATTGCTGGTTTGATGTATTTTAAAAATGTACAACCCATTTCTCATTACTGATGGGCCATTTTCTCGGCCAGCCAAATGAAAGCTCTCCTTGTCTTGAAAGATTTACAGCCCAACAGGCCTGACAAAGCGACTTACTTGGCAAATCACAAAAAAACTGGGTTGTGGCCGTGGACCCAGCTGTCAGCCTTTGCACGTACAGTATTCTTCCAATGTAAGTCGTTTCTTGACCACGTTGACCATGCCGCACGGAGAGCACCACGATGGTGGACGACGACGAGGCCTAGGAAGGGGACGACGCGGAGCAGGGGAAGACGCGGCAGTGGAAGCCCGCGCAGAGAGGAGTACGAGGGTTCACTAGTTCGGTTGCGGTGTGAGGCTGCCGTCGCTGCAGGGCCTGGCCTGCGGTGGGAATAGTAGGGGGCGGTGAGGCCTCCGCGGCAGCACATCCGACCACGGGAAGCAGGAGCATGCGGCATGACCGGCACTGCTTTGGGTGGCTGGAGCAAGAAGACCAGAGGTTGAAGAAGCACTACGACCGTTGAATGGACATCGTACGGTCACTGGAGCTAGAATCGTTTATATTGACTAAGTTGACAAAGCCCTCCATCCCCGTCAACTTAGTAGGCCCACAAGTCAGCCTCCCACAAAGGTGGGTCCCAGCTAGCAGAGGGGTATTCATTTTTGTGTGTGTAAAAAGGAGGCACTTCCGGTGGGTCCGAGCTGACTGCAGGGGGGACATATTTTTCGTGAAATACGGTGGCCCATCGGGTGGATCCCAGCAGTCAGGGGCAAACGTTTTTTTCGTGAAATACTGGTGGCCCGTCCGGTGGGTCCCTGCTGTCAGGTGGAGGAATAATTATTTTCCACGTAATAAGGAGGCACTTCCTTGTGGCTGCCGTGGACCCAGCTATCAGCCTTTTCACGTACAGTATTCTTCTGATGGAATTCGTCCGTTGACCACATTGACCACGCCACGCCGAGAGCACCACGGTGGTGGACGGCGACGAGGCCTAGGAAGGGAACGACGCGGATCTGGGGAAGATGCGGCAGTGGATTCCCACGCGGAGAGGAGTATGAGGGTTCACTGGTTCGGCTGCGCTGCCGTCGCCGTAGAATAACAGGGGGTGTGGGTGAGTGGAGTGGAGGGATGGCCTGGCCAGTGGTGGGAGTAGTATGGAGGCGGTGAGGCCTCCGCGGCAGCATAGCCGGCCACGGGAGGCAGGAACAGGCGACACGATCGGCGCTGCTTTGGGCGGCTGGAGCAAGAAGACCAGAGGTTGAAGAAGCACTACGGCCGTTGGATGGACATCGTACAGTCAGTCGAGCTAGAATCATGCATATTGACTAAGTTGACAAAGCCCTTCATCCCCGTCAACTTAGTAGGCCCCGTCAACTTAGTGGACATCGTATGGGGAGTATTCTTTTTTTGGGCGTAATAAGGAGGCACTTCCTTGCGTGCGAAGATATAGCTGGTGGGTCCGAGCTGTCAGTGGCGGTAACGTTTTTTCCATGAAATACAGAGGCCCTTTCGGTGGGTCCCAGATGTCAAGTGGAGGAATCATTATTTTGCGCGTAATAAGGAGGCATTTCCTTGCGTGCGGCCGTGGACCCAACTGTTAGCCTCTCCGCATACAGTCCACTTCAGATGCATGTCGGTCGTTGACCACGTTGACCACGCCACGCCGAGAGCACCAGGGCGGTGGACGACGGCGAGGCCTAGGAAGGGAACGACACGGAGGCAGGAAAGACTCGGAAGTTGTTTCCCACGAGGAGGGGAGTACGACTGTACGAGGGTTTACTGGTTCGTCTGCCGTCGCTGAAGAATAACAGCAGGTGTGGGACTGTGGGTGAGTATGGGGATGGCTAGGCCCGCGATGGGAGTACGGTGGGGCGATAAGGCCTGCGCGGCAGCACAGCCGGCCGCGTGGAGGAGGGAGTAGGCAGTGTTGGGGAACATAGTAATTTCAAAAATTTCCTACGCACACGCAAGATCATGGTGATGCATAGCAACGAGAGGGGAGAGTGTTGTCCACGTACCCTTGTAGACCGTAAGCGGAAGCGTTAGCACAACGCGGTTGATGTAGTCGTACGTCTTCACGGCCCGACCGATCAAGCACCGAAACTATGGCACCTCCGAGTTCTAGCACACGTTCAACTCGATGATGTCCCTCGAACTCCGATCCAGCCGAGTGTCGAGGGAGAGTTCCGTCAGCACGACGGCGTGGTGACGATCTTGATGTTCTACCATCGTAGGGCTTCGCCTCAGCACCGCTACAATATTATCGAGGAGGACTATGGTGGAGGGGGGCACCGCACACGGCTAATAGATCTCAAGGATCAATTGTTGTTGTGTCTTTGGGTGCCCCCCTGCGCCCGTATATATAGGAGCAAGGGGGGAGGCGGCCGGCCTATGGAGGAGGCGCGCCAAGGGGGGAGTCCTACTCCCACCGGGAGTAGGACTCCTCCTTTTCCTTGTTGGAGAAGAAAAGAGGAGGAGAGGGAGAAGGAAAAGGGGGCTTCCCCCCTTGTCCAATTCGGACCAGAGGGGGGGCGCAAGCCTCCTTCCTTTTGGCCTCTCTCCTCTATTCCCGTACGGCCCAATAAGGCCCATATACTCCCCGGCGAATTCTCGTAACTCTCCGGTACTCCGAAAAATACCCGAATCACTCGGAACCTTTCCGAAGTCCGAATATAGTCGTCCAATATATCGATCTTTACGTCTCGACCATTTCGAGACTCCTTGTCATGTCCCCGATCTCATCCGGGACTCCGAACTCCTTCGGTACATCAAAACTCATAAACTCATAATATAACTATCATCGAAACCTTAAGCGTGCGGACCCTACGGGTTCGAGAACAATGTAGACATGACCTAGAACTATTCTCGGTCAATAACCAATAGCGGAACCTGGATGCTCATATTGGCTCCTACATATTCTACGAAGATCTTTATCGGTCAAACCGCATAACAACATACGTTATTCCCTTTGTCATCGGTATGTTACTTGCCCGAGATTCGATCGTCAGTATCCAATACCTAGTTCAATCTCGTTACTGGCAAGTCTCTTTACTCGTTACATAATGCATCATTCCGTAACTAACTCATTAGCTACATTGCTTGCAAGGCTTATAGTGATGTGCATTAACGAGAGGGCCCAGAGATACCTCTCCGACAATCGAAGTGACAAAACCTAATCTCGAAATACGCCAACCCAACGTGTACCTTTGGAGACACCTGTAGTACTCCGTTATAATCACCCAGTTACGTTGTGACATTTGGTAGCACCCAAAGTGTTCCTCCGGTAAACGGGAGTTGCATAATCTCATAGTTACAGGAACATGTATAAGTCATGAAGAAAGCAACAACAACATACTAAACGATCAAGTGCTAAGCTAACGGAATGGGTCAAGTCAATCACATCATTCTCCTAATGATGTGATCCCGCTAATCAAATGACAACTCTTTTGTCTATGGTTAGGAAACATAACCATCTTTGATAAACAAGCTAGTCAAGTAGAGGCATAATAGTGACACTATGTTTGTCTATGTATTCACACATGTATTATGTTTCCGGTTAATACAATTCTAGCATGAATAATAAACATTTATCATGATATAAGGAAATAAATAATAAATTTATTATTGCCTCTAGGGCATATTTACTTCAGTCTCCCACTTGCACTAGAGTCAATAATCTAGTTCACATCATCATGTGATTTAACACCAATATTCACATCTGTATGTGATTAATACCCAATAGTTCACATCGTCATGTGACCAACACCCGAAGGGTTTACTAGAGTCAATAATCTAGTTCACATCGTTATGTGATTAACACCCAAAGAGTACTACGGTATGATCATGTTTTGCTCGTGAGAGAAGTTTAGTCAACGAGTCTGTCATATTACAGAGTCATATGTATTTTGCAAATATTCTATGTCTACAATGCTTTGCACGGAGCTACTCTAGCTAATTGCTCCCACTTTCAATATGTATCCAGATTGAGACTTAGAGTCATCTAGATCGGTGTAAAAGCTTGCATCGATGTAACTCTTTACGACGAACTCTTTTATCACCTCCATAATCGAGAAACATATCCTTATTCTACTAAGGATAATTTTGACCAATGTCCAGTGATCTACTCCTAGATCACTATTGTACTCCCTTGCCAAACCAGGGCAGAGTATACAATAGGTCTGGTCCATAGCATGGCATACTTTTATAGGACCTATGACTGATGCATAGGGAATGACTTTCATTCTCTTTCTATTTTCTGCCATGTTTCGGTCTTGAGTCTTACTCAATTTCACACCTTTGCAACACAGGCAAGAACTCTTTCTTTGACTGTTCCATTTTGAACTATTTCAAAATCTTGACAAGGTATGTACTTATTGAAAAACTTATCAAGCGTCTTGATCTATCTCAATAGATCTTGATGCTTAATATGTAAGCAGCTTCACCGAGGTCTTTCATTGAAAAACCTTTTATTCAAGTATCCTTTTATGCTATCCAGAAATTCTATATCATTTCCAATCAACAATATGTCTTGCACATATAATATCAGAAATGCTACAGAGCTCCCACTCACTTTCTTGTAAATACAGGCCTTTCCAAAAGTCTGTATAAAACCATATGCTTTGATCAACTCATCAAAGCGTATATTCCAACTCCGAGATGCTTGCACCAGTCCATTGATGGATCGTTGGAGCTTGCACATTTTGTTAGTACCTTTAGGATTAACAAAACCTTCTGGTTGCATCATATGCAACTCTTCTTTAATAAATCCATTAAGGAATGCAGTTTTGACATCCATTTGCCAGATTTCATAAAATGTGGCAATTGCTAACATGATTTGGACAGACTTAAGCATCGTTACGAGTGAGAAAATCTCATCGTATTCAACACCTTGAACTTGTCGAAAACGTTTTGCAACAAGTCGAGCTTTGTAGATAGTAACACTACTATCAGTGTCCGTCTTCCTCTTGAAGATCCATTTATTTAACTTGACTTGCTGATATCGAGCAAGTCAACCAAAGTCCACACTTTGTTCTCATATATGGATCCTATCTCAGATTTCATGGCCTCAAGCCATTTCGCGGAATCTGGGCTCATCATCGCTTCCTCATAGTTCGTAGGTTCATCATGGTCTAGTAACATGACTTCTAGAACGGGATTACCGTACCACTTTGGTGTGGATCTTATTCTGGAAGACCTACGAGGTTCGGTAGTAACTTGATCTGAAGCTTCATGATCATCATCATTAACTTCCTCACTAATCGGTGTAGGCATCACTGGAACTGATTTCTGTGATGAACTACTTTCCAATTTAGGAGAAGGTACAATTACCTTATCAAGTTCTAATTTCCTCCCACTCACTTCTTTCGAGAGAAACTCCTTCTCTAGAAAGGATCCATCTTAGCAACGAATCTTGCTTTCGGATCTGTGATAGAAGGTGTACCCAATAGTTACCTTTGGGTATTCTATGAAGACGCACTTCTCCGATTTGGGTTCGAGCTTATCAGGTGAAAACTTTTTCACATAAGCATCGCAGCCCCAAACTTTAAGAAACGACAACTTTGGTTTCTGGCCAAACCAGAGTTCATAAGGCGTCGTCTCAACGGATTTTGATGGTGCCCTTTAAGTGAATGCAATTGTCTCTAATGCATAACCCCAAAACGATAGTGGTAAATTGGTAAGATACATCATAGATCGCACTATATCCAATAAAGTACTGTTATGACGTTCGGACACACCATTAAACTGTGGTGTTCTAGGTGGCATGAGTTTGTGAAACTATTCCACACTGTTTTAATTGAAGACCAAACTCGTAACTCAAATATTTGTCTTCGCGATCAAATTGCAGAAACTTTATTTTCTTGTTATGATCATTCTCCACTTCACTCTGAAATTCTTTGAACTTTCCAAATGTTTCAGACCTATGCTTCATTAAGTAGATATACTCATATCTGCTCAATTCATCTTGTGAAGGTCAGAAAATAACAATACCCGCCACGAGCATCAACACTCATTGGATCGTATACATCGTTATGTATTATTTCCATCAAGTCAGTAGCTCGTTCCATTGTTCCGGAGAACGGAGTTTTAGTCATCTTGCCCAAAAGGCACGGTTCGCAAGTATCAAATGATTCATAACCAAGAGATTCCAAAAATCCATCTTTATGGAGTTTCTTCATGCGCTTTACACCGATATGACCCAAACGGCAGTGCCACAAATAAGTTGCACTATCATTATCAACTTTGCATCTTTTGGCATCAATATTATGAATATGTGTATTACTACGATCGAGATCCAACAAACTACTTTCATTGGGTGTATGACCATCAAAGGTTTTATTCATGTAAATAGAACAACAATTATTCTTTGACTTTAAATGAATAACTGTATCGCAATAAACATGATCAAATCATATTCATGCTCAACGCAAACGCCAAATAACATTTATTTAGGTTTAACACTAATCCCGAAAGTATAGGGAGTGTGCGATGATGATCATATCAATCTTGGAACCACTTCCAACACACATCGTCACTTCACCCTCAACTAGTCTCTGTTTATTCTGTAACTCCTGTTTCGAGTTACTAATATTTAGCAACCGAACAAGTATCAAATACTCAGGGACTACTATAAACACTAGTAAGGTACACATCAATAACCTTGTACACATCACGGATCCAATCTGCATCATTGCTACCAACATCTTTCAACACAATTTTCTCTAGGAACATATCAAAATAAACATATGAAAGCAACAATGCAAGCTATTGATCTACAACATAATTTGCAAAATACTACCAGGACTAAGTTCATGATAAATTTAAGTTCAATTAATCATATTACTTAAAAACTCCCACTTAGATAGACATCCCTCTAATCCTCTAAGTGATTACGTGATCCATATCAACTACACCATGTCCGATCGTCACGTGAGATGGAGTAGTTTCAACAGTGAACATCAATATGTTGATCATATCTACTATATGATTCACGCTCGACCTTTCGGTCTCTGTGTTCTGAGGCCATATCTGTTATATGCTAGGCTCGTCAAGTTTAACCTGAGTATTCCGCGTGTGCAACTGTTTTGCACCCATTGTATTTGAACATAGAGCCTATCACACCCGATCATCACGTGGTGTCTTAGCATGAAGAACTTTCGCAACGGTGCATACTTAGGGAGAACACTTCTTGATAATTAGTGAAAGATCATCTTAAAATGCTACCGTCAAACAAAACAGAATAAGATGTATAACAGATAAACATCACATGCAATCAATATAAGTGATATGATATGGCCATCATCATCTTGTGCTTGTGATCTCCATCTCCAAAGTACCGTCATGATCTCTATCGTTACTGGCATGACACCATGATCTTCATCATCTTGATCTATATCAATGTGTCGTCACATGGTCGTCTCGCCAACTATTGCTCTTGCAACTATTGCTATCGTATAGCGATAAAGTAAAGCAATTATTTGGCACTTGCATCTTATGCAACAAAGAGACAACCATAGGGCTTCTGCCAGTTGCCGATAACTTCAACAAAACATGATCATCTCATACAACAACTTATATCTCATCACGTCTTGACCATATCACATCACAACATGCCCTGCAAAAACAAGTTAGACGGCCTCTACTTTGTTGTTGCAAATTTTACGTGGCTGCTACAGGCTGAGCAAGAACTATTCTTACCTACGCATCAAAACCACAACGACAGTTCGTCAAGTTAGTGTTGTTTTAACCTTCTCAAGGACCGGGCGTAGCCACACTCGGTTCAACTAAAGTTGGAGAAACAGACACCCGCTAGTCACCTGTGTGCGAAGCACGGCGGTAAAACCAGTCTCGCGTAAGTGTACGCGTAATGTCGGTCCGGGCCGCTTCATCCAACAATACCGTTGAACCAAAGTATGACATGCTGGCAAGCAGTATGACTTGTATCGCCCACAACTCACTTGTGTTCTACTCGTGCAAATAGCATCAACGCATAAAACCTAGGCTCGGATGCCACTATTGGGGAACGTAGTAATTTCAAAAATTTCCTATGCACACGCAAGATCATGGTGATGCATAGCAACGAGAGGGGAGAGTGTTGTCCATGTACCCTCGTAGACCGTAAGCGGAAACGTTAGCACATCGCGGTTGATGTAGTCGTACGTCTTCACGGCCCGACCGATCAAGCACCGAAACTACGGCACCTCCAAGTTCTAGCACACGTTCAGCTCGATGACGTCCCTCGAACTCCGATCCAGCCGAGTGTCGAGGGAGAGTTCCGTCAGCACGACGGCGTGGTGACGATCTTGATGTTCTACCGTCGCAGGGCTTCGCCTAAGCACCGCTACAATATTATCGAGGAGGACTATGGTGGAGGGGGGCACCGCACACGGCTAATAGATCTCAAGGATCAATTGTTGTTGTGTCTTTGGGGTGCCCCCCTGCCCTCGTATATATAGGAGCATGGGGGGAGGCGGCCGGCCTATGGAGGAGGCGCGCCAAGGGGGGAGTCCTACTCCCACCGGGAGTAGGACTCCTCCTTTTCCTTGTTGGAGAAGAAAAGAGGACGAGAGGGAGAAGGAAAAGGGGGCTGTCCCCCTTGTCCAATTTGGACCAGAGGGGGGGCGCAGGCCTCCTTCCTTTTGGCCTCTATCCTCTATTCCCGTATGGCCCAATAAGGCCCATATACTCCCCGGCGAATTCCCGTAACTCTCCGGTACTCCGAAAAATACCCGAATCACTCAGAACCTTTCCGAAGTCCGAATATAGTCGTCCAATATATCGATCTTTACGTCTCGACCATTTCGAGACTCCTCGTCATGTCCCCGATCTCATCCGGGACTCCGAACTCCTTCGGTACATCAAAACTCATAAACTCATAATATAACTGTCATCGAAACCTTAAGCATGCGGACCCTACGGGTTCGAGAACAATGTAGACATGACCTAGAACTATTCTCGGTCAATAACCAATAGCGGAACCTGGATGCTCATATTAGCTCCTACATATTCTACGAAGATCTTTATCGGTCAAACCGCATAACGACATACGTTATTGCCTTTGTCATCGGTATGTTACTTGCCCGAGATTCGATCGTCGGTATCCAATACGTAGTTCAATCTCGTTACTGGCAAGTCTCTTTACTCGTTCCGTAATACAAGATCCCTTGACTAACTCATTAGGCACATTGCTTGCAAGCTCTTTACAATATTGTATTAGAGAGAGGGCCCAGAGATATCTCCCCGTCACACTGAGCAACAAATCCCTGTCTCAATCCGCGCAAACCCAACAAACACCTTCAGAAATACCTATAGAGCAACTTTATGATCACCCAATTATAAAGTGACGTTTGGACACACACTAAGTATTCCTCCGGTGTTAGGAAGTTGCACGATCTCATGATCTATGGAACAAATACTTGACATGATGAAAGTTGTAGCAAATAACTAAATGGTCTGATGCTAAGCTTACAGTTGGGTCTTGTCCATCACATCATTCTCCTGATGATGTGACCCCGTTATCAAATGACAGCTCATGTCTATGGTTAGGAAACCTTAACCATCTTTGATCAATGAGCTAGTCTAGTATAGGCATACTAGAGACACGGTGTAGTTTATGTATTCACACATGTATTTAAGTTTCTGGTTAATACAATTCTAGCATGAACAATAAACATTAATCATGAACGGGAAATATGATAATAGCTATTTTATTATTGCCTCTAGGGCATATTTCCAACAGGTTCATCATTGTCGTGGAGCATCATCAATGTGGAAGACAGGGTGGTGAGGCAGGTGGCGCGGCGGGAGCAACGCAACGCGGGGCGCCGCTTGACCTTCTCCAAGTGTGACGCGCACTACAAGAAGTATGTCAACTTGTGACCACCACTATTGGTCACTGAATGGTCATTGTTTTCCATTTGTGACCTTTTTGTGACCAAAAACAGAAGGTCAAAAGCTGGCCGTTGTAAACTGAAATTAGCAACCTTTCTTCTAGAATGGTCGTAGACGTTTATGACCAAAAAAATGTCATAGATTTAACAACCAATTATTTTGGTCACTAGCAATACGACCACACCACGTCAGATCCACCGTGGCAAGCTGACGTGGCAGAATTACGACCAAATGAAAAGGTCGTAAAATAGAATCAGCCCGGTCCATTTCACCCGGCTACATGGGCCAAGCCCAATAATTCAGCCCATTTAATGTTTTTTTCTCTTTATTTTGCTTATCTGCATGGGCCTGGCCTAATAATTTGGCCTTTTATTTTCTGGGAATGGAGCCTTTTTTTGATGATTTTTTTATAGTCCACTATTGTTTTGGGCCACAACCTTTTTAGTCTAGTTCGAATTTGGGCCTTTGCCTTTTTATTTTCTGTTATGCAGCCTTTTACAAACTTTTTTCTTACAGTCAACTCTTTTTTTAGGCCCAAGCCTTTTTAGTCTAATTCTTGTTTGGGCCTCGGCCTTTTTAGAGCCCAGGTTCTTATTTTGCATAACTATAAACAGCAAGGCCCAAGTGCACAAGTGATCCACAAGCCCAGGTTCAAACAGCAAGGCCCAGGTGCACAAGTGATCCACATTCACAGAAAATAAACACAGGTTCACAAGATCCACATAACAGCTCCTAGGATCACATAACTTCACAGCTCCCAAGATCACATAACTTCATAGCTCCCAGGTTCAAATAGGAAAATGCAATAAAATGCAACAAAATGCTCCCAGGTTCACAGCCATCAAAGAGATCTAAACTACGACAAAATGCATAAGAGGTTGAAAGAGAAACTGCACAGCCATCAAACTACCTTAGCTCCAAAGGGAGCCATCAAGTGGGCTAACTTCTCTTCCTGCTCTTGAGACTTCTTGCATAGCAGCTCAAGTTCCTTGTCGCGTGCAACTTCAGATTCTTCCGCCTTCATCTTAATTGTCGCTAATTCTTCTTGCATCACTTCAGCTTGAAGCTCGAACCTCTCCAGCTTCTGCTCAAGATCACAAACATGAGCAGCCACTTCAGCAGTTGCATTGCCAGAGTTGTTCCTAGATGACTGGAGCCCAACATTCCCGAGGAATGTGCTTTGCTTGACTTCGGTCTTGATCACTTCTTCAATAATTTCAACAACAGACTTTGGCTCTTCACCTTCTGGTACCGACGCGTCCTTCATTTTTTCCATCTCAAGGTAGCATATGGAGGAAAATGATAGGCATTAGTGGGAGACCTATCGCACATTTTGTAAACCAAACCAAGCAAGAGAAACCAAACCAGCACACAAATGGATTATTTGAAGTAACCAAATAAGCACACAAAATCTATACAAGAAGATGATGACTAGTGACCTAGAGACATGCAATTAAAACAATATGATCGCTTCATTAAGCCTAGAATGGTGGTTCTATATAAGATGGCTTCCCGAATGATCCAATCATCAAACTAACATTCAGATCAAATTTCATCATATCATAAAAAATGCAAAAAATAGCTACAGGAAGTTCTGATATCTTTGTTGAACTATCAAACAGCATCAAATCATCAAAGCATCAAAGCATGGAACATAGCGTGTGTTCTTGACTGGATCTGAATCAAACAACATCAAATCATCAAAGCATCAAACATCATCAAAGCTCGCTGTGAATCAAACAGGCTGAGGTTTCTATACAAAAGTTTGAACTGGCTGGACAAAGCATGGAGTGACTTACTATAGCAGTCTTGACTGGCTCCGAAAGCCCGTGCTTCTTGCTGTTATGGGTGGCCTTAAACAAGTCAATCGCAGACAGCTCCTCACCCTTACGCTCTTTTTTCCGAAATGTTTTTCAACAAAAATCAAAATGTTATTCAGGAAGAATCATAAATGTTATTCAACGAAGATCAAACGGTAAGGTCTCTAGAGAAAATTTCTCACAGTGGCAAAAATGTGTGCTGTGTAGTGCCTGGAACCAGTTCTCTGATTGTACATGACTTTTTCTCGATTCATCTTGTTCGACACACAGGTTTCCTACAAAAAAGCATACTATCAGCATGATCTAGCATAGCATATCATGTGCACAACATAAAGCAGCAAACAAAGCAGAGACAAACCTTGTGTCTTGGGGTAGACCACATCTCCACCAGAGCTTGCCATTCACCGTCCATCAGATCTGGCACCGGAGACTTGATGCTGACTCTGTTTGCGGCTATGGTATCAAAATACTTCTTCTTGATCTGATAGCGTATGTTCTTTGAATTTTTCTGTAGAATATCTTTACACGCGGTCTTGATGGTCTCCGAGTCCGTGTTCATCTCAAAATTTGCCTACCAAGACAACAAACAAGGTAGGAACAATATTAGTGATCATGCACACGTGTAACAAAAAATAGATAGCACATTAACTACGAAACAAGTAGCTTACAACAACTTTCCCAATGTAGTTCTCCAATAGACTAGCATTTTTTTGTATAGCTTAAAGTGAGGAAGAACCGGCAGATGGCTTCTTGCAACGAGTCCACACTCAGAAGCAAGCTTTGCTGCCTGCAGAGGCTTCTCTGGACGCTTCATCCCTTCGGCAATTTGGATAGGCACCTTGATACCAAGCGACTTGGTGATTCTCTCTAGCCCTTTGCCCTTTCTAAGTCTAGTCTTGGTACTCATTGCATCTGAAAATGAAATTGAACTCATAAATTAGAATAGAAATCGACAGACGCAGGAATCGATAAAAGCATACATGATCATTCCATTTGGAAAATGCACTAGTAAAAGAGAGCATTGCAAAGGTCAACTTGCCTGGTTGAAGCACAAGCTGCTGTTCTTCTTCATTGATGACAACATTCCTGTCAATAGAAGGTGCAACAGGGCCGAGGTCTATGTGGACAGTGCCTGCTACATCTATGCAGATAGTTCCTCCTTCATCTAGACAGACAGTGCCACTTCCATCCATGCCGAGAGTGGTTTCTTCATCCATGGGCAGCAACTCATCACCCATTTGCACCGAGGTCTCAGAGTCCATGCGCAACAAACTTTCCTAATGGTCTATCGCAGTCGCCATCTTTGCTTTCTGCCTTGTGACTCTATCAGGGGCAGGTTCATTAGGTTCCAGAATCCTCTCTTTTTGTCCTGGAGCTGGGCCATCACCCTTCCTGGAGGCATTGTAGCAGATGTTTCTGAGCTCTTCTTCTTCTTGCTGATTGTCTTCTTAACACCAGGCCTCTTCATCCTAGATTCCTTCAGTGCCTCGTATAAACAGCGCGGAAAAAAGCATTAGATCATAAGAGAAATATGTGAGCACAAGGAAACACATAGCATAAAAGAACCCCAACCCTCCAAGCAAGACAGAGTTTGCACCTTAACAGTCTTCCTCACTATGACATCATCCACTTCCTCTCCATCAATAACTTCATCCTCCTTAGGATTGTACTCTGGGTCATCATTGATAACTCCACTACCTTCTTAAACCTCATCACTTCTACCTTCTTGTACATCATTTGTTTTCCTAATCATCGGTGCTATTGCACTGATGACAAGGGACTGGAACATCCGATTGTTCCTCATGATATTTCTAGCCCTAACCTTCTCGTACTCAGTGAGAGGCTCTTCTTTGCATGATAAAGGAAACGTAACTATTAGGTGAATGTTTGGAATGCATGGACAGCCAGCCAAACATTTCTTATGAGATTTTATTATCATTTAATCCTAGTTATTCAGGTAAGGAAGACTAATAGCACATAGGCACAATTAAGCCAGCTTATTCAGATTGCAGCAATACATTTAACTTAGCATATTAAGACACATATATTATAAAACTGACAGTATAACCCCAAGGGGCAAGTTGCATACCAATGGTTGGCCTCATGTTTGACCTTGTCATCCTTGCCATGGATGATCTTGAGGTGGTGCTTGCAAAATAGAATAAACAACAATCAGATACAACAAGGATAAAGTAAAATGATGCACTTGTATCAATAAATGAAAGCCTTTGGACCATCATGCACATACATGTAATACATGTGAAGCAAACTTGATGTATCAACAATACAGTGATGTAGTCTTATTAATTAAGCAAACATGTAAGTGCACTAAACAAGCATGCATGTACACTAGTAGCAAGCAAGCAAAGTGCATAAGTGCTACTAATACAAGCAAGCAAGCAAGCAAGCAAGCAAAGTGCTATTGATAGAAACAAGCAAGCAATGAAGGAAATTGAAGATAACCAAGCAAGTACTATTGATACAAACCCTAATTAATAAGCAAGCAAGTAGCTTCTTCTCCAAGTGCTACTGATACAAGCAGGTCTTGCCGTGTTTTGCACATAACGCTTAAAAGTAAGCAACCTTCTTTCGATTGGGTACATCCAACTATATTGCACAGGGCCTCTAACCATTGCCTCTTTTGGTAAGTGCACCGCCAAATGGACCATCACAATGAAGAAAGCTGGAGGGAAAATCTTCTCGAGCTTGCAAAGAATAATTGGGATTTCTTTTTCAAGTCTTTCAAGACGTTAACTTGAGTGTTTTGTAGCACAGTTCTCTAAAGAAATTTCCCAGCCCATCAACCTCTTCATATATATCCTTGTCCATGATTCCTCGGAGGCCCACCAGTAAAATCCTTTGGAGGAGGATGTGACAATCATGGGTTTTCAGTACTGAAAGCTTGAATCCATCAGAAGTAACACACTTTGCTAGGTTAGTAGCATAACCATCTGGAAATTTCACCACTCTTAGGAATTCACAGAATGCAAGCTTTTGTTCTTTACTCATTGTATACCATGCTCGTGGCATTTCAAATGAATCTTCATCTTCATTGTGGTGTAGATGCAAATCTTCTCTTATGCCCATGTCCTCCAAATCAAGCCTAGAACTAACCGTGTCCTTTGTCTTCCCTTCAATGTTCAGAAACGTCCCTAGCAGATTCTCGCATATGTTTTTCTCAATGTGCATTACATCGAGATTATGCCTTAATTTCAGATTAGCCCAGTATGGCAGGTCCCACAAACAAGACCTCCAGTCCCAACATTGACCTTCCTCACGCTTTCTTTTCTTCGCAAGCTTTCCTGGTCTCACATCTTTCAACTTTTCAAGTTGCTACTCTAGCTCTTCTTTAGTGAATTCAGCTGGCTTGTCACGGGTTTCATTCTCACCATTAAAATCTTTGCTTCTTCACTAATGATGGTTTCGAGGAAGAAAGCGGCGGTGCCCAATATAGCACATCTTGCTCCTTATTCTCTCTGAGCAAGGGTCTTTGTCACAATGGACACATGCCTGATAACCTGTTGTGATCCTCCCAGACAGTGTGTGCAACGCCGGGAAATCATGGATGGACCATATGATTGTAGCACGTAGATTGAACTTTTCTTTCGGACTCAAGGCATCATATGTAGGTACACCAGTCCAGAGCTGGAGCAGTTCTTCTACGAGGGGCTCCATAAAGACATCAAAATCCTTTCTTGGAGACTCTAGACCCGGGATAAGCAATGACATCATGAAGTTGGACTGATCCATGCATGCGCATGGTGGCAGGTTGTACAGCACCACAAAAACTGGCCACATGCTATAAGACATGCTCATGTTCCCAAACGGATTAAACCCATCTGTGGCAATGCCAAGTTTTATGTTCCTCGGATCTGCAACAAAATCTACATGTTTACTGTCAAACTCTTTCCATGCCTCTCCGTCCGCTGGATGGCTCGGCTCATTGTCCACAGGTTGCCGCTTTAGCTTGTGCCATTGTACCTTGAGCGATGATTTCTTCGAGATGAACATCCGCTGCAACCTTTGTACCAACGGAAAGTGCCTCGGTACCTTCTCCGGTATTGACTTCTTCCCATCAGCATCTTTCCACCTAGAGGCATTGCATTTTGGACAGTTGTCATGCTTTGCTAAATCCTTCCGAAACAAGACACAGTTATTTGGGCACACATGTATTGACACATTACCTAATCCAGCCTGCGGATTATGCTCAATGCTTCATCATAAGATTTGGGAACACAACTATCAAGGAATTGCAAGCTCAAAAGGCAGAGTACTGCGTTGAATGCAGCATTGCTAATCCGGTAGAAAGACTTGATGTGGAGTAACTTCACGGTGAAGGTAAATCTTGAAAATTTACCCCCTTCATGAGCTGCGCGCTTTGCCTACTCTAACACCTCAGCAAACAACGACTTCTGTCCATCAGCACGATCTTCAGCATCGTATAAATCCTTCAATAGGTCAGGAATCCTATCATCTTCACGCCCATCCTCTTCCTCCAAACCAGCATTATCTCGCAAAACCTTTTCCACGAAATCAATGGCAGCATCACCACCACCCATCATATGAGGGGCCTCTGTGTCATCTTCAAAATGTTGAGGTTGTCTGTCTAAAGGTTCTCCATGATATATCCATCTATCATATGTGCTGGACATCCCATTAAGAAGCAGATGATCTTCCACTCTTCCTTGAGCCATTCTTGAACGATTGAGGCATTCACAGCATGGGAAAAGAATGTGAGCATCGTTGGCAAAATTTGCCCGAACAAATGCCATGAAATCATCAACTCCTTTAATATGTTCTTTCGAAAACTTTCTAACTCCTTTTCTAATCCAGCTTCTGCCCATCTGCTAAAGACAGCAAATTGTTGCAACTTAGCAAATCAATCTAAGTGCATCAACATTAATTAATAAAAATGGATGGAAGTAATGGCAGCTAAAAATCTAGAAAATTTTATATGCTAATTGCCTAACCACAACATTGAAACAAACCAAACTATAAATCAAACCAACATTGAAATTGGCATGAATTTATGTTGCAGAGAAGGCTAGTTCAAATTAAACCAAACCAATATTTAGAAGGATCATGTTTCTGGGAAGACCAAGCTAGCTAGCTCCTAACAAATACTATGTAGTTTCTATCAATTACAATTACTATGCTCCTAACAATCTGTAGACAAACAACTGAAGAACAACTGAGGCATTGTTCTTCCATGATAAATGAGTGGGGTTAACAGGTATTGGCAGGGATTAAATCCCATCTAGCTCAAATTCCCCCCAAATCCCCTCCAGTCCACTCCAATCCAACTGAAGAATTCTTAACCAAACAAGACCTGAAGAATTCTTAACAAACAAGCTGAAGAACTACTAACAGTACATCAAGAAAATTCATCTATGCAATATCTACCAAACAAGCAAGCTATCTCCTAACTCCTAATAGTGCATCAACAAAATTCATCTATGATAAAGAACATCTGACTAAAATTCATCTATGCTCGGCGACAAGGTGCATATAGTGAGAGAGGAGAGGGGGGAAAGGAGAGGGGTACATACTTGGAGGTGTGCTTGCAGCGGCGGCGAGTCCCCCATGCTCGGAAAGCCTCTCCTTGTGTGGGCGCCATTCCGGCGCCCGCCCCCACCACTGCAGGTCGCCCACGCCCCTGCTGGTCGCTTTGGCAGCCAGCCCCGCCTTCGCCCCTGCCGTTTCTTCCGTTGCCGGCCCCGCCCCCGTCCCCGCCGATTTCCTGTCGTGGAC
Organism: Triticum dicoccoides; assembly: GCF_002162155.2. Classification (NCBI taxonomy): domain Eukaryota; kingdom Viridiplantae; phylum Streptophyta; class Magnoliopsida; order Poales; family Poaceae; genus Triticum; species Triticum dicoccoides. The sequence continues at coordinate 174,477,033 of NC_041391.1, forward strand.
AAGGCGAGCGGCGAGGCCATGGGCGAGGTCACCCGCGGCGAGGTTGTCGTTCCTGCCCCCGCCCCCACCACCGTCGGTCGCCCCCGCACCTGCTGGTCACTTCCGCCGCCGGCCCCGCCCTCGTCCGCTGGCCACGCTCCTGCCCGCAGCACGCCGCCACCTGGTCGGAAGACCTAGAAATTTTTGGCTTAGTGTTGGCTCTATCCGATCCTGGGAATAGGTCCCACTTGTCAATGACTTAGTTTTGGCAAGAGACAACCGCTGTTTTATAATATACAGAGCCATTCCGCTAGATGGGCAGCAATCCCTCTCTAGCCTAGTGGTAGCGAACAAGTTAAACATCACGAGGCCGTGGGTTCGAGTCCCCCCTCGCGCATCTTTTTACTAACAAATTTAGGGCTCGGTCCCGCCTGTCAAGTGGGTCCCTCCTCTAAACGAGCTCTCGTTGAATATACACATGTAAACGAAAATGACAACTAAGCACTCCACATAGGCGAGACTGCTGAGGTGGCCGCCTAATCATACAACTGCATTAAAACTCAAGTGTAACGACCATTCATATTGGTCGTAATTTGCTAGAAATGAGGCACGGACCAGGATGTCTGCTTTACGACCATTTCTCTAATGAAATTACGACCTTTCTGATCAGAATGGTCGTTATGGTTTAGGGTTTGGAGCCCCCCGAACATCTTTTGACCAATTGGTCTGAAATGGTCATAGATCCATGACCAATTCTTTCAGGGTCACTGACAGAAGGTCATTAGTTGATATATTTCTTGTAGTGGCGACACCAGCCTCGATTCGCATTGTCCCGACCTCACGGAGGTCTGCACACTCGATGGATCGCTCACCACCATGAAGACGGCTGTGGTGCCGCCGCCGCCGCCGCCTCCGCCTGGCGATCGGCTAGGAGTGGTCGCTTAGCGAAATCTCCGCCGGCGCCGCAAGGGCAAGGCTGCTAGGGCAGCCCGACCTGGGTCAGCATTGGCCGAGGCAGCCCTCCGCACGGCAAGTGGCACCCAGCGACCAGACATGACTACCATACCCCCACGCTGTTCCGCCGCTAGAGGGACCACTCCAATGACGACGACACGGACACCGATGGAGGTGCAGCCAATCAGAAAGGCCATGCAAGGTCATTGTCTGCTACACTCTAGTTTGCGTTTTTAGTTGAACAACCGTTTTATGTAAATTATGTCCGAACTTCAGTGAATTCCGTCTTATTTGCATGAATATCATCCAATTTTTTTAAATCCGCTTTGAGATGTATGCGGGCATGGTTGGATGACCGGCTTCGATATCACTATCAATGGACGCATCCGAGGCTTTTCCTAAAACGGACACTGTATTTGTCCGCGGACGGCTTAGAGATGCCCTAAACAAGTTACTAGGTGCTATCGAGTTGCTTGGTCTTTTTTCTTCCAAGGAAAAGCAGTGTGTTAATTACCTGTTGCAAAATTTTATTTGAAAAGGAGAAAAGTTCCAAAGTTAAAATACATGATACTCCTATTTACAGCCAGCTCTCCTCCTCGTTCACCTTTTTTGTTTAGGGATCCTCCTCGTTTATCCCTCCCCGATTCTATCACTCCCGGTTCAATTCCGTCCCCCGAAATCCCTCGGCCCCTCGGGCCCCACCTCCGCCCCCTCACCCTAGCGCCGCGAGCGTGCCAGGCGGACACGGCGAACAAGGCGGCGCCGCGGCGGGGTGCTCGCCGCCAGCGTGCGGCCTTCCTGTAGCGAGTAAAGGCGGCCGGCGTACAAGCGGCGGCCAGAAGGCGGGCGCGAAGTCGCGGCTCCACGGCACCTACCCTTGCGGCCAACGCGATCTCGGCCGCGCCAGCGACGAACATTCCGCCGAATGCCTAGGTACGCTTCCTGAAGCGACTGATTGCGTTAGCAAAATCTGATAGGCTACGGATGATGGGTAATATTTGTCTGTGATAGCAAAACTGATGGATTCTAGATTTTTGTTTTCCGGCTGTGTGCCGCTTATAGTCTTATTGTGGGAGAGTTCGGACCGATTATTTACTGCTGTTTGTGTTGTCGAGAGAAGTTGCTGGCTGATTCTGTTTTCAGAATCTGAATGTGCGTGTGCTTGTGCTTCTTTTGTCTCGCAGCCTTCAACCGTCTGCTGTCCTAGCTATAGTGCGGCATAAACTCCAACAACCTGTTTGGATAATATTTTTGTTTGTGATAGCAAAATGTGATGGATTCTAGATATTATTTTCCCGTTGTGTTCTGCTCATAGTCGTATGTGAGCAAAATTAGATTGAATGTTTACTGGTGAGGGATGTTGGCTGACTGTTGCTAAAATCTGACCATGCATGTGGTTGTGCTGTTGTGCTTCTTTTGGCTCCACGGTAGTGCCCTTTTGCAACTTCGGATAGGGTATGAAGAACTTATCAATTTTCAGATCATCTCAAGTCTGTCAAAGTGCCTCAACTTAATGGTAGCGCTGTACATTGCAAAATTAGAAGAAAAACAAGTGACGGGTGGCATTCTCATAAATAGCACTAAAGCAATGTCATTGAGCAAGTTTGAGTTGTGACTAGTAGGCATTGTTATAATAATTCTACTTATCAGAACTCAGCTGATAAGTCTGGTTCCTTCTCAGGGGGAATCGGGATGACAACTGTTGGAGCAAGCGCAACCACTAACTCAAGTGCGAGTGAGCATGGCACTCAACAAGCCTATGTCCTTTGCTGGGAGTCGCTGAATGCTGATTTGCTGAAGCTGATTGCTGACCGGGTACTCTCTAGCGACCTGCTGCACTACGTCTGGTTCCGCGCGGTGTGCAAGAAGTGGCGTGCCGCCACTCCTTGCCCGCTTGGCCGTGGCGTGGTTGACCCGCGCTTTCACCCACGGCAATGGATGATGTTTCTGGAGGGCAATGGGCTTCACCCCGGTCACCCTGCATTGGGCGGCTACATCCGCTTCCTCAATATCTACACCGGCATCTTCATCCGCGTGCACATCCCATGCTTCGAGGACCACTCCATGCTCGACTGCCCTGATGGCCTCCTTCTCCTACAGCGCAAGAAGGATGTTGTTATCTGTCTCCTCCACCCCTTCACCGGTGATGTTGCCGAGTTTCCTCCCCTTGCTTCCCTCTGCATGTACATGAGTAAGTTTGGGATCTTTCTGAATGGCCCTTATGATCTTCTACTACGAATGGTCCACACGGCTGTCTCCGTCCATGCGGGTGGCAGTATTACCATTATGCTCGCTCTCAGCCACGCTGAGCGCATGGCATACGTATCCACTGGTGACAAGCACTGGACTCACACAAGCTGGATAATGAGTGGCATGAGGACAGCACTACCATTCCTTGGCAGCCTCTACATGGTGAGGAGCTCGAAAAACAAACCCTCACAAATCATGCGCGTCGATCCACCAGATAGCTCCAGTTCCTCCTCGTGGTCGTCTACACCACCGCAAATGATCGCCACATGTCCAGCTAATCAGATGGTTAAGCCTTATCTGGTGGAGTGCAATTCTGAACTTCTTCTGGTTGTCTATACCGACAGAAAGTCCCGGCTTGTGGTTATTCGGCTTGCTGACCTCCTGCTTGGAGTACCTGCCACGCCATTGACAAGCATCGGTGACCACGCCCTCTTCATTGGCACTTGGAGCATGGCCGTCAACTCCACCAACCTACCATCCGTTCAGGGGAACTCCATCACTGTCCTCATCCCACGTAAGAGTGGCCGACTGCGGCAATATGATCTGCGCACAGGTACCTGGTCGCTACTGTGTGATGGATACTTCCTCAATGCTAACGGCCCCATACCAAGGCCATACAGTCTTGTCCACCACATTGTCAGTTGTTGCCAGCGTCTTTACTGGCTCAGTGGACACATTTGGACCCGCTACCATCGTTCTCAACCTTGTTGGACTATAGTCGCTTTAGCACATAGAAATGTTTGTGCAGTCTGCAGTGATCAGTTGAAGGCTATTCATCTTTCCAATATCTATGTTTGAACGTCTCTGCTTTGGCCACATAAGGTTTGGGATGTATTTGGCTGTGTGTTTGCCTCTACAGTGTGTCTACTTTTGTTAAGATATTTCAGTCTAACTCGGATGAATTCAGAAATATTCTCCCTTTGAACTGTGTTGAGCCTTTTATCATTCTGTCGTTCAACTGGTGAACACTGCTTTTTTTTATGTAGCTTCTGCCTGTGACTTAAAACTTGAAGTACTCTGAACATTGACTCTTGAATCTTGGTGACGCTGAATTCCATATTTCTCACGCCAGGTGCTCTAAATTGCGTATGTAGAGTTGTGTTTACCATGTTCCAGGCTCAAGCTGTTCAGGGCCAACCTGACTGCTATGTTACACTCTGTTTTCTTCATTTTGGCAATAGTGGGGAGTAGAATGACCTAGAGCTTCATTAATTATACAGAGTTATAATACAGCTCAAAACAGGGACCCAGAATAATTGAACTACAACTTTGTCCTTGAGATTTTCAGGAAGGAACCTAGACAATAAAGATTGCATTTGGGTCTTTGACTGTCACGAAGCTTACATGTACCATCCCCGCATTTGTCAGCGTCTTTGTCTCTGCTGCAAAGACTATCTAGTTTATTTTGCTGTGTTGTATCAGGGTGAACCGTGATGTTTGTGGCGCCCTGCTCCTTGCTCTTTTGTTTTCCCCCTTGGGTGCTGTCTCCTGGGGGGTTTCTCTCTTTTGCGGTTGAAACAATCATGAACTAGGGTATAAAGTTGTTATCTGTCCCCGTAATAAAATTGATTGACAATATGTGGAGGCTTGCATGATAATTATCAAAGTGGGGATGAGCTATCACTTATCATAACTCTTTTATCCCTACTTGTTCCTATAACCAATGATGAACTCATACTTTTTTCATATCCGTATCTTATAAATATCAAGTCGACCTTGTTCATTACAAGCTACGGTACTTGCTCAGGGACGAGCAAGACTTAAGCTCCAGTTCCTCCTCGTCGATTATTTTCACCCCATGAAATCGAATCGTGAATCAGACGTCCAGAGAGATGAAGGCAGAGCCCTAGCCTTCAGAGATAATCCGGAGCGGGGATTGGCAAGCGGGAGGTTGCCATCTTCATCACCAAGCACCAGGGGGGCCACAACATCATCACCACTGTCATCATCATCAACATCATCACTATTGTCATCATAATCATCATCCACATCCTTATCATTATCATTGTAACCTCAGGAACCCTAGTTGATGGTCTTGTTTTACTTGTGTCATTCATTCATGTTTACCATCACCACCCTCATGATGTTTGTTGTCTTCATGTGTGAGTAGACCCCTAGTTCTCGAGGATATGGATGAAACTTGGTATGTATATGATTTGAATCGTTATATTGGATATGAGATCCTCTGCCAAATGCTTAGTTTAATAACTTCGTGAATGTTGTGAAGGAGCCCCACTCAACATTATTGCCTTAGTTTAATAACTTCGTGAATGTTGTGAAAGGGCCCAACTCAATATTATTGCCTTATGGCCACGAAGTATAACAATGTCATTGTAAAGGGGTAGGATGTGAAGGTAATTCGAGGTGACAGTAGAAACCTTTACTCCTAACCTTTGCAATTGATAGGGGAATTACAGAGAACCCTTAGAGAGACCGTGTCCACGGGGTAACCCTCAATTATCGTAGTTGTAAGCCGCGGGGGGAGACTATGATGGTGGCATGCTTGGCACAAAGTCTACTTCGAGTATAACGTGTTCTGTACCCGGCTCTGCCCAACGCAGTCGTTAAGAGTGGCTCAAGTATCCATCTCAAACTATGCCCACACATAGGTTGCATTAGAAACATACCAATGGGGATTCCGGACTCCTTGAGAACGCTTTACTCCTCTGCTAGTCATAAGTTACTCAAGTTACTGTTTTCTTATTACTTTTTACGTCATTTACTTTCAAGTTTGCTCCACACCACAACAACAATTTACCTCCGCCATCACTTTGTTTGGAGTCTACAATTATTTACACGCACAAATCCGTAATTCATTACAAGAGGCAATGTCTGATTCTGTAGGACCTTGAAGTATGTCTAGAGGGGGGTGATTAGACTACTTGACCAATTAAAAACTTAACCTTTTCCTAATTTTAGACTTTGGCAGATTTTAGCTATCTTAGGACAAGCTAAGCAATCTTCACACAATTCAAGCAAGCATGCAAAGAGTATATGAGCAGCGGAAATTAAAGCATGTAACTTGCAAGAATGTAAAGGGAAGGGTTTGGAGGATTCAAACGCAATTGGAGACACGGATTTTTTTGTCGTGGTTCCGATAGGTGGTGATATCGTACATCCACGTTGATGGATACTTCAACCCACGAAGGGTAACGGTTGCGCGAGTCCACGGAGGGCTCCACCCAAGAAGAGTCCACGAAGAAGCAACCTTGTCTATCCCACCATGGTCGTCGCCCACGAAGGACTTGCCTCACTAGCGGTAGATCTTCACGAAGTAGGCGATCTCCTTGCCCTTACAAACTCCTTGGTTCAACTCCACAATCTTGTCGGAGGCTCCCAAGTGACACCTAGCCAATCTAGGAGACACCACTCTACAAGAAGTAACAAATAGTGCGTTGATGATGAACTCCTTGCTCTTGTGCTTCAAATGATAGTCTCCCCAACACTCAACTCTCTCTCATAGGATTTGGATCTGATGGAAAAAAGATTTGAGTGGAAAGCAACTTGGGGAAGGCTAGAGATCAAGATTCATATGGTAGGAATGGAATATCTTGGCCTCAACACATGAGTAGGTAGTTCTCTCTCAGAAATGGTAAGTTGGAAGTGTAGGTTTGTTCTGATGGCTCTCTCCACGAATGAAGAGGAGGTGGAGGGGTATATATAGCCTCCATACGAAATCTAACCGTTACACACAATTTACCAATCTCGGTGGGATCGAATCAACAAACTTGGTTGGACTGATTCAGTAAACCTAGTGACCGTTAGTGATTTTGGTGGGACCGACATGCAACTCGATAGGACCGATATGGTTAGGGTTAGGGCATAATGTAATCTCGGTGAGACCCGATCACACAAACTCGGTGAGACCGATTTGGTAATTAGCTAACCAGAGAGTTGGTCAGGTAAACTCGGTGGGACCGACTCACTCTTTTCGGTGAGACCGAAATGTTACGAAAGGGAAACAGAGAGTTTACATTGCAATCTCGGTGGGACCGATCGCTCACTTTGGTTATACCGAAACGTTACAAAGGGAAACAGAGAGATTACAATCCCATCTCGGTGAGACCGAGATCCCTATCGGTGAGACCGATTTGCCTAGGGTTTGTGGTAGTGGCTATGACATTTGAACTCGGTGGCGCCGGATAGAAAGAATCGGTGGGACCGATTTTGACTTTAGGTTTAGGTCATATGTGGATATGAGAAAGTAGTTGAGGGTTTTTGGAGCATATCACTAAGCACTATGAAGCAAGAGGCTCATTAAGCAACACCTCATCCCTCCTTGATAGTATTGGCTTTTCCTATAGACTCAATGTGATCTTGGATCACTAAAATATAAAATGTAGAGTCTTGAGATTTTGAGCTTGAGCCAATCCTTTTGTCCTTAATATTTTGAGGGATCCACTTTCATCATCCATGCCATGCCATTCATTGAGCTTTCCTGAAATATTTGTCTTGGAATAGTATTAGCTCAATGAGCTATATGTTGTTATGAATTACCAAAACCACCTAGGGATAGTTGCACTTTCAATCTCCTCCTTTTTGGTAATTGATGACAACATATAGATCAAAGCTTCGACAAATGATAATAAGATTGAAAAACATCGTCGCTTTGAGAAGTATGTGATAAGCAAGAGCTCCCCCTAAATTTGTGCATAGTTTAAGATTTGCTTTGGACTGCTAATGCACAAGGAATTAGGCTCATGGGTTACTCTTCCATGTCACATACATCTTGGTGGAGCGCTCAAAATAATAAAGATTGAATACATGCACTCATCACCAAGCAAAGTGAATGATCATAAGGATAAATAAGATAATATCATCTAACAAGCATAAGTGTAGCTTATGATCAAACACATGATCATCAATGTCTCACACATAATAGCATAGTATCTCAAGCAAGCAAAAGCAAATAAAGTTCAATCAAGAAGACAAGAGAGAACAAAAGCAAACTCTCTCTCTCTCTCTCTCTCTCTCTCGAAGCCTATGATCTATACATTTTCTCCCCCTTTGGCAACAAGTTACCAAAAAGTTCCTAGAAAATGCATAGTACTATATCGTCTCTCAGGCTTGGTCTTCAATTGGTGGTGTAGAGATGGCTCCTTGGACAAAGACTTCAGTTGATGTGGATGGAGCTGAAGGAGTTGGTGCTGGAGCTGGTTGCACTTGAGCTGTAGCAGGTGCAGATGAAGTGGCTCTGGTGTCTGTCACAGGCTCTGTAACTGATCTCTGAGCTCGAGGCACTCTGGCAAATGCATCAGTAGTTGTCCTGCCCTTCCTCTCCTGCATGTCATCCAGTAGCTGCTCCACAACTGACTGAATCTCAGTTACTTTGACATCTAAATCATAGAATTTTTGTTCCATGATTCTTTTCAGGCTCTCCTAGTTTTGAGTTAGAGTGGCCAACCCCTTCTCAATCCTCAGAGTTGATGCTATTAAGTAACCAAGTTGGTCCTGCTTGCTCTTCAAAAAGTATTCAGATGTCTCCTCCAGAGTTGGCATCTTGGCAGCCTTCTCCTTCTTTACTTTCTCCTTCTTCTCTTGAGCTTGCACTGATGATGGTTCATTCTCATTCATGACAACTTGATTGTCCTCAAAGTCTGGATAGAGAACAAAGTGTTCCTTATCCAACATATATTTTCCTGTGCCCATCTTTGAGTTGACCAGCTCCTGGATTTGTGGGGCATACCCACAACTTCTCTTTTGATCTGCTGATGTCCTCTTGATAGTCTCAACTATGAGGCTCATGACCTTGAATCTCTATGGCACATCAAAAATGTGAAGCATATTAATTGCATGCCCTCTGATCATGTTGTGGTCACCTGACTAGGGCAAAAGAGTGTGCCTAAGAATCCAGTTGATTGTTGGCAGCCCTGACAGAAGAAAGTGGACAGACCCAAACTTGAAGGTTTCAAGGGCCTTGTCTGGGATCTCCTTGTACATATGGGACATGGAATTGTGATCCTTCTTTTTCTTAGAGTAGACATCCAAGTCATCTTCCTTCTCCTCTGGGGCATTAATCAGATTGGCCCATTCCTCAATAGTTGATTGGTACCTCGTACCTTCAGACATCCAGGCAATTCTGCCATCAGGATAAAATTGAGCTGTGGAGTAGAATTGCATAACTAGCTCATCATTCCAGTTTGTGAACTTATGTCCAACAAACTCATCAACTCCACAAGCCTTAAAGCTGTCATATACTCCTGGGTAGTGATCCTCATTTTCCTTTATGAATTTCCAGTCCACCCACCTCATGTCACGGACTATGGGTTTCATATCCAACATCACAGTCTCATAGAAGTCCTGTTGTTCCTTAGTGTGGAACCTGTAATCTACAGCAGTTCTTCTCCTGATTGCGTATGGATCAGACAATCTTCACTGCCTGAGCCCTGCATCCTTCCTCAGCTTCATATTCTCAGCCACTGGATGAGCATCGTTGTGGTCTGGAATCTTGGGTTTGAGCTTCCTTAGGACTTGTCCTTCATCATCTTCCTCAGCAGCAACTTCAGGCACTGGGGCCTTGTTCTTCTCAGCAGCTGGTATACTCCTGGTATTCCTCTTAGGTGCAGATTTGACCTTGGAGGCAGCTTTGGGTGCTTCTTTGGGCTTTGATGATGCAGCCCCTGATCTTATGGCATCGCCCATCAGCTTCTGTGCCTTGGGTGCTGGTGCAGCAACCTCTTCTTCCTCCTCTTCTTCCATCATGGAAGGTTGTCCAACAACTCTGGCCATGGTCTTTCTGACCCTTTCCTTTCTCTTCTTTCCTTCTGCAGCTGGCTCCTTGGGATCAGGTTTCTCTGGTTCTTGTGTTGATCCTCTAACCTTTAGCATAAGTGTCCTCTTGGCAGGGACCTTCCTATTCAGTCCAGGCTTTGTGGTCTTAGCTGAGCCATACTCCTTTTTGAGCACTACTTTCTTGGAAGTAGCCTCATCTTCAGCTGCCACATAGTCCTCATCCTCTGAGTCTGAGGTTCTCTTCCTTCTTGCTCTTGTGGCTGCTTTGGGCAAATTCTAGGAGTACTTCTGCTGCCTTCATCTGAGGAACTGGAGGGACTAGTGCCCTCACTCATGTGAATCTGCTCTTCTTCCCTGTTCTGGCTATCACTTTGGTCTGACATGTTGAGACTTTGACTGCTGACCCTGTGAATAGTTATGGATGAGATAGAATGGATGAGCATCACAAAATGCAGAGATTTTTGCAAAAGAATGATTCAAAAGCTTAGTTTTAGTTTTCCACAGAAAGCATTTCGGATCAACCAATTTTCAAACTCAGTGATATCGAAGCAGTTTTTGAACCTAAACTAGTGATCTTGGTCAGACCGAGTCACACTTTGGTGGCACCGAGACTGCTAGGGTTTCACTGAGTCCTAAAATCGGTCACACCGATTAGGAATTCTCGGTCAGACCAAGAGTTACTAGTGCAATGGCGTTAGCCGAATCGGTGGGACCGAGTTTTTCAACTCAGTGGGTCCGAGATGGTTTCGGCGGAAACCTAACCCTAAATTTTCAAATCGCATCTATTCTATGGATTGTTTTGACTGGATAGATGTGTTTCAATCGTGGCAAGAATCATAATGTACACAATGTGCTGAGAATCAGACGAGGATAGCACTGTGATCGAGTTCATACCCTAATTCGGCGATGAACTCGCTACAGCGACAAGGGCGGGGATGAATTCCATTGACGGCGGCGGAGACTAGCGACAGGAGGCGGCTGGCGACGAAGTCGACGATCCGGAGACCTAGAAGGCAGAGCGAGCTATGCGCGGGCGAGAGGTTTGGAGAAAGTTTTCCAAAATTTTGCCTGTGTGTATATATAGCCCGACACTGTCGGTGTGACCGAGTTGAACAACTCGATGGCACCGAGATGCATAACTGTTGACAGTTACAGCAACTCGGTGAGACCGAAAAGTTTGAATCGGTTGCACCGAGATTGAAAACCTAGATCGACTTAATGATCTCGGTATGACCGAAATGGAAGAATCGGTCAGACCGAAACACACAAAGAAGTTTTGGAAGTTTAAGTCTATAATGAATCGGGGACTCCAAGTGCTCCTCACACAGAGTGGTTCGAATCTGACTTGATCAAATTTTGTGATGTAGCATGAATAGAGTTTGAGACAAGAAAAGCATAGATAGCTAGAGAAGGTTCTTAGGCATTCTTGTCCATCCACTTGGCAAAAGAAAAAGAAACCAATCAATCAAAGCAACAAGTGGATGTCCTCGAATGAGTTAAATATGCAACCAACATGCTCACACAATAAGATGGCAAATGAAATATGTGGCAAAGCATGCACAACCAATTCTAGCATCTATCAAACAGTTGGCGATGACTAGGTCATCTATATATGAGTATATTGACTTAGGAGTCAAATGAGAACATTTGATCATAGGTCATACTCATCGTTTAAGCTCAGATGGGGTTACCACTTTTACATAATGCATTGATGTGTTCACATCATTAGAGTTGCTTTGACTCAATTCTTAGAGTTAAGCTCCCCCTAGATGTGAGATCCCCCCTTAGATTGATGAACTAACTTTGGGTTTTGTCGATGATGACTTCATGTAGGTGTTGGAATATGTGGATGCTTAATGTTGATGTAGATCATTTGGAGCAATCCTTTGGAGTGAGTTGCACTTTCAATACCTACATGGGTTAGTCCCACAAGGAACAAACAAGAATATCCATAGACATAGAGTGATGCACACACAAGATGATGTCCATGAAAGCATTAGGTTACCTTGTCCCTTGCCTTACCAATATGAGGGTTTGTGACTCCTTGAACTAGTGCAATATATGGAAATTGATTGCACTTGTCCTTGCCATAATGATATGAGTGAAGAATGTTGGTGGAGTCACCCTCAAGAACTCTCTAGTTCTTCTTCTTAGGGATCCACATCATCTTGATGGGAATCCTTAGAGTTGTAGTTGTACTTGATGAAGTAGAACTTGACGTAGTCTTGGGAACCCACTTGACCAATGCCTTAGGTGCTTCTTCAAATGCATCAATCTCCTCTTGAAGCTTGTCCATGCCTTTGTTCTTGTGGTCTTGTGGTGGAAGATCATCTTGTGCTTGTGTTCCCTTGAAGGAAATAGGATCATACTTCTCTTGTTGAGGAACAAACTTCGTCTTGGGGTATTGATCTTCTTCCCACTCAACTCCATTGGCACTGAACTTTCGTTCAAAACCAACACCTTGATTCTTTCGGTGCCTTCCTTGCTTGCGTACAATTTCCTCGAATTGCTTACTCCCGGCAAGGCTTTTGTAAACACCTTTCTCTATAATTCCCTTCAATAAGCTATTTTCTTGCTCAAGTGTAAATTGGCTAAGAGAATCATTAGTGGAATCAAGAGAACAACTAGAAGCAACAATATTGGATTTAGCATTATTATTGTTACTACTACTAGAGGAAGAATCCTTCTTGTTCTTGTTACTAGACTTGACTTGAGGCATGTAAGTAGATAAGAGTAAACGCTTGGCAATGTAAGAAGAACTTTTCTTGCGAAGATTATCATTGATTGCCTTTAAGAACTCATGCTCTTGCCCAAGATTGAGCTTTTCAAAGCATAACTTCTCATGAGTCCTCAAAAGTTCTCGATGATCCCCTATGATAGTTTCATGAGCTAACTTAAGAGTGTTTAGTTCTTTAGTGAAAAGCTCAATCTTCTCCTTATCACTGTCATTCATTTTATCTTGTTTAGCATGATTAATTGACGTTTCATCATAGTATTCATCACTAGAGTTGTCAATAAGTAAATCATCATCACCTAACAAGTCATCTTCATCACTATTGAAATTAACATACTCGGGATGAGTTACCTTGGGGCCTTTAGCCATGAAGCATCTTCCAATTCCTTCATTTGGTGAATCAAATATGTCGTAGGAGTTGGTCGACACAAGTGCTAGACCGGCAACACCTTCATCTTGAGTATGTTCGGAGTCAGAGTGATAGCTTCTCTCGGAGTGATGTTCAGAGTCGGAACCAGATACCCATTCACCAACATGAGCTTGATGTCTTTGTTTTGTGTAGCTCTTTGATGACTTGTCCTTCCTTTCTGAATCCTTGCTTCTCCGGGATGTTCTTCGTTCATAACGATCATCTCTACCCCTTCTCTCTCTTGGTGGTGATTCTTCTCTTCTACTTCTTCTCTTGGGAGAATCTTCTCTTCTCTTGTAGGGTGCCGTACACTCATTGGAATAGTGTCCGGGTCTCCCACAATTGTAGCAATTGCGCTCTCGACTAGAAGATCTTTTGTCATTGTAGGACCTTGAATTAGAGCTTCTTTCTTTGCTTCTACTCTTGTAGAATTTGTTGAAATTCTTCACCATTAAGCTCAATTCTTCATCGAAGGTTTGTTTGTCACTTGATAATGTAGGAGCTTCACATGAGGCTTTGTAAGCACCACTTGACTTGTTGTGAAGTTCCTCTTTATCCTTGAGTGACATTTCATGAGCAACGATTCTACCAATGACTTCCGTTGGCTTGAGATTCTTGTAATTGGGCATCATTTGAATCAATGTGCACACGGTATCATACTTTCCATCCAATGCTCTTAGGATCTTCTTGATGATTAATCTGTCGGTCATCTCTTCACTTCCTAAGCCAGCAATCTCATTTGTGATAAGAGCAAGCCTAGAGTACATTTCAGCGACACCTTCACCATCCTTCATTTTGAACTTGTCAAGCTGACTTTGGAGCACATCCAACTTGGATTCCTTGACGGAGTCGGTACCTTCATGCATATCAATCAAAGTATCCCAAATTTCCTTTGCATTCTCAAGATGGTTGATTTTGTCGAATTCTTCAGGGCATAATCCGTTGAAGAGGATATCACAAGCTTGAGCGTTGTATTGTAGCATCTTCAATTCATCCGCACTAGCTTCACGGTTTCGTTCCCTCCCATCAAAGAATTCACCTTGCAAGCCAATACACACAATAGCCCAAACGGCAGGGTTATGTCCGAGAATATGCATTTTCATCTTATGCTTCCAACTAGCAAAATTAGTTCCATCAAAGTAAGGACCTCTACAGTGATAATTTCCCTCGCTAGACGCCATACTCTCCTAGGTTGTGAAACCAAGGCTATGACCACCAAAAGCTATGGAAATCAAAGCAAATGGAGACCAAGGATCTGATACCACTTGTAGGACCTTGAAGTATGTCTAGAGGGGGGTTGATTAGACTACTTGACCAATTAAAAACTTAACCTTTTCCCAATTTTAGACTTTGGCAGATTTTAGCTATCTTAGGACAAGTCAAGCAATCTTCACACAATTCAAGCAAACATGCAAAGACTATATGAGTAGCGGAAATTAAAGCATGCAACTTGCAAGAATGTAAAGGGAAGGGTTTGGAGGATTCAAACGCAATTGGAGACACGGATGTTTTTGTCGTGGTTCCGATAGGTGGTGATATCGTACATCCACGTTGATGGAGACTTCAACCCACGAAGGGTAACGGTTGAGCGAGTCCACGGAGGGCTCCACCCAAGAAGGGTCCACGAAGAAGCAACCTTGTCTATCCCACCATGGCCGTCGCCCACGAAGGACTTGCCTCACTAGGGGTAGATCTTCACGAAGTAGGCGATCTCCTTGCCCTTACAAACTCCTTGGTTCAACTCCACAATCTTGTCGGAGGCTCCCAAGTGACACCTAGCCAATCTAGGAGACACCACTCTCCAAGGAGTAACAAATGGTGCGTTGATGATGAACTCCTTGCTCTTGTGCTTCAAATGATAGTCTCCCCAACACTCAACTCTCTCTCATAGGATTTGGATCTGGTGGAAAGAAGATTTGAGTGGAAAGCAACTTGGGGAAGGCTAGACATCAAGATTCATATGGTAGGAATGGAATATCTTGGCCTCAACACATGAGTAGGTAGTTCTCTCTCAGAAATGGTAAGTTGGAAGTGTAGGTTTGTTCTGATGGCTCTCTCCATGAATGAAGAGGAGGTGGAGGGGTATATATAGCCTCCACACAAAATCTAACCGTTACACATGATTTACCAATCTTGGTGGGACCGAATCAACAAACTCGGTCGGACCGATTCAGTAAACCTAGTAACCGTTAGTGATTTTGGTGGGACCGACATGCAACTCGGTAGGACCTATATGTTTAGGGTTAGGGCATAACGTAATCTCGGTGAGACAGATTACACAAACTCGGTGAGACCGATTTTGGTAATTAGCTAACCAGAGAGTTGGTCAGGTAAACTCGGTGGGACCGATTCGTTCTTTTCGGTGAGACCGAAATGTTACGAAAGGGAAATAGAGAGTTTACATTGCAATCTCGGTGGGACCGATCGCTCACTTCGGTTATACCGAAACGTTATGAAGGGGAAACAGAGAGATTACAATCCCATCTCGGTGAGACCGAGATCCCTATCGGTGAGACCGATTTGCCTAGGGTTTGTGGCAGTGGCTATGACATTTGAACTCGGTGGCGCCGGATAGAAAGAATCGGTGGGACTGATTTTGACTTTAGGTTTAGGTCATATGTGGATATGAGAAAGTAGTTGAGGGTTTTTGGAGCATATCACTAAGCACTTGAAGCAAGAGGCTCATTAAGCAACACCTCATCCCTCCTTGATAGTATTGGCTTTTCCTATAGACTCAATGTGATCTTGGATCACTAAAATATAAAATGTAGAGTCTTGAGCTTTTGAGCTTGAGCCAATCCTTTTGTCCTTAATATTTTGAGGGATCCACTTTCATCATCCATGCCATGCCATTCATTGAGCTTTCCTGAAATATTTGTCTTGGAATGTATTAGCTCAATGAGCTATATGTTGATATGAATTACCAAAACCACCTAGGGATATTTGCACTTTCAGATTCCTGTGCTTCCCTAAACCATGTGCACTTGCAGGCTATCAATATATCATTACTTGTATCGCAAGACATGTATTAGTAGAGAACTTGGGCAACAAGCCATGTAAACCTAACCCTCATCCACCTATATAAGGGAGGTAGGGGCCTCCCAAGGAGGCATCTAGGCGATCCAATGTCCCACACAAGACAAACATAATCAATCGGACATGTAGGATGTAGGGTATTATCTCACCATGAGGACCTGAACCTGGGTAAAATCCGCATCCATGTGTACATACACTAATCTGATCCTCTATGCACGCTCCACCCCATGAGTAACCCTTTCTCCGAAGCCCTACCTCCAACCCTTGATACCATCATAGACAACCACCGCTCACACGCAATGGACCTCGGCAGGTGAAATCTCCAGTGGCCCTTGTGGTATGGCATCAATCCTAGCAACCCCCCAGGTTCCGAGATGGCCTTCCTAACTAAGAAGCACATTGTCTAAAAGAAGCCAAAAGCACATTGATGTAAACCGACGGCTTCATGAGAGTCCAAGAGCAAACCTTGGCATCACTGCACACACAAGGGCACCACACAAGTGGACGTCGAGGAAGACCGACCGTTACAAAGACGAGGTTGAAGGAATACCTAGAGAGGACGGGGCCAAGAGCAATGCCTCCAAGGAGGATAACGACGCCCAAGGACGCCGTCGTTACCTGCAATGATGAAGATCTTACGCAACTTTCCCTGAAGTCCCACACCTCCGTAGGCACCAGTAAACAATGACGCAGATGTCGAGGGAAGCATGAAGCCCGTCACCCCATGAAGACCTCGGTCCCTGCAAGCCCACATACCAAACCACACGAGCAAGGAGCATTCCATGGGAGCCCGAAGCCCCTCTCAGGCAACCCTATAGCTGCCCTTCGCCTGCCAGACCTCCGCCAGAGTTGCCAGATTTGGCCCCTCTAGATTACCTGGACCATGACAGGAAGTCTACGCCCCCGAACGCGAGACAGGGAACGAGCAGGCAACTAGCTAGAACCATGATGATACCAATTTATGTGATGATTTTGATAGTTATTTTGTGCCTACACTGTAGGCTTTGTGGAATTTCACTGCGTTCGCGGACCACTTTTTGTTGATATCACTCATGTAACACTTTGTGGACCAAATAATGCTTTAAGGAAGAAATCCCAAGAAATGGTAGTGAAATCACGTATTTAGTGTGATAATCATTTATCATAAAGGAAAGGAGCAAAGGGGCGAAAGGCGACGGATCATACGAGCACGACTGCTCGTATGAGCGGTCGTATGGAGTGCCATCGCCGCCGCCTCGTCCACTATTTTCATCATGTGAAATCGGATCGAAGAACAGACGCCCACAGACACCAGAAACTCGTCGAGAAGGCAGAACCCTAGCCTCTGGAGTTCATCCGGAGGAGAGATTGACTAGGAGGAGATTGTCGTCGTCGCCAAGCATGCGGGGGCTACAACATCATCACCAATGTGATCATCAACATCATCACCAATTTCATTGCCACCATCATCCACATCATCTCATTGTAACATCGGGAACCCTATTGGATAGTGTTGTCATTGTTACATTTGTGATTCATTCATGTTCACTATCACTGTCATCATGATGATTATTGTCCCCGTGTGTGAGTGAACCCATAGTTTTCGGAGATATGGATAAACCTTGGTATGTGCATGATCTGAACCGTTATTCTGGATATGAGATCCTATGTTGAATGCTTAGTTTAATAACTTTGTGAATGTTCCGAAGGGGCCCCACTCAACATTACCGTCATATGGCCATAAAGTATATCACTGTCATTGTAAAGGGTAGGATGGGAAGGTAATTCGAGGTGACAATAGAAGCCCTTACTCCAAGCTTTTGCAATTGACAGGGGAATTACATCCCTTAGAGAGGTCGTGTCCAAGGGGTGTAGTAAGATTGAAGTGAACTCGGATAGCTTGGAGGTCATCTCAGCACTAAAGGATGGTTACTCATCCTCGGTGGCCAGTGCCATTTTCGACGACTCTTATTTCATGTCCTTAGATTTCAATCATATTTTGTAGGGAAGTGTTTGTGGCCGGGGCGCCGGCGGAACCGTTGCACCGGTCGCGCCCCGTGCGTTGGATCTCTTTTTGATCCAAGGACACTGTTGCGCCACGTGTTACCGGACTTTTTTTAACGCGCACGTAGTTATCCCTTCCAAAGTGATTTTTGTTGCATCCGCTCGGTCTTTCGTTTCGAGGCAGGGTGACCGCGGGCGACGGGCTTGTTCGCGCAGGGCGGCGGCGGCGGCGACGGATCTCCATTCTCCGGCGATCTATGGCCCCCCCGATGGTAACTCTCCCCTCGAGCTTTCCATTTTCGTTGTTGTCTTCCCCTCCCCCGTTGGATTTAGGGTTAGGGCGTGGCTAGCCGCGAGCCGCCGCCGGCGCCGGCGCGGACGAGGGAGCTGGTCGGTGCTGCAGAGCTCGGATTCCCGCGGGTCGAGGGAGGCGGCAGGGTGGCGTTCCCGCGGGTCGAGGGAGGCGTCGGGGTGGCATTCCCGCGGACAGAGGGAGGGGGCGGGGTGGGGTTCCCGCGGGCAGAGGGAGGGGGCGCGGTAGTGAATTTGAATCTGGTAGCTGCAACCTCCGTACTGGTTTTGCTGGAACCGGTGACCGCGGCGAGCTGTAGAGCTTAAAACGGCAAATTAGACTGGAGGAAGCTGGTCGGTGCTACAACCAGTTCCCAGGATGCTACAACGGGCGCCACGGAGAGCTGGAAGCAGCCATCCAGGATGCTACGTGCCTGTGCATGTTTTTATCTTTTCAATGTGGAGATGGGGATAAAGAAATGCTGCAACCGTACAAAGCTCAAGCTCTGGTCCCCTTGAAAAAACAAACTAGAATACCCAATTAACATCAGGATTTGTGTGTGCCACCTCAGTATGATTGTCTTATCTTGACTCAAACTAGTTTAACAATTTTTTTGACCGTGTTTATATGATATATTAACAGCTAGAATACTTGATTAGTCTCATGTATGAGAGATTCCGTATAAAACATATCTTGCACATTTTTTTGTAGAGTGAGTCAAGCTCAATCAAATTTGGCTTGGGACAAACCTAGAATTATAATTATTTCAGGGAGCAGAATTTGAGGTTCGGTTGGCTAACATACAGCCAGGCCACGCACCATTTGATACCTCCGGCGCTAGTTAATGCTGATCCATGCACCACTTCTCTAATTAATTTGATGTAAATTTGTAAATAGGCCTCTTGGTGCTGCAAAATCTCCTAGGTTTTATTTCTATAGCAGGCATACTTATAATAAATGCTAATTTTTAGAGTGCTTTGTGTGTGCTTGTATGTTTCATAGGTTTTACAAAAAAATTTAGGTGTTCATGTATGTTTTTTCCTAGCTTCTGATGGTTCGGTTTTATGGTTTTATTGACTTGTGTTTTTTCCTTTTTTGTAGATGTTGCAGGTAACTCAAAAAGGCTGGCTCAGATTGGGAAGCAAATATCACCGGAAAAACAGAGAATCATAAGGGAGGGACCGTTTGGAAACTTGTTGGACATTCGGTCTTTCAAGGTGCCCCATGAGCTCATTGAGTTTGTTGCGATGAACACGAATCACATACTCTCTGAGTTCAAACACAAGAACAAATCTATCACCTTCACCAAGCTTATGGTGAAAAGGATTTTCAACGTGCCATCCGGTGATAGACCCGTGAAGCTTCTAAAGAAGAGTGATGAACATGATCTTCGCAGCATCTACAAGGAGGGGAACAGGGCTCCAATCGCCCATGTTGTCAAGTTGCTCACTAGTTGCAGTGAGGAGGACGTGGTTATGATAAATAGGACTTGGGCACTCCTTGCGTTGGCAACAGTTTTGTGCCCAGGCACGGGCAATATGGTGAATCTCGAGTATCTTGCTTCCCTTGAAGATATGTCTTTGGTGCATGAATTCGCTTGGGATGAGCACTTGTTGGCACGAGCTATGGAGGAGGTTGGAGTCTTTCAAGAGAAGAAGAGGATGCAAGCAAACACAGAAAAAGAGTTTCAGATTGCTTCATGCATTCCCATGTTAGCGGTATGCAACGCAACATTACGAAATACCTCCATCTTTCCCCTTTGCTGCATGAAACCTTCATGCCTTTATGTTTTTTGTTGGCTAATGTCCTTTTTCCATTCCATGCAGATCATATACATGGATCATGTTGATATCCCGGCTGGCCTCCCAAATGAGCATGCTATTGATTATTCCGTGCCAAGGATACGTTTTGTTTGTCAAAAGGATTTTGAGTGGTTGGATAAAGTTGACAAAAACAAGCTCACTCTTGTCCAACCTTTCTACGGGAAACACACCCATGTAATTTTGCTACATCCCGCCTATGTATTTTCCTTTGTCAATGAGTATTAACACACCCATGTAGCAATCTTTGCTTTTCCAATTTAGTTTATGGAAGCTTTCTTATTTATGCCACTCATCTTTTGTTTTCCTAGATCCGGATTTTGTGCAACACCCCCTATGCAGCACAACTTGTGGGACAGGAAGTTGGTGCTGAAGCAGCTAGTGGGAAGGGAGTTGGTGCTGAAGCACCTAGTGGCCAAGGAACTAGTGGCCAAGGCAGCCAAATTCAAGGTGCTGAAATTCAAGCAAAGGACTCTCAATCAAATGAGGCTCAATAAAATGTTGATGTTGAACCACACCTATCATCATCGCTCAACGATTGGCTGCAGCAATCATTCCCTAGCATGCAAGATCTAAGGGTACATTATCTTTTTCATTGTATTCATTTCCTGTTTACCTTTGGCTTCGCATTATTTTATTATACCCATTTGCAAGTGTATATTTATTTTGCTGCATCCTTCATGTTGATGTGCAACAACCATGTTCTGTTTTTGCTTCATATGTTGTTCAAGTTCATACATACTATGCTTTTTTGCTACATCCATATGTCTAGTGTGCTACAACTACATTCTGTTTTTGCTTCAACCATGTCATAGTTTTGCTACATCCATATCATTAATTTGCTACCTACATAGTTGACAGTAAATTGCTATAGTCACACTCTTTATCTGATACGTAGTGACACAGCATCATACCTACTTGTTTTATCGCTTCATCCATACCTCTAATGTGCCACACCCACATTTGTGTTCTTTTTACATCCATACACATGACTAAAATGTTCAATACTTGCCTTCTTGTAGGTACCAACTTAGTTTCAAATGCTTTACGACAAGCACAAGGGTATTTTTGCATCAGAGGTGGATGATGTTGTTGGCAAGTTTGGACACTGTTTAAAGGGATTGCAGTGCAACCGGATGGCAGCCCTCCTTCCTGATGTTGGAGACGCCATCACAGCTACCAGTGAGCCCAACTTCTCCTTTGAAGCACCTATCATGGACGAATGTCGCGGAAAAGAGAATGATGCTAAAGCTGCAAATGCTGGCATTGGTGCTCAAGCTCAAGCTGAAGGTACAACACCTAGCATTAACAAGGATGAAGTCACCGGATTGAAGCAACAAGCTGCAACCGAGGCTGCTGAAACTCCTGAGCAACAACGAGTGAGTTTCGAGATGGAAGGCAACGTCTCACCTCACAGCCCCCCACTCTTCTATGATGCACCCAGGAGTGCGACAGCCGACATTTGGGACGACGAGCCATCCTGTGAGTTGTTCCCAAAGGGCTCCGAAGACTACGATATGATGCATTGCACGGAAGAGCCTATAACCAAGAAGAGCGTAGTCGGCCCCATATTTGAAAACATCCCTGTGTTCCCTGTTTCAGACGATGATGACAGCCCAAGTATGCTTCCTTCCTCCTTCATCATTTCTTTTTGTTTTTCTCCATGTCATTTTGTTCGCTACATATGTGTGATTGCAGCAAATTCTCTTTTTGTACAATCCCTTGCAAACTCATCCATTTTTGTTGCTTGCTACAGCCCCTAAGATGGTCGCTACAGAAGAGCAAATTTTTGATGCAAGCAGTGGCCCTAGCACACATGACAAGAACACTAGGAAGAAGAGGATGGCCAAAGTTCCAGCCGTAAAAAATACCAAGGCAAAGAAGCAAAAGGTCGATGCAGCTGCAGCCACGTATGAGAAGTATGTAAAGCATGGGAAACCATTGAGGAGATCACATGCCAATGAACAAGTGTGAGCTACCTAAGCCCTATCTCTTTTTGCTTTCTGTTTTTTATTTTTTTCTGCTCGAAACAAATGATTCATTCGGTTGCATCTATGGTAACAGGACACCTTTCATCAAGATAGGTGGATTTTACATTGGATACAAGAAATTCCTGGTATGCTTCAAGCCTCGCGGGGATATGAACGATGAGGTTATGTCCCTATGTATCGAGATGAACAACATAGCATCCCGTGTAGCAAGTGGTACTAATCTGAAGAAATACATGTTCTCAGTCCATGCGGGGGTAAGTTTTTGCAAAAACAAGCAATGCTTCATTCCTTTTTTCTTCACATTTTTTGTTGCAACACACACTAACCATTTTGAGGTGTCTTTCAAGTAGATCCTACTAAAACAAGACCCAACAACCTTCCAATCAGCAAAACTCATAGCCGAGCTTGAAAGGGCTGTGACAAAGTTCAAGGCTAATAAATATGACCTCGTAAGTTTCCCGAGAGCCTACTTTTGTTTCACACCACAAATACTTTCAAAATATGATGCAATGATGTAGCATTTCCTTCGAAACATATGTAGCAATTATTATTGATGTTGACAACATTTATTTGAAACATATGTATCATTTCTAGTTGATGTTGAATGCTTTTTTGTTTGTAGTTACAACATTGGAAAGCTTACGTTCATTCCTACTAGGCTGTAACATTTTTTACATGTTCTGAGTACCTTTTTTGCCTTTCTTTTGTGTTTTACAGCTTTTTGTCACAATTGTTCATGAAAAGCATTGGATAATTGTTAGCGCAAACTTGCTATACAAGCAGTGGAATGTATTTGACTCAATCCATTCAAAAGGAAAACAATCTCCTTTGAAGAAGCGGGCCAATAACCTGGTAGGCTCATGCTCTCTATTATTTATTTTTCTGTTTTCCCTTTTGATTCATCTACATAAATGCCCTGTTGTCATCTTCACACACCTCATCCTATTTTTTTCAAACTTTGGTGCGTGTTTTTTGGTGGTAGATCACAAACTTTGCAGCCCTTGCATAAGAGTACAGCGAATTCAATGTCAATGTTGGATCCTTCGCCCGTGTTGACCTAGAGGATTACCCAAAGCAAGATAATCTGTGAGTTATCTTTTTGAATTTTGCTTCAATCATGTGTTCCATTTCAACAATTTGTTGTTTCAACTATGCATCGGAACTATGAATGAGAACTTTTTTTTATCTCACAGATGTGATTGTGGCTTTTTCGGGCTCAAATATGTGGAGAATTTTGATGGGAAGTCAATGAAAGAGTTCAAGCAGGTACACATTTGTTTTTCTTGTCATTTTGTTGCAATCTACTTTCTTTGTTTTCAATACTCATGCAACACAAGAATAATTAGTATCATACTTGCTTACTTTTTACATCATTTTTACAGGAAGACGTGGCGCGATACCGCATGAAAGTGGCGCACAACCTTTGCACTCACCCAATGAACAATGCCCCAATGGAGCGGACATTCAAGGAAGAGTTGGCGGCTTAATTTGCGGGAGGGTTCAAGACGATCAAGCTCGTTTCTTTCGTTCGGTCTAGAATCATGTCTGAGGTGGTAGCGTTCTGATAGTATTAGAGTAGTGCGCGTTCATATGTAAATTGATGATACCTTCGGTAAACATATGTGTTCTTTTGGTATGTAAACCGATAATAACTTGATCTTTTTGGATGAAGCACTTCTTCCATTTTTAATGGATGTGATCTTCTCCTTGCCAACATGATCATGCATTGACAACCGTTTATTATTTTGCTGGTTATGAGCTTCATCCATAGAAGTTTCAAGGGAATCTCTATGCAATTTTCCCCTCGAAACCTTTTTCATGAAAACAATATGTGGATGCTGCATTGTCACAGTCAAATTGTTGGAAGCTCGCAAAAAATAGCTACAACCTTCTGTTAGATTTGTTGCAGGGCCAAAATCTACATTTTACCTGCAAATTAGCTACATCCCTATGATATTATTGCTGGAAGAATAATGTAAATAAGCTTCCTTCCCAACTCTTGCTGCATAGAAAAATCAACACTTTAAATCAAATCATTCAAGGCTTTTCCTTTTCATACTTGTTATATTTGCTTCAATCATGTTAAAAAAAGCTTCAACCATTGTCTGAAAAAGCTTCAACCGTGTTTCCTAAAAGCTTCAACCATTATTTTTGCTTCAAGAATGTTTAAAAAAGCTTCAACCATTGTTTGAAAAAGCTTCAACCATGTTTCCTAAAAGCTTCAACCATAATTTCAAAAAGATTCAACCATGTTTTTCAAAAGCTACAACCATGTTTCCTTAAAGCTTCAAACATGTTTTTCAAAAGCTGCAACCATGCTTTTCAAAAGCTTCAACCATGTTTCCTTTTTTAAAAATGAATCAAGCAGTGGTAACAACAACCATTGAGTACTATTTTACAAAAAAAAATAGAAGTTAGCACCATCATAATTAAAAAAATCAACATTCTGCATTTTGAAACCACACATGTAGTAATATGTTGCAATACCAAAACACAAACATTCGCAACTAGTCAACACAAATTTTTATCATAAGACATGGCGTGTTACAAGGTAATTCATCAATTTTTTCCCTCATGAAACATCCTAAAGTGTAAGGATTGGGCCGACACCCGGAGCTTTCGCGCTCGCACTCGCAGCAAGAAAAGCGGCAAGGAGTTGGCAGTTCTTCATGTTGTGATCCTCATCTTCACAGTATTTGCATGGAGTCTTCTTTTCCATTGGCTTTGGAGCTTTCTTCGTTTTTGCTGCGTCCTTATTTGCTTTCTTCTTCATTTCATCTTCTCGAAGCTCAATTAGTGGCTTCCTACGCTTCTCTTTTTCTTTTGGCCTCCCCTTCTTTGCTGACTTTGGTGGGTTTCGTAGTCCTACGGGGGGTGGATCCTGCTGCCCTGTACTTGGACCCCCTGAGACTTGTTCATTTGCTGCACGACCTTGGGCTTCTTCGTCTCCTGCAACCCCATCGGTCGCTCTAGCTTTAATCGCAGCAACCCCAACACTGCCCTGATCAATTAGCCCAGAGACAAAACTATAAGCTTCATCATTGAAGCATGCATCAGAAGCAAGTTTCCCAAACTTCCGGCAGAGAGAGTTAAACTTTAGGGTGTTTGTCGTGGGGACGCCGAAATGCATAGCTCTATGCCCATCGCCTGGTTCAGGTGCAAGGTCGGTTGCTCTCTTAGACCATCTTGGAAGCATGTAATTCGCAGGTATCGTTTGCATGTTCAGGTGCACCATGACACGGATGATATGTGGGCAGATCAGCCCACACATCTCAAACATGTTGCAACTACACATGTATGTATGATCTTCAGGGGCAACATGCACCGTGTACACTTTAGGGTTGATGCCATCATTTGCAACAAGGCGAAACCAAACGACATTCCCTTGCAGCTGGTATTGCAGCCCATAGCCTGTTGATTTAGCCAATAGTTTCTGAAACTTGGAAAATACCTCTCTGGTATAGAAATCTGCAGCCTGCTTTTCAATGTTGTAACTGCAAAACAAAAAAGCTTCCAACATCAATAAGAATTGCTACATATGTTTCATTCAAATGCTGCAACCAAACTGTACTGAAAAACTAAAAAAATGCTACATGACTTTGGACTTACTTGCCCCAGAGTGGCGGCCTCGTCGCTTCATTGATGAAGCCCGCATTGTCTTCACGATCAAGCATTAGCTCCTGGCAAAGCTCAAACTGTTGCACAAATGTCCAAACCGAGTCTCCATGATGATTTAATGTCTTGAAGTAGGAATTCAGGCCCTCGGAGCGCCCAGTTGTTCCTGTGAATGGGAAGAACTTATTCCTAAAGTACACAGGAGCCCACGTCTCCCTGCTGTTCCACATGTTTTTGAGGTGTTTCTTATCAGCCACACCAAACACCTCGACCATCTGCTTCCACCGTTCTTCAAACTCCTCAACGGTATCTGAACCATTAATGCAATCATAGAATGCTTCTGCGAAAGGCTCATCCTTGCCCAGCATCTTCCCTAGTTTTGTCCTTGCAACCCGGAAGACGTGCCACTTGCAACATCTGTGTGTTGAATCTGGAAATACCATTGAGATGGTTGTAGCCATTGCCTGGTCTTGATCAGTCATAATGTTCAACGGATGCTCATTATTCATTGCCAACATCCATTGCTGGAAGACCCACTTGAAAGTTTCAATGGTCTCATCAGGCAACAAAGCACACCCCAAGCAAACAGTGTGTGTGTGTGGTTGTTAATGCCAACAATCGGAGCAAAGGGCAAGTTGTAGCGATTTGTGCAGAATGTGGTGTCGAAAAACACACAATCTTTGTACTTTGGATACAAGGCCCTTGTTCTCCCATCAACCCAGAAAAGCGCCCTAACAGCTCCATCTTCTTGTAGCTTTGAGAAAAAGAAGTTGGGATTCTCCACTTGTCTTCTCTCGAAGTACTCGATTGTCAGCTCCAAGTCACGCTCTGACAGGCCCCTTCGCAGCTTTGCTCTTGCATTTGTCACATCAGTCTTCACATACGGCAAACTCCTCGGATCACAACACCGTGCATCTCCAAGCAAGCCCATCATATTAGCCGTTGATATGTTGCGATAGTGTAGTGAAGTGATGTACTGCATGTCTGCATCTGGGATCTTTCTGTGAGAGCGGCAAAATCTCCGACGCCCCCTTTGCAACATCAGCTGGTGTGTGTGATCGGCCTCAAAAACTGTCACAACCCAGCTACCGTCTTTGAGGTTAACACCCATACGAGCCTTGCAATCATACCGCTCCAACCAGTTTCTTTTCCTCTTGTCGCTCACATCCATATAGATGCCAGCTTGTTTGCTTGGAGATTTTTTGTTACTCGCATAGCTCATATCAACATCTTCACACTCATTTGTTGCAGCTCCGTCAGAAATGCTACCACCAACATTATTTGAAGGATTTTTCCGTGAATGTATGCACTCAAAAACTCTATAGATTAGAATGCGCTTCTGATCCGAGCTATTTTTCCTACTATGTTTTGATGTCACAATGCGAGTACCAAAGCCCATCTTCGAGGCATATTCATTGTAAACACGCTGAGCTTCTTCAACATTGTCAAAAACCATTCCAACAAAAAGGACAACTGGCTGTGATGATATATCTTCATCTGGTTCATCAACAAGTGTTGCAGCATTTTCATTGGCATTGTCACTAGCCACACAGGCATTGCCATGATTTGGAGCTACACCATCGGTGTTCAGCTGCAACGAATCGTCACTATCATTTTGCGGAGTATCATTCAGATCAATGCCATATTCTTCTTCTTCATGCGCAACATTTTGCATATCATCGTCAAGGAAAATTGATGGCTCAACAGCAACATTCTGCAACAAAATCAGCACCCAAGTCATTTTTTGCTGCGTGGAAAAACATGCAAAAAGCGCGAACAAAAAAAGTGGACGCAGCATGGCAATCATAATCCCAAAATAATTCCTGCATGCAGCATTTTAGGATGCAGCATGCAACATCCAGCAAGTAGCATGTAGCAAATGAAACACATGCTTGTAACATTTTACTAGATGACATCAGGAAGAAACATCTTACTAGCATTAATTGACAACATCTCAGTAATATTACACAAAAATCAAGCACAAGCATGTTGACAACATCTCTTTTCAATCTCATGCTCATCAAAGGTTGCAAAAAAAAATTGTGAACAATACGATCTAGGGTTTGCAATTGGAATTCATACCAGATCAATTTCATCCCGGCCATGTCGTGCTGCATCTTGGAAGACCACACCAGGGTTGTAATACCGTTGCAGCACCGGTCCTCTACTACCAGGGTCTTCCCTCCTCAGTGGACTTCGGCCATGAACGGCAGCGGAGCTCGAGCCCAAATCCATGGCGGCAAGGAGGTCATGACGTATGTACGACATGATTGAAGCAATCCCAAGGCGGCTTGATAGGTGGGGGAGCCCCTCCTCGACGTGATTCGGCTGCGGGGAACGAAAAACAGGCGGATCCGGTCGCCACCGCCGCGGATCGGGGACGGGCAGACGCGGGGGATTGAGCTCCCCTGTTTTTCTCGTTGTGGCTGTTCGTACAACGGTTGCAACAAAATGTATTCTTTTTTGCTGCAAAGGTTGGTTCGGTGGTGGCCTAGCGCGGAAATCCAACGGTACATACTAACCGCATCGCACGGCTGGGGCTGGACCGGCCGAACCGTTCGGCCGGTGCGCCGGCGCAGATCGCTGGCCTATTTTGTATGAGCATTGCTATAGAGAGAACAATAAAGTAGCCCCTGAATTAGTTAGGCTAGCAAAATTTTCTTCTCCAGATGTATGGTTGGATACAACCCCTGGGGCTGTTATCCGTCTAATAGTTTCTGATACTACAGTTGTAGCCAATTAATAAAGGAGAAGGGTTTTGTCAACAAAAAAAAAAGCTACAACGCATCCTCATGCGAGCCTTGGGAAAGTGCTTCACATATTACTGCGGTGAGAATGCCAGATCGACCTAAGTCATGCATCACCATGGATGATAGTTATTACCTTGTTTTGATTGGTTGTTACTATGTGGAGACAGTGCCGTTCATGCGTGTTTGCCCAGTTCGGGCGTAACACTATAACAAGTGCAGCAGCTCACTGACCTAGCTAGGAAACTCCAGAGTGTCCAACCTCCCCCGCATAGCGCCAGCTCCATCGCTTGCGCGCACAAGCAAAGGACCCGACTCCTCCCTCCGTGTATATAAGCATCGGCATGGGTACACCCTTCTTCCCAGAACCACAGCGAGCCAAGAAGTTTGCAGTGCGTGAGGGAGTGAGAGAATGGCGGGTGGCAAAGCCGCTCTCCTGGTGGCCCTGCTGTTCCTGAGCCTGGCCTTGGAGACCCAGCAGGCGGACAGCGGCGGGTACGACCCCGCCCCGACGCCGCTCACCACGTCCCACAGGAACAGGAAGCCTCCCAGGCCGCGTCCGCATCCGCCGCGCCCTCGCCCTCGCCCTCGCCCCCGCCCACCTACACCTCCCACGCCAATGCCGCCCCCGTACACTCCGTCCCCTCCTGAGCCTGAACCCACGCCGCCACCGTCCCCTCCTGAGCCTGAGCCCACGCCAACGCCGCCGCCGTACACTCCGTCCCCTCCGTCCCCTCCTGAGCCCACGCCACCCCCATACGCCCCTGTCCCGATGCCATCTCCCTTCCTCGACCACGGCGCGGAAGCCGACTCCGCTGGCGTACAGGCCGCCGCCGACGCCGCCGACTACGAGGAGCCGCCATCGACGCCGGCCTACAAGCCCAATGTCTAGGGCTGTGACTGTGGGTCCCTGCCAACGCATGCAGGGCCATTCTCTCGGAGATTAAATAATATCAATATGTAGTCTGAATAATAATGCAGATTGCTTGGTTACCCGCTGCTGATTTGTGTTCGTCCAGAGTTAGCGTGCTATTATGTGGATGTGGGTATTGCTACTGTTGTGGTCTTACTGTAAAACCATTGTCTACTGAATCTATCGTGTGTCCTCCGCTGTTCAACTTCAACACGAGCATGAGTTCTTTCGCTGATGAGATGTGATATGTTTTTGCATGTGGGACAGTAAATACTATGGCAACCAAAGTAGTCCTGCAGAATGCTCATGCCACTTCTCTCAAAAAGAAAAAGAATGCTCATGCCACGCTTGAACAAATACTTACGATCATTCCATCAAGCTCTTTAACTGCGTGCATAAGCCAGACCGTGCCGCATGCTAACCGTCTGATGAACGATTATCCTTTTTTTTAATCTCACCCGGATGAACGTTTTTGATTTTACATGAATTGTCCAAGGGTAATTAAACTGTTCCCTGTGAATTAACTAATAATGTTTGCATGGGAGCTAGCGTACGTGAAGCATGTTTCACTGCGCCGGTTTCATTTCAAAATGAATGTTTGTTTTTTCACAAGCCAGCGACCTAAATCATGCCCAGTTCGAGCAGCAAAATGAGAGACACTCGACAGAAAGAGAGTAGAGAAACCCACCTTTGTCTAGCAGGGTGTTTATATTACTGTGTATAAACGTTCCATTACGTGCACGATCAACTTCAAAAAGTCATTCAGTCTTATGAAAAACGGCTGACGATAAGGTTAATGGATTGGAGGAGAGAGCCAAGTGAAGGAAGATAAGGTTGTCAGTCAGTTGAACAACCTCTCCTTTCGGCTGGACATGGTAATGTGTGTCACCTCATTTGTAGGACTACTCGATGTTACTCATTTTGTTCAGAGGTCACCTAAACCTTGATCGCTTTGGTATGCAAGAAACCAAACGGGTATGGAGCACTGAAACAGATTGTGCTTTTTTGTAAACGGTTGAAGTCCTCATTGCGTAAGTGAGAATAATGGAATCAATCTCCCATAGGAAATAAGCACTGAAACAGATTGTACCTTTTTGTAAACGGTTGAAGTCCTTGCGTAAGTGAGAATAATGGAATCAATCTCCCATAGGAAATATTTCAGTGCTTTTAAGTATACATAGAGGGAAATGCGTATAAACATGCACATATGGGTGCTTGAGCTGTCCACACGCCCTCGTTTACTTGAAGATCCCTAAAATATAAAGTTGGTGTGAAATTTACTTTTTCTGAAATCGGAGACATATTGAAACAAACAAAACGAAGGAAGTGAAATAAATGATGAAATTATTAAAATGTACTCCCTCCGTCTCATAACATAAGATAGTTTTTTACACTAGTGTAGTGTAGAAAACGCTCTTATATTATAGGACGGAGGGAGTACATTATAAGTGACATTACTGCAATTGTGTGTCGACTAAAATAAGTAAAATTGTTCCTCGAAAAAAATTAATTCGTAAAAAAAGTAAAATTAAACAATGAAATAAGTGAAGCTCAAATGTGATTGAAACAGTGAGATCTAAACTAACAACGCTTCTCAAACCGTTCTAAATTGTTTACCTTGGCCTGGAGGACATTAACCAGTTCCTGTCGGCCTTCTCTTTGAATATGTAGTTGCATGTGCACTTTTTTTCATATTTTCTTTCTCATGTAAATAGCAGCCTTTTCCCTTCTGTTTTTTCCACCTCAGTGAAATGGGCAGTGCTACCGCATTTCCGGTCAAAACAGATGTATTTGAGATTGTTCTTGTGTCTAAGGTCTTGTTGACAGGAATTCAAATACCAGTCATCCAAAAAATCTCAATGAAATAAAATGCATGTCTCTTATTTAGGGAGAGAGAAGTCAATCAGGAGCTATGCACTCAATCATTCTTTTGTTCATGCTTTCTTACCTCCTCACAAAAGCTAACACAACTTGATTCATATTTGCGTGTACTATATATCAATTTGCAACAACTACTTTACCCGCAAAAGCTAGCGAAAATCTTCATGCATATTTGAACGCTGGATACTGCTCCGCTACCTTGCAGAGCCGTTCAAAAATGCGAGTTAGTGATTTGGGGAATTTGTGGAGCAAGGTGCATGTATATGACCTAGATATGGGATTACACACGAGAGATTTACCTAGTTCTAGGACTGTATTCGAGAGGTAATACCCTACTCATCCTTAGGCTCTATTCGGCAACACTCCACTCTTCCAAGATGGAGCGGAGCACGCGGAGCGCCAGGTTAGCAGCTCCCCAAATTACAACTACATGCCACTCCGCTCCCGGTCGGATTTGCAGAGCCGAGGTGTCGGTGTGAAATCCGGCAGACCTTGGGGTAGGGGGTTCCGAGTTGTGGATCTCGGATCAGTGGTAATAGGAACAAGGGAGATGATGTTTACCCAGGTTCGGGCCCTCTTGATGGAGGTAAAACCCTATGTCCTGCTCTTGTTTATATTGATGGAGATGTATCATGTACAAGATTGATCTACCTCGAGATCATAAGTTGTGTTCTAACTCTAGGGCTAGGTGAATGTAATTGTGATTCGGTACCTTCTGCGGGCTAAACCCCTTGACTTATATACACGCCAAGTAAGGCATCTACGGTTACATGGTCGGTATCCAGGGGATCGCATGAAGATGGCAAGAGATGTCTTGGAGTATACGTCAAGTCTTCAACAGAGGCAGCCTTGATCATGCCTAGGCACGCGGCTTCTGGAGTCCAGCTCGAAGAGAATGAGGGCCCACCGGCCCATCCGAGGACTATGGATCGGTTAGGTTAGTACCACTATACCCAGGACACCGTCAGGAGGGATTCCAAATAGGCTCTTAGTGTTTGATCAAGCCTTGTAGGAGGAAACAATAGATTCTCCCCTCACCTCGCCTTACATATGGTCGACCAGCCTGGAAAGCACAACGGTCGAGTCGGCCAGCTAGCCACAAAAAAAAAGCAATTATTACTCTAGGTGTACTGCCATGTAAATAATGCTAACTCATCCAAACCCAAGTACTTCCAAACTTGACGTGCACGATCACAAGTGAAAGCCAAATGACGAATATGTGAAGAGTGCTTAGATGAGATGCCTTCTTTCTTATTATCTCATGTAATCTTTGATGTAACACTTTCCCAAATTGAATAAAATGCCACAAGGCTTTTCCCTAAAAAAATATAAATAATGCTAACTTTTTTTTCTGAGCGGGTAAATAATACTAGCTTGATGGCGCCGTTCGAAACGCCAACTTTTAGATCCATCCAGTCGTAGGGTGGTGGATTTTACTGCAGCGACTATCTCTTGCTCTAAGCGAGTGCTGCTTCTTGTCTCATTGAAGCGAATTCTCTTGCACTGTAGCTATTGGGCTGGTCTGTTAGCACCTTTTTGAAAGTTTTTAAGCGAGTGCTGAGAGCAACTAGTTGACGAGCGCTCATTCGGGAGCCTCGAATAATCACATGGGGTGGGTTGGCGCGCTCTCAGCCGACACCATGTGTCGCGCTCTGAACGCTTCCTCTAGATTTTTTATTTTATTTTTTCGCATGCGTTTTCTATTTTTTAGATGTTTCTTTTGTTTTTTTACTTTTCGGCTTTCCACCGGTCTTTCTTACCTTTCTGACAGCTGCCGTGAGATGCAAGGTCGTGCCTCTCGGAAACAGAAAAAAACACATGTTTTCAAAAAAAAAAATCCGTGAGAGGCACGGTTTTGCTTCGCGAGAGGCACGGTCGTGCCTCTCGGAAACAAAAAAAATGTGTTTTCACTTTTTCTTTCTTTCGTGAGAGGCATGATTTTGCTTCAGCAAGATGCACGGTTTTGCTTCCGCAAGAGGCACGGTCGTGCCTCTCAGAAATGGGAAAAAAATGTGTTTTATCATTTTTTTTCTTCTGTGAGATGCATCGTTTTGCTTCCGCGAGAGGCACGTCGGAAATAGCTTCCGAAAAGGAGAAAAGTGCTCCTGGTTCGTTTTTTTCCAGTTTTTTCGTCTGTTTTTTCGTGAAAAAAATCTTCAAAACCTATCAACATGAGATCAAGTTTTGAAGATCTCGACGTGAGAAATCCAACATGAAAAAGGTTCGAGATTTAGACGCACGGTTTAAGAATAAAATGTTTTGAATAAACATTTATTTGAAAATTCAAAGGTTGCGACAAATGGCGCACATGCAGCGTGCCTCTTGTCACAACCTGAGGAGGTGGGAGTTATGTTTGGAAGTACTCCTCAATTAGTGATTTCAGCAAGTGCTACTTCTTGTCTCGCTGAACCGAATTCCCCCACACTGTAGCTATTGGGCTGGCCTGTTAGTGTGCTTTTAAAAGAAAAACCAAAGCCTTTAGTCCCAAACAAGTTGGGGTAGGCTAGAGGTGAAACCCATAAGATCTCGCAACCAACTCATGGCTCTGGCACATGGATAGCAAGCTTCCACGCACCCCTGTCCATAGCTAGCTCTTTGTCGATACTCCAATCCTTCAGGTCTCTCTTAACGGACTCCTCCCATGTCAAAATCGGTCGACCCCGTCCTCTCTTGACATAATGCGTGAAGAAAAAATTAGGAAATCGGGATTCAACACATGGGAATCTAGGCTGCTGCGCGACTCTGCTAGCCACTAAGCCACCATCAACTTCTTGTAAACTATTGGGGTGTGTCCTACTTGAGGTTAAAAGAGGCGGTCTTACAATGGTTTGTTTTTGTAATTTCTTTTCCTCTCCGATTTTTTGGTTTTCTTTTCTCTTCCCCATTTTTTGTTTTCGTTTTGTTTTTTCTTATGTTTGTTTCATTTTCACTCTACATTTCCGTATATGTCAAAAACATTTTTAATAAGTGATCAATATTTTTGGTATACACGTTCAACATTATCCAAACACTTATTCAGCATTTAAAATAATTGTTCAACATTTTAATATTTACTAAACATTTTTCAAATAAATGTTCAACATTTTCATACTTACTCAACATTTTTCAAATACATGTTTAACATTTTTAAAATACATGTTAAACATTTTTCAATAATTACTCAACATTTTTAAATACTTATTCAGCATTTTTATTACTTATTTACATTTTTAAATATTTTTCAAA
This sequence comes from Triticum dicoccoides, assembly GCF_002162155.2. Taxonomy (NCBI): domain Eukaryota; kingdom Viridiplantae; phylum Streptophyta; class Magnoliopsida; order Poales; family Poaceae; genus Triticum; species Triticum dicoccoides. The sequence continues at coordinate 174,511,594 of NC_041391.1, forward strand.
TACTCATTCAACAGTTTTTAATACTCATTTAACATTTTTCAAATACTTGTTCAATATTTTTAATACTTATTTAACATTTTCAAATACGTGTTCAACATTTTTAAATACTTATTCAAATTTTTTTAATACATATCATCAATTTTCAAATGTGTTTTTAAAGAGCTTTTTTGTACATATACATGTAGAATATTTTAAAGTGTAAAGAATAGTAAAAAATAAAGAAAAAATCAAAAACAAAAACAGAAAAACAACAGGCCGTGGCCTCCCGCGTGGCTGGGCTGGCCCATCTGGGGCTCGCCGATGCGAGGCTTCACCCTGCGCTCGCTTAAAGCGAGAAATAGGGGTAATTCAAAATGTTGAACAAGTATTTGAAAAAAAGTCAAATAATTATTAAAAAATGTTGAATGAGTATTTGAAAAATGTTAAACGAATATCTAAAAAAAATTGAATAAGTATTAGAATGTTGAACAAGTATTTAGAAAAATATTGAATAAGCGCTCAGACAATGTTGAACGTGTATACAAAAACTGTTGTACTTATAAAAAATGATTTTTGACACATACGAAAATGTAGAGTGGAAACGAAAACAATCATAATGAAAAACAAAAAAACAAAAAATGGAGAATAAAAACAAAACCAAACGAAAATAGAGAAGAAACAAAATGCAAGAAAAACGAAGAAACAAAAATGCAATAAAGAATGAAAAATGGAGAAGAAAAAATAACAGAAACAAAAGAAGACAGGGAAAACGGATCGAATAGCCTCAAGTAGGATGCGCCCTACAACTTACCACGAGAGGGATCGTAGGCGGAGTGTCTAGCAGCACCCAATCGCAGCGTGGAGACCAGCGATGGAACCCTGGTTCTCCCATATCCTCTCCTATATTTTTAACCCATACGCGCGCGCTAGTGGGCCGGCCCAATACGAGGTAGGTGGAGGAAAAACTTCAGCGAGAGCTCCCCTCTAGCCTCGCTTAAAGCGACAAATAATCGTTGCGGACACGAACCCCGACGTTGTTAATTATAGCGAGTTCTATTGTTCCCCCGCCGGCCCACTTCTCCTTACTAGCTCGCATCCTGTACTGAGGAGCGCTCGTTCGGGAGCCTTCCCAAGGGTCACTTGGGGTGGGATGAGTGGCGCGCTCTCAGCCGCCATCACGATGATCTCATCGGATGAACCATGATGTCGAGAATTCAAGCAATCCCGTATACAATTCTCTTTGTCAATCGGTACATTACTTGCTCGAGATTCGATCGTTGGTATCCCAATACCTCGTTCAATCTCGTTACCAGCAAGTTACTTTACTCGTTTTGTAATGCATGATCCCGTGACTAACTACTTAGTTACATTGAGCTCATTATGATGATACATTACCGAGTGGGCCCAAAGATACCTCTCCGTCATATGGAGTGACAAATCCCAGTCTCGATTCGTGCCAACCCAACAGACACTTTCGGAGATACATGTAATGCACCTTTATAGACACCCAGTTACGTTGTGATGTTTGGTAGACCCAAAGAATTCCTACGGTATCCGGGAGTTACAGAATCTCATGGTCTAAGGAAATGATACTTGACATTAGAAAAGCTTTAGCAAACGAACTACACGATCATGTGCTATGCTTAGGATTGGGTCTTGTCCATCATATCATTCTCCTAATGATGTGATCCCGTTATCAATGACATCCAATGTCCATAGTCAGGAAACCATGACCATCTGTTGATCAACGAGCTAGTCAACTAGAGGCTCACTAGGGACATGTTGTGGTCTATGTATTCACACATGTATTAAGGTTTCCGGTCAATACAATTATAGCATGAACAATAGACAATTACCATGAACAAGGAAAAATAACAATAACCATTTTATTATTGCCTCTAGGGCATACTTCCAACAAACATCACATGGAGAATATTGACAACATCCAAAACAAAGCGTATTTTGTTCTATGTGATCATGGCATGGTATAGTATATGAATTGCGCAAATCATGTAAAGGAAGCATGGTAATATCATCGCATGAAAAACAAAATCCAATGACCATCATCTCGTCATCTATGCCATAAGTGCAAATGGGATTTATTTTAATGGGGCATGCATAGTTACTATGTTGAGATTGAAATGATGCAATATGGGAGATCTCACTCATAGCATATGACAACTTTAAAGGGTTTTCGAACATGATGTGACCAAAAGAATTTTCACATGATATCCTATGGAGCATAACATCACAACTAGGCAATTCAACATGCTCATCATCATATTCATCATAAATTGGTAAGTCATGACATGAGTATGTTGCACTAGCATGAAGCATGGTAATAGGTGTGTCAACATCATGCAAGCAATCATTGGTAAGATAGTCCACTAGTGGGACAAGAGAAGCATCATCACCTATGTTACCTTTGAAGCATCGCTCATGTATTGTAGGTGAGGTGTCGAAGACTAAGTTGTGGTCATCTTCATCATGATGGAACCATGTGGAGGTGCATTATCGTCCACCATGGCCATCGTCATCTCCGTTGGAGGTATGGACTCGACGAGGATAGGCATGTCGTCATGTAGGAGACCTAGCACTAAAGAAGAAAACACACTCGAAGTAAAGGTTCAGTCATTAGAAATCATAGTGGCATCACGTGCCGTCTCAACTACCTCACTCACTTAGTGTTGTGTCTCACTCACTCCCGGTAAGATGCTCTCACTCATATGGTTTGTGGAGTCACTCAAATGGCTCTCAACCTCACATAAGATGTGTGGCATAATCTCGTGTGTGGGGCTAGTGGTGGTCACAATCATCCTCTCATAGGAAATGCTCTCAATGTCACATATGGTGAAGTCACTCATATCACTCATGGCGGGGTGGCTCTCCTCACATGGGAATTGGGGCATCTCGTCATATGCGGGTGTCAGAGAGATGTAGGTGCAATTGTGTCCATGCTCAACTCCTATCGCCGCCTTGATGAAGGGATAGTCCCATGCTCAACCTCCTCATCCATAACGCCTCCGAAGATGAATGCCGTAGGATGTGGCAAATCATCGCTCTCCTCCGAGACCAAAGATAAGGTCTCAAATGCCCTCTCGTAACTCGAGTCGGAGTATGAGTCCCATTTGGGCACCATCTTCATGCTGTAGAAGAGGTTTGTGCTTGTCGCCGTGGTCGAAGGGGATGGCCCTTGCTCGACCGTCTTGTCGATGTCTTGTTGTAGGAGGCCCATATGATGTGGCACCTTGTAGCTCGTCTCCATGACCAAAGGGAATTTCCCATGCTCGGCCATCTTCCTTGAGGGGATTCCGATGATGGAAGTGTCGCCCTCGCTTGTAGGTGGTCTCCTTGTTGTTGAAGATGTCGATGTAGGCGAACTCATGGGAAGTAAGCGAAGATGTCGTATGTTCAAAGGCGAAGATGCCTTGATAACACTTGGTGAAGATGCCGAAGTGGTCGTAGTAGTCAAAGCTCCGTCTTGTTGGTGCTCATCTCGCGGTCTTCTCTTGTGCTCATGAAGTTTGGCAGTAGCTTGATGTAGAGCTTTTTGGGACTTGTAGGTGTACGCATCGCGAGCATGTTCATCTTGATGGTGTTGTATGTTGCGTAGCATGTAATTTCAAAAAAATTCCTACGAACACGCAATATCTATCTAGGAGATGCATAGCAACGAGAGGGGGGGAGTGTTTCCATGTACCCTCGTAGACCGAAAGCGGAAGCGTTAGTTAACGCGGTTGATGTAGTCGAACGTCTTCATGATCCAACCGATCCAAGTACCGAACATACGGCACCTCCGTGTTTAGTACACGTTCAGCTCGATGACGTCCCTCGAACTCTTCATCTAGTAGAGGGTTGAGGGAGAGTTTCGTCAGCACGACGGCGTGGTGACGGTGTTGATGATGTGATCCACACAGGGCTTCGCCTAAGCACTATGACGCTTTGAATGGAGGAGTAAACTATGGAGGGGCACCGCACACGGCTAAGAATAACTGTTGTGTCTTTGGAGTGCCACTGCCCCCGTATATAAAGGAGGAGGGGAGGAGCTGGCCAGCCTAGGGGCACCAAGTGTGGGGAGTCCTACTAGGACTCCCTAGTCCTAGTAGGATTCCCCTTTCCTTTTCCGGAGAGGGGGGAAGGGGAAAGGTGGAGCGGGAGAAGGAAAGAGGGGGATGCGCCCCCATCGCTTGTCCAATTCGGAATGGGCTTTGGGGGGCGTGCGCCACCTCCTAGCCGCTGCCTCCTCTTCTCCATTAAGGCCCATGTAGGCCCATTAACCCCCCCGGGGAGTTCCGATAACCTCCCGGTACTCGGAAAATGTCCGAACCTTTCCGAAACCATTCCGGTGTCCGAACATAACCTTACAATATATCAATATTTACCTCTCGACCATTTCGAGACTCCTCGTCATGTCTGTGATCTCATCCGGGACTCCGAACAAACTTCGGTCATAAAAAACACATAACTCATAATACAAATCGTCATCGAACATTAAGCGTGCGGACCCTGCGGGTTTGAGAACTATGTAGACATGATTGAGACACATCTCTGATCAATAACCAATAGCGGAACATAGATGCTCACATTTGCTTCTACATATTCTACGAAGATCTTTATCGGTCAAACCGCACAACGACATACGTTGTTCCCTTTGTCATCGGTATGTTACTTGCCTGAGATTCTATCATCGGTATCATCATACCTAGTTCAATCTCGTTACCGGTAAGTCTCTTTAATCGTTATGTAATGTTTCATCCCGGAACTAACTCATTAATCACATTGCTTGCAAGGCTTATAGTGATGAGCATTACCGAGAGGGCCCAGAGATACCTCTCTGATACATGGAGTGACAAATCCTATTCTCGATCTATGCCAACCCAACAAACACCTTCGGAGACACCCGTAGAGCATGTTTATAATCATCCAGTTACGTTGTGATTTTCGATAGCACACAAGGTGTTCCTCGGTATTCAGGAGTTGCATAATCTCATAGTCAGAGGAACATGTATAAGTCATGAAGAGAGCGGTAGCAATAAAACTTAACGATCATTATACTAAGCTAACGGATGGGTCTTGTCCATCACATCATTCTCTAATGATGTGATCCCATTTATCAAATGACAAGACATGTCTATGGTCAGGAAACATAACCATCTTTGATTAATGAGCTAGTCAAGTAGAGGCATACTAGGGACACTATGTTTGTCTATATATTCACACATGTACTAAGTTTCCAGTTAATACAATTCTAGCATGAATAATACACATTTATCATGATATAAGGAAATATAAATAACAACTTTATTATTGCCTATAGGGCATATTTCCTTCAGTCTCACACTTGCACTAGAGTCAATAATCTAGATTACATAGTAATGATTCTAACACCCATGGAGTCTTGGTGTTGATCATGTTTTGCTCATGGAAGAGGCTTAGTCAACGGGTCTGCAACATTCAGATCCATATGCATCTTGCAAATATCTATGTCTCCCTCCTTGACTTGATCACGGATGGAATTGAAGCGTCTCTTGATGTGTTTGGTTGTCTTGTGAAATCTGGATTCCTTTGCCAAGGCAATTGCTTCAGTATTGTCATGAAAGATTTTCATTCGACCCGATGCACTAGGTATTACACCTAGACCGGATATGATCTCCTTCATCCAGACTCCTTAATTTGCTGCTTATGAAGTAGCTATGTACTCCGCTTCACATGTAGATCCCGCCACGATGCTATGCTTGGAACTGCACCAACTGACAGCTCCACCATTCAATATAAATACGTATACGGTTTGTGACTTAGAGTCATCCAGATCAGTGTCAAAGCTTGCATCGACGTAACCATTTACGACAAGCTCTTTTTCACCTCCATAAACGAGAAACATATCCTTAGTCCTTTTCAGGTATTTAAGGATGTTCTTGACCGTTGTCCAGTGATCCACTCCTGGATTACTTTGGTACCTCCCTGCTAAACTTTATAGCAAGGCACACATCAGGTCTGCTACACAGCATTGCATACATGATAGAACATATGGTTGAGGCATAGGGAATGACTTTCATTTTCTCTCTATCTTCTGCAGTGGTCGGGCATTGAGTCCGACTCAACTTCACACCTTGTAACATAGACAAGAACCCTTTCTTTGACTGGTCCATTTTGAACTTCTTCAAAACTTTATCAAGGTATGTGCTTTGTGAAAGTCCAATTAAGCGTCTTGATCTATCTCTATAGATCTTGATGCCCAATATATAAGCAGCTTCACCGAGGCCTTTATTGAAAAATTCTTACTCAAGTATCCTTTTATGCTATCCAAAAAATCATTATTATTTCCAATCAACAATATGTCATCCACATATAATATTAGAAATGCTACAGAGCTCCCACTCACTTTCTTGTAAATACAGACTTCTCCTATATAAAACCATATGCTTTGATCACATTATCAAAGCGTATATTCCAACTCCGAGAGGCTTGCACCAGTCCATAAATGGATCGCTGGAGCTTGCACACTTTGTTAGCACCTTTTGGATCGACAAAACCTTCTGGTTGCATCATATACAACTCTTCTTTAAGAAATCCATTAAGGAATGCAGTTTTGACATCCATTTGCCAAATTTCATAATCATAAAACACGACAATTGCTAACATGATTTGGACAGACTTAAGCATCACTATGGGTGAGAAGGTCTCATTGTAGTCAACTCCTTGAACTTGTCGAAAACCTTTCGCAACAAGTCGAGCTTTGTAGACAGTAACATTACCGTCAGCGTTAGTCTTTGCTACATCTTGAGCTTGTGTTGGTTTTTCCCTTGAAGAGGAAAGAGTGATGCAGCAAAGTAGCGTAAGTATTTCCCTCAGTTTTTGAGAACCAAGGTATCAATCCAGTAGGAGGCTCCTTAAAAGTCCCACGCGCGTACACAAACAAACAAGAACCTCGCAACCAACGCGATAAAGGGGTTATCTATCCCTTCACGGTAACTTGCGAAAGTGAGATCTAATAGAGATAATAAGATAAGATAAATATTTTTTGTATTTTATAGATGGAAAAGTAAAGGTGCAAATAAAAGTAGATGGAAAACTTATATGATAAAAGATAGACCCGGGGGCCATAGGTTTCACTAGTGACTTCTCTCAGGATAGCATAAGTATTACGGTGGGTGAACAAATTACTTTCGAGCAATTGATAGAAAAGCGCATAGTTATGAGATTATCTAGGCATGATCATGTATATAGGCATCATGTCCGTGACAAGTAGACCGAAACGATTCCGCATCTACTACTATTACTCCACACATCGACCGACTCCTGCCTACATCTAGAGTATTAAGTTCATGAAGAATAGAGTAACGCATTAAGAAAGATGACATGATGTAGAGGGATAAATTCATGCAATATGATATAAACCCCATCTTTTTATCCTCGATGGCAACAATACAATACGTGCCTTGCTGCCCCTGCTATCACTGGGAAAGGACACCGCAAGATTGAACCCAAAGCTAAGAACTTCTCCCATTGCAAGAAAGATCAATCTAGTAGGCCAAACCAAACTGATAATTCGAAGGGACTTGCAAAGATAGCTTAATCACACATAAAAGAATTCAAAGAAGATACAAATATTTCTCATAGATAAACTTGATCATAAACCCATAATTCATTGGATCTCGACAAACACACCACAAAAAGAGTTACATCGAATAGATCTCCAAGAAGATCGAGGAGAACTTTGTATTGAGATTCAAAGAGAGAGAAGAAGCCATCTAGCTAATAACTATGGAACCGAAGATCTGTGGTAAACTACTCACAACTCATCGGAGAGGCCTTGGAGATGATGTAGAGGCCCTCCATGGTCGATTCCCCCTCCGACGGAGCGCCGGCGAAGGCAACAAGATGGGATCTCGCGGATACAGAAGGTTGCGACGGTAGAAATAGTTTTTCGTGGTGCTCCTGGATGTTTTCGGGATACGTGGATATATATAGGAGGAAGAAGTAGGTCGGTGGACGCTCAAGGGTCCCACGAGGGTGGGGGGCGCGCCGGGTATCCTCGTGGCCGCCTCGTCTATTGCTTGACTTCCACTCCAAGTCCCCTGGATTGCGTTTGTTCCAAAAAGATCGCTGCCGAAGGTTTCATTCCGTTTGGACTCCGTTTGATATTCCATTTCTTCGAAACACTGAAATAGGCAAAAAAACAACAATTTGGGCTGGGCCTCCGGTTAGTAGGTTAGTCCCAAAAATGATATAAAAGTGTAAAGTAAAGCCCATAAACATCCAAAACGGGTAATATAATAGCATGGAACGATCAAAAATTATAGATACGTTGGATACGTATCAGTCTTCTTCTTGAAGATCCATTTATTTTCTATGGCTTGCCGATCATCGGGCAAGTCCACCAAAGTCCACACTTTGTTCTCATACATGGATCCCATCTCATATTTCATGGCCTCAAGCCATTTTGCGGAATTTGGGCTCATCATCGCTTCCTCATAGTTCATAGGTTCATCATGGTCTAGTAACATGACTTCCAGAATAGGATTTCCGTACCACCCTCGTGCGGACCGTACTCTGGTTGACCTATGAGGTTCGGTAGTAACTTGACCTGAAGTTTCATGATCATCATCATTAGCTTCCTCACTAATTGGTGTAGGAATCACTAGAACTGATTTCTGTGATAAACTACTTTCCAATTCGGGAGAAGGTACAATTACCTAATCAAGTTCTACTTTCCTCCCACTCACTTCTTTCGAGAGAAACTCCTTCTCTAGAAAGGATCCATTCTTAGCAACGAATATCTTGCCTTCGGATCTGTGATCGAAGGTGTACCCAATAGTTTCCTTTGGGTATCCTATGAATACGCGTTTCTCCGATTTGGATTCGAGCTTATTAGGTTGAAGCTTTTTCACATAAGCATCGCAGCCCCAAACTTTAAGAAATGTCAGCTTGGGTTTCTTGGCAAACCACAGTTCATATGGTGTTGTCTCAACGGATTTAGATGGTGCCCTATTTAAAGTGAATGCAGCCATCTCTAAAGCATAACCCCAAAACAATAGAGGTAAATCAGTAAGAGACATCATAGATCACACAATATCTAATAAAGTACGGTTACGACATTCGAACACACCATTATGCTGTGGTGTTCCAGGTGGCGTGAGTTGGGAAACTATTCCACATTGTTTCAAATGAAGACCAAACTCGTAACTCAAATATTCGCCTCCGCGATCAGATCATAGAAACTTTTTTTCTTGCTACGATGATTTTCCACTTCACTTTGAAATTCTTTGAACTTTTCAAATGTTTCAGACTTATGTTTCACTAAGTAGATATACCCATATCTGCTCAAATCATCTGTGAAGGTCAGAAAATAATGATACCCGCCGCAATCCTCAACACTCATCAGACCGCATACATCGGTATGTATTATTTCCAATAAGTCAGTTGCTCGCTCCATTGTTCCAGAGAACGGAGTCTTAGTCATCTTGCCCATGATGCATGGTTCGCAAGCACCAAGTGATTCATAATCAAGTGATTCCAAAAGTACATCAGTATGGAGTTTCTTCATGCGCTTTACACCAATATGACCTAAATGGCAGGGCCACAAGTAAGTTGCACTATCATTATTAACTTTTCATCTTTATGCTTCAATATTATGAACATGTGTATCACTACGATCGAGATCCAACAAGAATAGACCACTTAACAAGGGTGCATGACCATAAAAGATATTACTCATATAAATAGAACAACCATTATTCTCTGATTTAAATGAATAACCGTCTTGCATCAAACAAGATCTAGATATAATGTTTATGCTCAACGCTGGCACCAAATAACAATTACTCAGGTCTAAAACTAATCCCGAAGGTAGATGTAGAGGTAGCGAGCCGACGGCGATCACATCGGCCTTGGAACAATTTCCGACGCGCATCGTCACCTCGTCCTTAGCCAATCTCGTTTAATCCATAGCCCTTGTTTCGAGTTGCAAATATGAGCAACCGAACCAGTATCAAATACCCAGGCGCCACTACGAGCATCAATAAGGTACATATCAATAACATGTATATCAAATATACCATTCACTTTGCCATCCTTCTTATCCGCCAAATACTTGGGGCAGTTCCGCTTCTAGTGACCAGTCCCTTTGTAGAAGAAGCACTCAGTTTCAGGCTTAGGTCCAAAGTTGGGCTTCTTCTAGGGAGTAGCAACTTGCTTGCTATTCTTCTTGAAGTTCCCCTTCTTCCCTTTGCCCTTTTTGTTGAAACTAGTGGTCTTGTTAACCATCAACACTTGATGCTCCTTCTTGATTTCTACCTCTACAACCTTTAGCATTGCAAAGAGCTCGGGAATTGTCTATTCCATACCTTGCATAATATAGTTCATCATGAAGCCTTTGTAGCTTGGTGGAAGTGATTGAAGAACTCTGTCAATGACACTATCATCAGGAATATTAACTCCTAGCCGAATCAAGTGGTTATGGTACCCAGACATTCTAAGTATGTGTTCACTAAAAGAACTATTCTCCTCCATTTTGCAGCTATAGAACTTGTTGGAGACTTCATATCCCTCAACTCGGGCATTTGCTTTAAATATTAACTTCAACTCTTGGAACATCTCATATGCTCCATGATGTTCAAAACGTCTTTGAAGTCCTGATTCTAAGCCGTAAAGCATGGCACACTGAACTATCGAGTAGTAATCAACACGCGACTGCCAGGCATTCACAATGTCTGCAATTGCTGGTGCAGGTGGTACACCTAGCGGTGCTTCAAGGACATAATTCTTTTGTGCAGCAATGATGATAATCTCAAGTTACGGACCCAGTCCGTGTAATTGCTACCATCATCTTTCAACTTAGCTTTCTCTAGGAACGCATTAAAATTCAAGGGAACGGTAGCACGGGCCATTGATCTACAACAACATAGATATGCAAAAAACTATCAAGACTAAGTTCATGATAAATTAAAGTTCAATTAATCAAATTACTAAACAACTCTCACTTAGATAGACATCCCTCTAGTCATCTAAATGATTATGTGATCCATATCAACTAAACCATGTCTGATCATCACGTGAGATGGAGTAGTTTTCAATGGTGAACATCTCTATGTTGATCATATCTACTATATGATTCACGTTCGACCTTTCAGTCTTAGTGTTCCGAGGCCATATCTGCATATGCTAGGCTCGTCAAGTTTAACCCGAGTACTGCACGTGCAAAACTGGCTTGCACCCGTTGTATGTGAATGTAGAGCTTATCACACCCGATCATCACATGTTGTCTCGGCACGACGAACTGTAGCAATGGTGCATACTCAGGGAGAACACTTATACCTTGAAATTTAGTGAGGGATCATCTTATAATGCTACCATCATACTAAGCAAAATAAGATGCATAAAAGATAAACATCACCTGCAATCAAAAAATGTGACATGATATGGCCATCATCATCTTGTGCCTTCGATCACCATCTCCAAAGCACCGTCATGATCTCCATTGTCACCGGCTTAACACCTTGATCTCCATCGTAGCATCATTGTCGTATCGCCAACTATTGCTTCTATGACTTTCGCTACCGCTTAGTGATAAGCAATTACATGGCGATTGCATTTCATATAATAAAGCGACAACCATATGGCTCATGCCAGTTGCCGATAACTCTGTTACAAAACATGATCATCTCATACAACAATTTATATCACATCATGTCTTGACCATATCACATCACAACAAGCCCTGCAAAAACAAGTTAGACATCCTCTACTTTGTTGTTGCAAGTTTTACGTGGCTGCTACTGGCTTTTAGCAAGAACCATTCTTACCTATGCATCAAAACCACAACGATCTTTCGTCAAGTGTGCCGTTTTAACCTTCAACAAGGACCGGCCATAGTCAAATTCGATTCAATAAAAGTTGGAGAAACAGACACCCGCCAGCCACCTGTGTGCAAACCACATCGGTAGAACCAGTCTCATGAACGCGGTCATGTAATGTCAGTCTGGGCCGCTTCTTCCAACAATTCCGCCGAATCAAAGTAAGATGTTGGTGGTAAGCAATATGACTATTATCGCCCAGAATTCTTTGTGTTCTACTCGTGCATATCATCTACGCATATACCTGGCTCGGATGCCACTGTTGGGAACATAGCATGTAATTTCAAAAAAAATCCTACTAACACGCAAGATCTATCTAGGAGATGCATAGCAACAAGAGGGGGAGAGTGTGTCCACATACCCTCTTAGACCGAAAGCGGAAGCGTTAGTTAACGCGGTTGATGTAGTCAAACGTCTTCATGTTCCAACCGATCCAAGTACTGAACGTACGACATCTCCGTGTTCAGCATACGTTCAGCTCGATGGAGTCCCTCGAACTCTTGATCCAATAGAGGGTTGAGGGAGAGTTCCGTCAACACGACAGTGTTGTGACAGTGTTGATGATGTGATCCACGCAGGGCTTCGCCTAAGCACTACGATGCTATGACTGGAGGAGTAAACTGTGGAGGGGGCATCGCACACGGCTAAGAATAATTGTTGTGTCTTTAGGGTGCCCCTGCCCCCTTATATAAAGGAGGAGGGGAGGAGCCGCCCAGCCTAGGGGCACGCTCAGTGTGGGGAGTCCTACTAGGACTCCCTAGTCCTAGTAGGATTCCCCTTTCCTTTTCCGGAGAGGGGAGAAGGGGAAAGGTGGAGAGGGAGAAGGAAAGAGGGGTCCGCGCCCCCACCCCTTGTCCAATTCGGACTGGGATTGGGGGGGGGGACGTGCGCCACCTCCTAGCCGCTACCTCCTCTTCTCCACTAAGGCCCATGTAGGCCCATTAACCCCCCGGGAGGTTCCAATAACCTCCCGGTACTCCAGAAAATGTCCGAACCTTTCCGAAACCATTCCGGTGTCCGAACATAACCTTCCAATATATCAATCTTTACCTCTCGGCCATTTCGAGACTCCTCGTCATGTCTATGATCTCATCCGGGACTCCTAACAAACTTCGGTCATCGAAAACACATAACTCATAATACAAATCGTCATCGAACGTTAAGTGTGCGGACCCTACGGGTTCGAGAACTATGTAGACATGATGGAGACACATCTTCGATCAATAACCAATAGCGGAACCTGGATGCTCATATTAGATCCTACATATTCTACGAAGATCTTTATCGGTCAAATTGCACAACAATATATGTTGTTCCCTTTGTCATCGATATGTTACTTGCCCGAGATTCGATCGTCGCTATCATCATACCTAGTTCAATCTCGTTACTGGTAAGTCTCTTTACTCGTTCTGTAATGTTTCATCCCGCAACTAACTCATTAGTCACATTGCTTGCAAGGCTTATAGTTATGAGCATTACCGAGAGGGCCCAGAGATACCTCGCCGATACACGGAGTGACAAATCCTATTCTCGATCTATGCCAACCCAACAAACACCTTCGGATACACCCGTAGAGCATCTTTATTATCACCCAGTTACGTTGTGATGTTCGATAGCACACAAGGTGTTGCTCCGGTATTCAGGAGTTGCATAATCTCATAGTGAGAGGAACATGTATAAGTCATGAAGAGAGTAGTAGCAATAAAACTTAACGATCATTATGCTAAGCTAACAGATGGGTCTTGTCCATCACATCATTCTCTAATGATGTGATCCCATTTATCAAATGACAACTGATGTCTACTACACAACCTTCTTCTTGTAGACATTGTTGGAACTGCAAGTGCACATGTTTGTAGGACAGTAGCAAATTTCCCTCAAGTGGATGACCTAAGGTTTATCAATCCGTAGGAGGCGTAGGATGAAGATGGTCTCTCTCAAGCAACCCTGCAACCAAATAACAAAGAGTCTCTTGTGTCCCCAATAGAGCCAATACAATGGTAAATTGTATAGGTGCACTAGTTCGGCGAAGAGATGGTGATACAAGTGCAATATGGATGGTAGATAAAGGTATTTGTAATATGAAATTATAAAAACAGCAAGGTAACTAATGATAAAAGTGAGCATAAACGATATTGCAATGCTAGGAAACAAGGCCTAAGGTTCATACTTTCACTAGTGCAAGTTCTCTCAACAATAATAACATAGATAGATCATATAACAATCCCTCAACATGAAACAAATAGTCACTCCAAAGCCACTAATAGCGGAGAACAAACGAAGAGATTATGGTAGGGTACGAAACCACCTCAAAGTTATTCTTTCGGATCAATCTATTCAAGAGTTCGTACTAGAATGACACCTTAAGACAGAAATCAACCAAAACCCTAATGTCACCTAGATACTCCATTGTCACCTCAAGTATCCGTGGGCATGATTATACGATATGCATCACACAATCTCAGATTCATCTATTCAACCAACACAAAGTACTTCAAAGAGTGCCCCAAAGTTTCTACTGAAGAGTCAAGAACGTGTGCCAACCCCTATGCATAGGTTCATGGGCGGAACCCGCAAGTTGGTCACCAAAACATACATCAAGTGGCACATGATATCCCATTGTCACCACAGATAAGCACGGCAAGACATACATCAAGTGTTCTCATAAAAGACTCAATCTGATAAGATAACTTCAAAGGTAAAACTCAATTCATCACAAGAGAGTAGAGGGGGAGAAACATCATAAGATCCAACTACAATAGTAAAGCTTGGGATACATCAAGATCGTGCCATAGAGGGAACACAAGAGAGAGAGATCAAACACATAGCTACTGGTACATACCCTCAGCCTCGAGGGTGAACTACTCCCTCCTTGTCATGGATAGTGCCGGGATGATGAAGATGGCCATCGGTGAAGGATCCCCCCTCCGGCAGGGTGCCGGGAAGGGCTCCCGAGTGGTTTTTGGTGGCTATAGAGGCTTGCGGCGGCGGAACTCCCGATCTATCTTGATATTCGATGTTTTTAGGGTACGTAGGCTTATATAGGCGAAAGAAGTTGGTCGGGAGGTGCTCGAGGGGCCCACGAGACAGGGGGCGTGCCCAGTAGGGGGGCACCCTCCTATCTCGTGGCCTCCTCGAGGCTCTTCTGACGTGAACTCCAAGTCTCCTGGATCATAATCTTCCCAAAAATCACGCTACCGAAGCTTTCGTTCCGTTTGGACTCCGTTTGATATTCCTTTTCTTCGAAATACTGAAACAGGCAATAAAACAGCAATATGGGTTGGGCCTTCGGTTAATAGGTTAGTCCCAAAAGTAATATAAAAGTGTATAATAAAGCCCATAATCATTCAAAACAGGTAATATAATAGCATGGAACAATCAAAAATTATAGATACGTTGGAGACGTATCAAGCATCCCCAAGCTTAATTCCTGCTCGTCCTCGAGTAGGTAAATGATAAAAACAGAATTTTTGATGTGGAATGCTACCTAGCATAATTCTCAATGTAATTTTATTTTATTGTGGCATGAATGTTCAGATCCAAATGATTCAAAATAAAGTTCATATTGATAAAAGAAACAGTAATACTTCAAGCATACTAATCAAAGTAATCATGTCTTCTCAAAATAACATGGCAAAAGAAAGTTCATTCCTACAAAATCATATAGTTAGGCTATGCTTCATTTTCATCACACAAAGATGTTCCCAGTTTCTATACCCCCGATGACAAGCCAAGCAATTTTTTCATACTTAAATAATCTCAAACTTTTTCAACCTTCACGCAATACATGAGCGTGAGCCATGGATATAGCACTATGGGTGGAATAGAATATAATGATGGGGGTTGTGTGGAGAAGACAAAAAAAGGAGAAAGTCTCACATTGACGAGGATAATCAATGGGCTATGGAGATGCCCATCAATTGATGTCAACATGAGGAGTAGGGATTTCCATGCAACGGATGCACTAGAGCTATGAATGAATGCTCAACAAAAGGAAACTAGTGGGTGTGCATCCAACTTGCTTGCTCACGAAGACCTAGGGCGGTTGAGGAAGCCCATTGTAGGAATATACAAGCCAAGTTCTATAATGAAAAATTCCCACTAGTATGAAAAAGACAACCTATGAGACTCACTATATGGAAAACATGGTGCTACTTTGAAGCACAATATATGAGACTCACTACATGAAGAGCAAGGTGCTACTTTGAAGCACAAGTGTGGAAAAAGAGATAGTAACATTGCCCTTTTTATTTTTTTTATTTTTCTTTCTTTTTCTTTTTTTTTCTTTGGCCTTTTTTTGCCTTCCTTTTTTTCTTCTTTTTTTGGGCAATGCTCTAATAATGATGATCATCACACTTTCATTGATTACAACATATGAATTACAACTCGAAACTAGAACAAGATATGACTCTATATGAATGCCTCCAGTGGTGTACCGGGATGGTGCAATGAATCAAGAGTGACATGTATGAAAAATTATGCATGGTGGCTTTTCCACAAATACGATGTCAACTACATGATCATGCAAGGCAATATGACAAAAGTAAAGTATGTCATGATGATGATAAACGGAACGGTGGAAAATTGCATGGCAATATATCTTGGAATGACTATGGAAATGCCATAAATAGGTAGGTATGGTGGCTATTTTCAGGAAGATATAGGGAGGTTTATGTGTGATAGAGCGTATCATATCACGGGGTTTGGTTGCACCGGCGAAGTTTGCACCAACTCTCAAGGTGAGAAAGGGCAATGCACGGTACCGAAGAGGCTAGCAATAATGGAAAGGTAAAAGTGCGTATAATTCATGGACTCAACATTAGTCATAAGAACTCATATACTTATTGCAAAAATTTAGAAGTCATCAAAAACCAAGCACTACGCGCATGCTCCTAGGGGGATAGATTGGTAGGAAAAGACCATCGCTCGTCCCCGACCGCCACTCATAAGGATGCACAAGCCAGGTACACTTCATGTTTCAAATTTGTTACACAACTTTAACCATACGTGCATGCTACGAGACTTGATAACTTCAACACAAGCATTCTTTAAATTCATAATCACCCAACTAGCATGACTTTAATATCACTACCTCCATATCTCAAAACAATTATCAAGTATCAAATCGATCATAGCATCCAATTGACTTCCTATGATAGTTTTCATTCAAATTACCATGTTGTTTAAGACTCTCAAAATAATATAAGTGAAGCATGAGAGTTCATTAATTTCTACAAAATAAAACACCGTCGTGCTCTAAAAGATATAGGTGAAGCACTAGAGCAAATGACAAACTACTCCAAAAAGATATAAGTGAAGATCAATGAGTAGCTAAATAATTATGCAACTATGTGAAGACTCTCTCTCATTTAAGAATTTCAGATCTTGGTATTGTATTCAAGCAGAAAGCAAAACAAAATAAAATGACATTACAAGTATAGCACAACTCATGTGAAGAAGCAAAAACTTAGGCTCAACCGATACTAACCGATAGTTGTTGAAGAAGAAAGGTGGGATGCCTACTTCGGCATCCCCAAGCTTAGATGCTTGATACTTCTTGAAATGTTATCTTGGGGTGCCTTGGGCATCCCCAAGCTTGAGCTTTTGTGTCTCCTTAATTCCTTTTATATCACGGTTTCTCTTTTTATCAAAAGCTTCATTCACAACAAACTCAACAAGAATTCGTGAGATAGGTTAGTATAAACCAATGCAAAACCTTATCATTTTATACTGTAGCAAATCACAAAAATTATTATTCAACATTGCATACTAAATGTCTCTGCATATTTAATACTCCTATCCTCAAATAGAATCATTAAACAAGCAAACATATGCAAACATAACAGCAATCTGCCAAAACAGTACAGTGTGTAAAGAATGCAAGAGTATCAATACTTCCCTAACTCGAAAAATTATAAGAAAAATACTATGCTGTAGAATATTTATCGGAGATCAATATGCAAAATGGTTCAACATTATACCATTTTCTGACTTTTCTAGGGAATTTTTGCAACAACGGTAAACTTTCTGTTTTCAAACAGCAACATGTATACTAGCAAAATAAGCATGGCAAAGGCTATCCTTGACATTTTTATTGAAACTAAAGATTCAAAACATTAATATAAAAAACAGCAAGAAAATACTAACAAAATAAAATGATGCTCCAAGCAAAACACATATCATTTGGCGAATAAAAATATAGTTCCAAGTAAAGTTACCGATGAACGAAGACGAAAGAGGGGATGCCTTCCGGGGCATCCCCAAGCTTAGTTGCTTGGTTGTCCTTGAATATTACCTTGGGTTGCCTTGGGCATCCCCAAGCTTAGGCTCTTACCAGTCCTTATTCCATAGTCCATCGAATCTTTACCCAAAACTTGAAAACTTCAACCACACAAAACTCAAAACAAAACTCGTAAGCTCCATTAGTATATGAAAATAAATCACCACTTAGGTACTGTAATGAACTCATTCTAAATTCATATTGGTGTAAAACCTACTGTATTCCAACTTCTCTATGGTTCATACCCTCCGATACTACTCGTAGATTCATCAAAATAAGCAAACAACACAATGAAAACAGAATCTGTCAAAAACAGAACAGTCTGTAGTAATCTGTATCAAACGTATACTTCTGGAAGCCCAAAAATTATTAAATAAATTGGTGGACCTTAGGAATTTGTCTATTAATCATCTGAAAAAATAATCAACCTAAAATCACTCTCCAGTAAAAAAAATGGCAGCTATTCTCGTGAGCGCAAAAGTTTCTGTTTTTACAGCAAGATCAAAAAGACTTCACCCAAGTCTTCCCAAAGGCTCTACTTGGCACTTAATTGAAACAAAAGCTATAAAACATGATTACTACAGTAGAATAATCATGTGAACACACAAAAACAGTAAGGATAAATATTGGGTTGTCTCCCAACAAGCGTTTTTCTTTAATGCCTTTCTAGCTAGGCATGATGATGACAATGATGCTCACATAAAAGATAAGAATTGAAACATAAAGAGAGCATCATGAAGAATATGACTAGCACATTTAAGTCTAACCCACTTCCTATGCATAGGGATTTTGTGACCAAACAACTTATGGGAACAATAATCAACTAGCATAGGAAGGTAAAACAAGCATAACTTTAAGATTTTGAGCACATAGAGAGGAAACTTGGTATTATTGCAATTCCTACAAGCATATGTTCCTCCCTCATAATAATTTTCAGTAGCCTCATGAATGAATTAAACAATATAACCAGCACATAAAGCATTCTTTTCATGATCTACAAGCATATAAATTTTATTACTCTCCACATAAGCAAATTTCTTCTCATGAATAGTAGTGGGAGCAAACTCAACAAAATAATTATCATGTGAGGCATAATCCAATTGAAAACTAAAATCATGATGACAAGTTTCATGGTTATAATTATTCCTAATAGCAAACAAGTCATCACAATAATCATTATAGATAGCAACTTTGTTCTCATAATCAATTGGAACCTCTTCCAAAATAGTGGAATCATCACTAAATAAAGTTGACACTCTTCCAAATCCACTTTCATGTTCATCACAATAAGATTCAACATCCTCCAAAATAGTGGGATCACTACTTCCTAAAGTTGACACTCTTCCAAACCCACTTTCATCAATATAATCATCATAAATAGGAGGCATGCTTTCATCATAATAAATTTTCTCATCAAAACTTGGGGGACAAAAAATATCATATTCATCAAACATAGCTTCCCCAAGCTTGTGGCTTTGCATATCATTAGCATCATGGATATTCAAGGAATTCATACTAACAACATTGCAATCATGCTCATCATTCCAAGATTTCATGTAAAACATTTTATAGACTTCTTCTTCTAGCACTTGAGCACAATTTTCCTTACCATCATTCTCACGAAAGATATTAAAAAGATGAAGCGTATGAGACAAACTCAATTCCATTTTTTGGGTAGTTTCCTTTTATAAACTAAACTAGTGATAAAATAAGAAACAAAAAGATTCGATTGCAAGATCTAAAGATATACCTTCAAGCACTCACCTCCCCGGCAACGGCGCCAGAAAAGAGCTTAGTTGATGGGGTGTGAGTGTCGTTTACCTTGCCTCCCCGGCAACGGCGCCAGAAAAGAGCTTGATGTCTACTACACAACCTTCTTCTTGTAGACGTTGTTGGGCCTACAAGTGCACAGGTTTGTAGGACAGTAGCAAATTTCTCTCAAGTGGATGACCTAAGGTTTATCAATCCGTAGGAGGCGTAGGATGAAGATGGTCTCTCTCAAGCAACCCTGCAACCAAATAACAAAGAGTCTCTTGTGTCCCCAACACACCCAATACAATGGTAAATTGTATAGGTGCACTAGTTCGGCGAAGAGATGGTGATACAAGTGCAATATGGATGGTAGATAAAGGTATTCGTAATCTGAAATTATAAAAACAGCAAGGTAACTAATGATAAAAGTGAGCGTAAACGATATTGCAATGCTAGGAAACAAGGCCTAAGGTTCATACTTTCACTAGTGCAAGTTCTCTCAACAATAATAACATAGATAGATCATATAACAATCCCTCAACATGCAACAAAGAGTCACTCCAAAGACACTAATAGCGTAGAACAAACGAAGAGATTATGGTAGGGTACAAAACCACCTCAAAGTTATTCTTTCGGATCAATCTATTCAAGAGTTCATACTAGAACAACACCTTAAGACACAAATCAACCAAAACCCTAATGTCACCTAGATACTCCATTGTCACCTCAAGTATCCGTGGGCATGATTATACGATATGCATCACACAATCTCAGATTCATCTATTCAACCAACACAAAGTACTTCAAAGAGTGCCCCAAAGTTTCTACCGGAGAGTCAAGAACGTGTGCCAACCCATATGCATAGGTTCATGGGCGGAACCCGCAAGTTGGTCACCAAAACATACATCAAGTGGCACATGATATCCCATTGTCACCACAGATAAGCACGGCAAGACATACATCAAGTGTTCTCATAAAAGTCTCAATCCGATAAGATAACTTCAAAGGGAAAACTCAATTCATCACAAGAGAGTAGAGGGGGAGAAACATCATAAGATCCAACTACAATAGCAAAGCTTGGGATACATCAAGATCGTGCCATAGAGGGAATACGAGAGAGAACACGAGAGAGAGAGAGAGAGAGAGAGAGAGAGATCAAACACATAGCTACTGGTACATACCCTCAGCCTCGAGGGTGAACTACTCCCTCCTTGTCATGGATAGCACCGGGATGATGAAGATGGCCACTAGTGAAGGATCCCCCCTCCGGCAGGGTGCCGGGAAGGGCTCCCGAGAGGTTTTTGGTGGCTATAGAGGCTTGCGGCAGCGGAACTCCCGATCTATCTTGATATTCGATGTTTTTAGGGTACGTAGGCTTATATAGGCGAAAGAAGTCGGTCAGGAGGTGCTCGAGGGGCCCACGGGATAGGGGGGCGCACCTAGTAGGGGGGCGCGCCCTCCTATCTCGTGGCCTCCTCGAGGCTCTTCTGACGTGAACTCAAAGTCTCCTGGATCATAATCTTCCCAAAAATCACGCTGCCAAAGGTTTCGTTCCGTTTGGTCTCCTTTTGATATTCCTTTTCTTCGAAATACTGAAACTGGCAATAAAACAGCAATATGGGCTGGGCCTCCGGTTAATAGGTTAGTCCCAAAAGTAATATAAAAGTGTATAATAAAGCCCATAATCATTCAAAACAGGTAATATAATAGCATGGAACAATCAAAAATTATAGATACATTGGAGACGTATCAACAACACATGTCTATGGTCAGGAAACATAACCATCTTTGATTAACGAGCTAGTCAAGTAGAGGCATATTAGGGACACTATGTTTTGTCTATGTATTCACACATGTACTAAGTTTTGAGTTAATACAATTCTAGCATGAATAATAAACATTTATCATGATATAAGGAAATATAAATAACAACTTTATTATTGCCTCTACGGCATATTTCCTTAATTGTATTGCTTTATCTCGATGGCGTTTCGAAGATTTGCTACTTGAGCGTCACCTCCTTGAAGATGACGAAGGGGAAGAAGACTTGTAGTTGGCCACCATATCTCGTACTTGATCCATGTGTTCGTCCAACTTGGTGTCGAAGTAGTCCCTTTTGCTTGCTTTGTTTTGGCGAATGTCGATGGTGAGTCGCTCAATGCCTTGCATTGCTCGTTGTAGTTCGAAGATGGACGTTTTGGTGATGTAGTTGTTCGCGTCGTCATTGTCGTGGAAGACCGGAAATGAAATGCCTTGCCTGTCCATCACAAGACTCAAGCAAATGTGAGTGGAAGAAAGGAAGGAACTAGACCAATGTACTTTATCCAATGTTGAAGATGGATCAATGATCACTCAATAATGTAACAAGGAAATAGCACAATTGGTACTGTATCTTGTCAATTCTCACACCTACACAAGTAAAGCTTTTGGTGGAGCTCGGTGAGGATAGTGGCACAAAAATTTGATGTAAAATGTTAGCAAGAGTCAATAATGTTCGAAAAGATTCACAAATTCGCAAGTGAAACAAGTAGACCAATAGCAATGGGTGGCACACGGATAGATAAATGGGGTCGTGCAACCAAGGAATGAGCACAAAATGTGTGGAATCCACGGAAAATGCTCATGTTGCACAACTCTAGAGAGACGCTAGCATGATTGCTCAATAGGCGAATACGACACTTGTGCACAACCTATAAGATGCAAAATGTATCGACTTTCTATCCCAAGTATGCTATATATGTATGATGTTCTAGTTTTTGCATACGATGATCCAAGATGATCAATATGGTAGTATGGTATGCAATGTGGCGATGCTATGGTTGTTGCTTACAAGCTTCTTTGCTCTCTTTTTTCGTAAAAGCTTATTCTCTTTTTCTTTCTTTTGTGTGGCCACTTATGCGAAATGCACAAACCAATATAGCTATTGTGTATATGCGGGAACAATCTTGTGACACAAGGGATGGTACTATGATACCAATATGATATGGTATGTATGCAATGGAAGGTGTAGATCGATGATCACTAATGTGCACAAGTAACGTTGTCGGCAATACTCAATGGCTAGTCTCAATAGGCAAGTGACGCAAAATGGGCTAAGGGGTTAACAATGTAATGCCAAGGGGAATATACAAGCACTACAAAAAAAGACACATCCATGACATTTTGGGTCGAACGAATTTTTTTCTGTCATACATATGACACTTCTATGACGATAATTGTGACAAAACCCGGTATCATCATAGATGTGGTGGGCTCCTACTTCTATGACAAAAAATCATGACAGAAAATGGGCTTTTCGTCCTGGGCGGGCCAGAGGTGCAGCTGCATGACATTCTTTGGGCCGTCCATGACGGAAAAAACCGTGGTAGAAGCGAGGGCGAGGAAAATTTCGGGGAGTTGCCGGTTACGGTGGGAGGTCGGGGGCCGAGCGATGCGCGTTTCTCTCATACACATACGCGCGTGTGTGCGAGGGGTTGGCTCTAACTGAACCCAAGCGAGGCGTTGGGCTCTAACTGAACCCGAGCGATTGCACTGCAGGCTACGCGTTACTGAACCCGAGCGATCGATCGAGGGCTGTTAACTGAACCCGATCGAGCAATTTCTTTGCTACTGCTGCTAACTGAAGCCGATTGATTGGATGAACAGTGAGCGTTGCGGGGGGTTTGGATGAACAGTGAGCGGTGGTGTTGCCTCTGGATGAACAGGACCCCGTGGTGTGGTGGGGGGCTGGATGAACAGTAGATGATGGAGGGGTGCCCGTGGAGGGGTGGTTGAACAGGACCCCGTGGTGTGGAGGGCTGGATTAACAGTAGACGGTGGAGGGGTGCCCGTGGAGGGGTGGTTGAACAGTAGCCGGTGGAGTAGCGCGCGGTGGAGGCTGGATGAACAGGAGCCCATGGATGAGCAGTCGCAGGTGGAGGCTGGAGGAGGTCGATGGTGGATGAACAGTAGCCCGTGGAGGCTGGAGGAGGTCGATGGTGGAGATGAACAGTATCCCATGGAGTCCCGTTTTGCGGTACGCCACACCCTTCCCGATGAACAGGACCCCCATTTCGACCGTAGGAGGTCCGTTTCCTCTGTTTTGCGGTACACCACACCCCTCCCGATCAACAGGACCCTCGTTTCGACCGTAGGAGGTCCGTTTCCTCCGTTTTGCGGTACGCCACACCCCTCCCGGTCAACAGGACCCCCATTTCGACTGTAGGAGGTCCGTTTCCTCCGTTTTGCGGTACACCACACCCCTCCCGATCAACAGGACCCCGTTCTGAACGTGGCCGATCGAACACAAGGTCATTTCCTCCGTTCTGCGGTATGCCAGGCCTCATTTCCATCGCCTGTTCCGTCCAAGACGGTTGGCTCCCACGCGTTCCGTTGCCTCCCGATGAACACGACGCATTCCGTTGCCTCCCCATGAACATGACGCATTCCGTTGCCTCCCCATGAACACGACGCATTCCTTTGCCTCCCCATGAACACAACGCATTCCGTTGCCTCCCCATGAACACGAGCCCTCGCCGTACGTATGCGCGACTAAGCATTTGAGACCCCGCCCGTATGTACACATACGTGGCCATATTTTCTTTCTTGCACCCTGGCCGCTGTACGTACGTGTACATGCTACATGCGCACCTCTACTACGACACGTGCGCGCCTCTACTACGACACGATGATAACGCTATGTACGCGACCAGGATGATAACGCTATGTACGCTTCGACCAGGTGGGTCCCGACTATCAGGCACTTCCTTGCCTGCGAAGATGTAGCTAGTGGGTCCCAGCAGTCAGGGGGGCAAATCGTTTTTTTCTTGCCCGGATGCACTTCCTTGCGTGCGAAGGTGTAGCTGCTGGGTCCCAGCAGTCAGGGGGGCGAATCGTTTTTTTTGCCCGGACACACTTCCTTGCGTCCGAAGGTGTAGCTGCTGGGTCCCAGCAGTCAGGGGGCGAATCGGTTTTTTTTTGCCCGGACGCACTTCCTTGCGTGCAAAGGTGTAGCTGGTGGGTCCTAGCAGTCGGGGGGCGAATTGTTTTTTTTTCGGACGCACTTCCTTGTGTGCGAAGATGTAGCTCGTGGGTCCCAGCAGTCAGGGGACGAATCATTTTTTTTCACGAAATACGGTGGCCCATCCGGTGGGTCCACGCTATCAGGTGGAGGAATAATTATTTTGCGCGTAATAAGGAGGCACTTCCTTGCGGTTGCCGTGGACCCAGCTGTCAGCCTCTCCACTTACAGTCCACGTCCGATGGAAGTCGTTCCTTGACCACGTTGACCACGCCGTGCCGAGAGCACCACGGTGGTGGACGACGGCGAGGCCTAGGAAGGGGACGACGCGGAGCCAGGGAAGACGCGGCAGTGGATGCACACGCGGAGAGGAGTATGAGGGTTCATTGGTTTGGCTGCGCTGCCGTCGCCGCAGAATAACAGGGGGTGTGGGTGAGTGGAGGGATGTCCTGGCCAGCGGTGGGAGTAGTAGGGGGCGGTGAGGCCTCCGCCGCAGCACAGCCGGCCACGGGAGGCAGGAGCAGGCGGCACGACCGGTGCTGCTTTGGGCGGCTGGAGCAAGAAGACCAGAGGTTGAAGAAGCACGACGGCCGTTGGATGGACATCGTATGGTCACTACAGCTAGAATCATTTATATTGACTAAGTTGACAAAGCCCTTGGTACGTCAACTTAGTAGGCCCACAGGTCAGCTTCCGAAACGGCGTGCCCTAGATGTCAGGGGAGGAATCATTTTTTGGGCGGGTGAAGCTAGTATATCCGAGATTGAAGAAGAAGCACGGCATCCATTGGATGGACATCCAACGGCCACTGCTGCTAGAACCGTGTGTTGACTATAAGTTGACAAAGCCTTGCATACGCGTCAACTCTGTTTTTTTAGGGGACGCGTCAACTTAGTAAGGCCAGAAGTGTGTGGCAGAGAACCTATAGCCCATTTGAGATTAAAAAGAATGTGTAGCCCATTTTTGAATTCTAATGGAATTTACTACAGCCCATTTATAGTTTGTTAAAAGTACAGCCCATTTCAACCAACCGTTCAAAACAAAATTCAATAAAATTTCCCACATTTTGATGGGATCCGAATATTTTTATCCCGAAATTTCTAGTCAGATTAAATACAATTTCAATATAAATTTATATTACGTAAAAATCCAAAGAAACATTGCGCTCTCAACAATTAATGAAATTAAAATTTTCAATATTCCAAAAATAATATTTTATAAAGTAATCACTGTTTGGTGCATTTTTTTATAGTTACTGGCCAGTTTTTATAATTACATCCCATTTATTATTTCTTAAAGCCCATTTTCTTCTTAAGCCTAATGCATCCCTCCTAGGAAAGATTTGCAGCCCAGCGGGGCGGAGAATAACAGCTTGACCTTGCGTGGGTATTCCTCAAAAAAAAGTATAGCTGGGCTAGCCATTTTCAGCTTGAAAAAAATTAATATCTGGGATGGATATCTGGCCTGGGCTAGACGGGCCACAGCCCGCCCAGTTAATACCTGCAGCGATGTTTTCGTTGTTGTTCAGAGGAGAAAAAATAATATCTGGGATAAACATCTAAAAACTCTGCAGTGCTCACACCTCAAAAACATAAATACTGCTCGAGCTGCTTGGTCCCAGCTGTCGGCCGCTTCTTGTGCAATTCTCTCGTTTATTAACTACTCCCTCCTTTCCGGTTTATAATGTTCAATTCAAAAATCTCACCAATCAAGGTAGATGGCAAGTGGTGGAATATTTTTTGTAGTTTTGCAAAAGCACCTAATTAATGCTCTTGTTATCCTCGAAAAATTATGTTTATCAATGCATTAATTGCAATGCATGCATGCATAAAGTACATGCATTGGTCAATTTTCTCTTAATACTTGCATGCAATGATTTAATGCATCTTGGAATCTGAACATGTGATGGAAAACAACCAAATTGAGCCTTATAAAATGGAAAAACTAAAATTTTGAGATAAGCCCTGTAAACCGGAAAGGAGGGAGTACATAGGTTGACAATGGTGTGGGACCGTGATGTTAGGAAACCAGGAGGAAGCAAAATAAATTATAGTCATATATATATATATATATATATATATATATATATATAATAAGGAGGCACTTGCGTACGTGAGGCTATGGACCTGGTGGGTTCCCATTGTCATCCTATCCAAGTAAAGTCATCTCCTCGCCCACGCGCGCTTTCTGCCTGAAACAGTCAGTGCCGGCCGCCCCGCTTCCCGGTGCAGGCGATTGCTCCGCCTTCAAACGACACAAGTGCCGTCCGTCCGTCCATCTGCCGCACACATTAATGATACACGGTTGCCGTGGCGGCTACTCCGGCGCCACACGTCCGTCCCTCCGCCCGCCCACCATTGCTATATAAACTGCTGCGCTGGCCATAGCCGCAGTCATCCGCATTCGTTCCCTTTCTCCTGTCCACACCACTACTGCCCACCATGGCTTCCTCGCGCTCCAGCACTCTTTGGGACGGGCGGACGACGAACCACAAGGAGATGGCAGCCATTGCTGCCGACCGGCTGGCCGACAGGCAGCCGGAGGACGACGACGTCCCAATGGAGAATATGGTAGTCGACGATCCGGCGCCAACCCCTTCCTCCGGGCCATCCTCGCTGGTGCATTGCACCATGACCATCGGCGAGGTCCGTTCCCAATATATGGACAGGGTGAGGCAGATGCGTGAGGAGCAGTTCCGGGAGGCGCAGGCCGACACCGCCTACAACCACCATCTCCTCCAGGAGCACCTCCAGGGGGGAGCAGATCGCCGCGGAGCGGGAGGCGCTGCTCGACTCGTACCGCTCCGCCTGCAAGGGCCGCCTCGAGCGCTGGCGGTACCGCATGCGGGTGGCAGAGGCTGTGGCCGCCTACAAAGAGGCTAGCAAAGAGGGCGATGAAGCGGGCGAGGCGCTGTTTGGCAAGACCGAGGACGAGCCAGAGGACAATGCCGGCTCTGATGAGTCCCGGCTCCGCTGGCATCGACGAGCCCTGCTCCGCCGAGGCCCCTCGGCGCCAATAACGAGGCAGAGGACACTGTTGGCTCTGCCGAGGCCCCGCCCCGCCAACAATGAGGCAGAGGACATCACCGACTCAGCCGAGGCCCCACCCTGCCGGCAACGTGGGGGAGGATTTCCACCGCTCCGCTGAGGCGCTGCCCTCCGGCAATGAGACAGAGGACATCGCCGGCTCCGCCGAGGCCCCACCCCGCTGCCAACGAGGCCGCGCCACACAGAAAACGACGAAGAGAAGAACACGGTAGGTCGCCGCCGCTCGGGTCCAAGTAAGGCCACCACTGCTACCCTCCGGTTGAAGCCAAGCTAGGCGGGTAGACCATTGACGGCCGGTTAGCTTCTTGGCGGCGACGTGGAGTCGGAGAGCTGCGCTGGAGAAGAATGTTGCTTCTACTTAACTGCTGGTGCAGTTGGCTGACTGACACGTGGACCCAACAGGCCACATGTCAGTTACGCAACTGCACTTGTAGTTAAGTCACTGAAGCTTCTGTTACAGGTGGGTAGCTTCGGTTAATTAATTATACCTCCAGCACACCCCTTTTTAGTTTTTTTTAGAAAAGGAGGATGACCCCCGGCCTCTGCATCTGGGAGATGCATGCGGCCACAAACACCCCTTTTTAGTTGAAGAATGTATGAAATGTAATTAAATCCAGCATGTTTATATGAAATCTGACCGTGTATGAATGAATTTATTTCGATTAGTTCGAATTCCTGTATCACTGGCATTGGATGAACATGCAAAACAATACGTACTAGCATTATTCCCAGGGTGATCACCTCGTTTGCAGCAGTTTCACATGTACTCCCTCTGGTCCTTTCTATACAAGTTTTGTCTACAGTCAAAGTATCTCTACTTTGACCAATCTTATACAAAAAAGTATGCACTTTCACAATGTGCGAAGTAAAAAGTAACAAAAGGAGTACAAAGAGTTTGAGCAGCTTTTTAGCGTTTTTGTACATTGCAATCAAACACACAGGGCTGGTAATTCATAGAGAACATTCAAAACAATCGATGATTATGCATCTCAGCGACTCACATGTTAGAGGCAATATTTACTTCACAACTAAAGAATAAAGAAAAATTGATCGACGCTGCTGACAGCAAGGGCGTTCCATTCGAAAATATCGAACACATGTCTTTAAATCAATGAGAAAATTTTGACAAGGTTGTCCTATTCCAAAATATCAAATGCCTACGATTGTGGAATGGGCAGGGTTTGCCATCAGTTTGGACATTGACATGGCACCTCGTGCTAAATAAACCAACTGTTCTTTTTGTGCAGTTCCACCAAAATCAACCAAATTCACGTGTAGCTTGTATGATTTCGCCCTTATATGTTGCAACGCCTTGAACTTATCGGCACCTCCTTTCTTGTGGTGGAAATGAATGATTCGATGTATTCATGAACATTTTGTGCAGTTCCCATTGAAATCAAGCTGATCACCCCTGTTTGCACAAATACAAAAAAGTGATTAGTATAAAGCAAAATGTACTATGAATTGACAGTTTAAATAGGCACCTACATGGTCCATGTAGAGCACACTTTTAGAAAAATGGAACTCACCAGAAAGAATCCTAGAACAACATTGTACTCGTGCATCACAGCAAAAAAATGGAGATTTGTCAGTCCTTCTGAGCTGAAGTTAGTTTGGTCTTGTGGGGAGTAATGTAACCATCCTTCAACTGCTCCTTCTGATGAGAATCCTAGAACAACATTGTACTCGCGCATCACAGCAAAAAAATGGAGATTTGTCAGTCCTTCTAAGCTGAAGTTAGTTTGGTCTTGTGGGGAGTAATGTAACCATCCTTCAACTGCTCCTTCTGATGAGAAGATAGACAGGGCTTCTTCATCCTGGCATAATCGGAACTAGTCACTTCATGTACTCCATATTCTTCTTCAGAGGAAGATGATCCTATTGTGCAAAGACAAGAGGACAACTAAATGCTAGCATCCCTATTTGCTCGAAAAAAAGGAAAGGAAATATTTAAAACAGCACAGATGAAGCACTTCTCAAGGACAATACCACTTTTTCATGACAGTGTCTAAACAGTAGCACAACACCAATAGAGATGACAAAGCTCAATCATATGGATGAATTAGTGGGCGAGTACCAACCTTTGTCAGGAGGCTTATTGTGTAGAGCATACAGATCAAGCACTTCTCCGGAACCATCTGTTGCTATCTACTATGGTGGCCATGCTTACTATATACTCCTCGATTAGTTTAATGTTTCCAACATCTTTTTGTGCAGTTCCACTAAAATATATGGTATCTTCAAAGAAGATCCATGTTTGCACAAGTAGAGATAATTACATATGGCAACAAATCAGTGGCAAAACAACTGCTCGTTCCAGCCATAGCAATAAATTAAGATGCAAAACTATATCATTACTTGTGTCATCATAGTTCCAGTGCTTCATTACAGCACCGGGAGTTGATTTTTGTTTTTCTTCCGCTTATTATTCCCCTTCATCACTTGGTTCAATAACAGACAAGCTTCGCCTTCAATGTAAGATTTCGCATGTCAATTAGGGAGCACAAGTATAGTACTAAACTTAATTTTCTGATGAAAGTGGCAAAATACAGGCCAGCAGTTGTGAAATATCCTTATCTTACCTCAATGGGATATTACGGTGCACATACAGATTGGAAGTCTTGTCTCCATTTGTGTAGTTCACTAAAATCAAGCAACATTATCGTACAAGTAGCACAACATATGAAAGCACACTGCAGAATCATGTGAAAGAAGGCTAGTATTGACCTCTCATGATGCGGAATTCAAACAACTCACAAGAAGAAGATCTGAACCAAATTCGCCTTAACAGATAGGAAGTAAGATCTCCTCTTGTGCAATTCCATTAAGATCAAGCAATCAAGCAACATTGTCAGTGTGACATTTTGGTTGAACTGCACAAAACACTCTTAAAACAAAAGTGTTTTGTGCAGTGCAACAAAAGGTCATAATGGCAACGAGGTGAAGTAGATAACCCTGTTTACACAGAGGTGCAAAGGAAACAATTAATGGTCAATAACGGTGGATGACACAGAAGCCAACAAAAAGAAGCATCTACCTTGTCTAAATGGGAAAGAAAGCAAGACAGTAGCATTTATCAAATGGTGGCATTGATTAATATTAACATAGAGATTATATTAACAATAAAATCCGTTAAACATGTAATTTACTTTTAACTGTGGCATTGCATCAATTTTCCAACGGCATTATTAGAGGGTGTTTGTTTACAGGGACATTTTGGTGTAGGGACTAAAAAAACTCCGTGTCAGTCACATCTAAACCAAACAGGAGGGACTTTTCGGGACTAAAAGTGGGCATTTGGTACTAAAGAAAGAAGACCCCGAGGGAGTCTTTTTGGGACTTTTTCCAACAGTTGCCCCTACCACGCATCGCACCTTGTTTCTATTAGTTCATTACTAGGGGTAACATGGTCTTTTATCATGTCATTTAATAACCTCTAGTCCATGTTTAGTCCCTGGAACCAAGCAGGTAGGGACTAGGGAGTTTTTAACCAAACAGGGCCTTAGATTAACAACAGCTAATGAGTTGCACGGGACAGTGGACACACTAGCACCATGTGCATCTACCGATGTACTGTGGTCATGCACAGTCTGTTGCAACAAAGAACAAACAACCAAGGAGCATATTTGTGTTGGTCCCAGTTTTGTTATCTTTAGACACCTTTCCCTATGTGAGCGCATCAAATCTAGTCCTGCTCAAACTCTACAGCCTTGTCCCTTCCTTTCCTTTTTGAACTAGTACTTTCGCCCCTTCCTTTCCTCTTTGAACCACGTCCTAGATTTATGCGATACAACTTTCCCCACTACTTTCCCCCATTCCTTTCCTCTTTGAACCACGTCCTAGATTCATGCTATACAACTTTCCCCCTTCATTTCCTCTTTGAACCACGTCCTAGATTCATGCTATATACAACTTTTCGCACTACTTTCCCCCACTCCTTTCCTCTTTGAACCACGTCCTAGATTCATGGTATACATGCAGCTAGAGCAATGCATGTGGAGTAAGTAAAATATACCTTAAGGTTCTTGGGGCGTGGTTCGGTGGGCGACGGGGCGGCGGCGAAGAAGAAGGGGTCAGAGGCCCTCCCGCACCGCCGCTGGGTGGAAAGTGAACAGCAGCGCCGGTAGTGGATTCCCTCCCTCGCCGACGGTGACAGCGTTAAGCCTCCTTCCCTTCCCGGTGGACGGATCCTGCCGGCTCTTTGAGCAGCAGTGAGGGGAGAGAGAGGCCAACGGCTCTTTGAGCAGCAGTGAGGGGAGAGAGAGGCCAACGGCTCTTTGAGCAGCAGTGAGGGGAAAGAGAGGCCAACGATGTCTTGTTTAGATCTGGAGAGGGTGAGAGAGTGTGAAGAGAGCAACTACAAGCGCTGAGGCTCCAGCGTGTATATATATATATACTGGAGAGAGAGTGTGAAGCGTGCACATTTTGACCAGTCAAAGAATCCTCCTGGCAAAAATTATGTTCAAGTGTAGTTATCAAACCCGAGACCTCAAGTTTGATGAGCGAATAGGCTAACCAGCTACACAACCCTCCCGTTATGTTCAACGAGAGGAAAATAACCTTTTATACATTCCTGCATTCGTGTGACAGGCATGCCGTGTTTTATTTTTGTGTGTGGGGGGGAGTCATTAGGATTTCAATCATAATCGTGTCATGTGGCTTTGGTGGTAAGACTATCCACAGTGGTGCAGAAATAATGCAGCCTTAGTCACCTTACCTCTCTCCACGTAGTACGTTGGGTCCCACCAGTCAGAGGGTGAAACAAACAAATTAATAAGAAAAATTAAAAGCGCCAACGGTGTATCTTACTACCTCACACATCTCGCTACTGCTCGGGAACACTGTCCAATTGATCCCTCGGTTCGCTCACGTACTATTTTAAGTGAATCCTTATTATAACATGCACACAAAATTTGGGCACTTGTATTCGACTTAAGTCAGTGTGCCACCGTATCTCGTATACTCACTACTCCCTTTGTCTAGGTGTAATAAGTCACGTTAGAAGGTGCAACGGGACCAAGGTGCGTGCATGTGCGTGTGTGTGTTTAACAGTATGTGTGTGTTAGAGAGTGCGACAGATCGACCTACTCCTACAGAGATATGGTGTGTAGTGTATGATTTTAGCCGTGAGACTCGGTGCATCCTCTCGTTTCCGGGCGTGTTCGGTAGGGACATGCGGACAGCTGCCACGCCCGCTCCTGACCAGCCTGGCCCACCCAAAGCCCCTCCATCACCCGTGCGCGCTTCCTTCTCGAAACGGTCAGCACCACACCACAGAATCGGTGTCGCATTCATGCCCGGGCAGAGCGGACGCGACCTCTCACTGGCGCAAGAGTGATGGTTGCTTCGTCCGTCCAACTTACTGTTGGGTCTATGTGATTTGACGGCTCATTGGTCTTTATTACTGAGGTGGTAGGACTGCTGGATGTCCCACGCTTTTGGCGAAAGGAGGTAGTAGATTACAATTTTCTCCATTCTTACAGCGGAGGAGTGCAAGAACAGTGAAAACATGCAGGCTCAGTGATTACATGGCCCACCTCACACTATCACCGTGCGACACCTAACTCTTTGCATAGTACTCCCTCCATTCCTAAATATTACTAGATGAGTCCCCGCGCGTTGCCGCGGAACATCGGTATATCTCTCTGCGCAAAATTATCGATTTCATAGAACTAAAAAATATCTATAACCGCATGACAAATGTGGTAGCCAAACTAAATAAACTCCCATCATCATTTAGATCATCCCACGTAAGGAAAAAAGATCAGCCACCTCCTACTGCATAATGGGATTATATTTTTCTTTTTGACATGCTACTGGGACTTAAAAGCTCACTTACATGCATGCTACCGATGCATGCTTGCGTGCAGACATGTTGATGTGATTTAAAACCCACTCACATGCATGTGCCACGGTATTTCTGCATGCTTGCATGTGGATTAGTGCAGAGCCTCTCAACGTCTAGATCAGATGGCTATTATGACTGATTTACTTCATCTAATGGCAACGTAAATTTTGATGATGTGGCTCAAGGAGAGGATAGAGAATTCCTAGTAGTGGGGGCTAGCTATTACTAGTAGATAAGTCTTTGTAGATATTCCACTAGGTGAACTACATACGGAATAAAATGAATGAATCTACACTTAAAATGCATCTATATACATCCGCATGTGGTTAATGGTGAAATCTCTACAAAGACTTATATTTAGGAACGGAGGAAGTACTAGTATAGTACTAGTATGTACTGTAATTTATCATCGAGATAAATTTGTACAATGCTATGAAGCTTCCAGCTCCTGTTACATGTATCTTGCGTCCAAGGTTGCCCGTTGCAACATTTCATCAAATACAAAGGAGACTAACATGCATGCTATTGCATCTCAATGATTGACAGATCATAGCAAATATGTACTCCCTCCGCTCCAAAATAAGTGTCTCAACTTTGTGCAAACTTTACTACAAAGTTGTACTACTACTAAAGTTGACACTTATTTTGGAACATAGGCAGCTAAAGAAAAAAATGATCCATGCAGTCCCTAGCCCTTGAACCGTGAACCCTGACCAGGCTTCAATTTGCTAGCAATGTTCGAGCTTCATAATAAACGAAGTTTGCAACCTTTTGACCATCGGTTCATTTTGTGCAATTTCACCAAAATTGAGATGAGCATCCCTGTGGCAAAGAAATTGAAGAAGCGTGATTAGAATAAGATTACTAGGACTAGTTGATGAGACATAAACTCATCAAAAATACAGTACGTAAAAGCCAGTAGAGGTATCAGGTATGTGCGGGGCAAAGAAGTAGAGAAATATCCACAGGGAGTGATGTGGGCAGCTGGAGCAGTGGTGCAAGCCGGCTGTAAAGGGAGTTGTACCTGAGGGACGTAGCTCAACCTTGAGGAGGGCGGCGGGAGGCGGGAACTGCCCACGTCGCGGCAGTGAGCAAGGGACAAAGGCAACCTCACCGGCTTTGTGAGAGAGAACGGCGGGGACCCCTGATCGGGACGTGTCGACAATGGGTTTTCGTTGTCGGCGACGGCCACCGCATCTACACTAAGCATCCACCCCTTCCCCAAGCGGACGTGATCCGCCGGGATGTTAGAGATGTGGCCACAGTTGCTTTGTGCGAGAGAGTGTGAAGAGAGCAACCCCAACAAGCAACCGTGTAGGCTGGCCCGTCCTGACTATGTATATAGTGGAGCGGTTTCCTTTTCTCTCCATATGAACCTATCATATTGCGTACGTGCCACTAAAGAAAAAAAATTATTTATAAATAACACGGCACCTACTACTCGTTCTCCTATAACCTTGCGCTTGGCATCTCCAAAATATTAACCTTGTGATTGGCTCTCCGCCTCTTCGGGAAGTCAAGCAATAATGGTAGTGCAGTATATATCGTTCTGGCTATATGAGACCGAATGAATTGCTGCACGTCCACCACGTGGGCGAGGGTCGAGGGGTGAGGAAGAGTGCTACTACATACGGAGCAAAATGAGTGAATGTACACTCTAAAATATGTCTATATACATCAGTGTTTGGAGTATGTACTAGTAGTTCATATTGAAATCTACTAAAGGACATATATATTCCAAACAATATGATATAATCTCTATAACCAAGGTAGTACTACCTCTGTCCTGGTTTATTAGTCCCTTATGTAGTTTGTGCTAAATTTTGACCAAAGATTTAACTGACAAAATGTTAGTGCATGTTAACAAAAATTGTAACGCTGGGTTCATGTTCGAACATAGTTTTCAAATATATAATTTTTTGTGACATGCATGAGCATTTTGTTAGTTAAATTTATGGTCAAAATTTGGCATAGATTACAATGAGGACAATAAACCAGGACGGAGGTAGTAGGGACGAGGAGTAAATGGAGGGAGTAGTAAATTTTTCTCCTCGTCCTGCGAGCCACCGCGCGCATGGGCGAGGGAGGAGCAAGCTTCACCTCATCCTGCGAGCCACCGCACCCGTGGGCGGGGGAGACAGCGTACTAAGCTTCTCCTCGTTCTGCGAGTTGACGGGACACATCAAAAGTACTCCAGTGTACAGAGCCTTGCCACTAAGGTAGGCCCCACATGGTTTGCCTCTTTTTTTAATTTCACATAACGCGTCAAGTCGCAATTTGTTTATTCATCCGTGGTAGACGATCCTCCCTCCACCAAGTGGACAACCAGTACACGTGCCAAATTACCACGTGGGCGGCCTTTTCGTACAAAAATGAGCTCCACCGTGTACCCGTGCGGGTGTGGTTGGGAAAGAGACGGGATTACGTGCGTCGTGCATGCACTTCTTCTCTTCGTCCACGTCCCCCACCTACATGGGTGTGTGTGAGAGATATAAACCGCGTTGGTGAGTGTTTTTTGTTTTGTGGTGGGGGTGGTGGTGGGGTGGGGGTTGATTTCGTGAATTATTTGTGGGAATATGTGTCGATGACATCTCAAACAAAATTTTGCATGCAATGTGTGTGAAATAGAGGCCTATCCATATCATACATAGAGGGTCGGGCAATCCACGAGAAGAGAGGGAGGGGTCATAGCTATCGATAGAGTCGAAGAGAGGATCAAGTGGGTGGGTGCGAGATCGATGAAGAGAGCCATCGAAATTGTGTGTGTGTGTGTGTGTGCAAGTCAAAGATATAGGGCGACTGGCCTACCGGAACGTTAGAGGGCACATGTCAAGTTTGTGTGTGGCA
>NC_041391.1:174548685-174569202 GCF_002162155.2 Triticum dicoccoides
AGGGGTAGGCAGAGGCCTAACTATAGAGGTAGAACGACTCGTATATGTGTTGAGAAGGAGAGACCCAGCTATGTCTTGAGGGAGATCGGTCGACATCCATACATAACTGAAGGACGGGAAATATGATGGGACAGAGAGAGAGAGGAGAGAGAGAGGGAGGGAGAGGGAGGGAGAGGGGTAGAGTGCTGGATGGGTGATGGATTTGCTTCTCGGAGATGTTGGGAGAGGCCTACTAGACAAACTGAGGGTGGAACTGCAATGTTATCAATAAGAGTGGGGATGTGTTTCTGTGTGTGCCTGTGCGTGATAGATCTGTCGGGATGCATCCATGGATGATGAAGGGGAACCATGTGTTTGGTAAGCAAACCTAACTAGATCGGTAGATCAATTGTTGTTTGTCAGAGAAAGGGAGAGACACAACTAATGAGGTAGATCGATCGATGTGTGGGTAAAAACGCATTATAAGGACCTAGCTGGCTATATGTATAGCGAGAGATCGGTCGGTGTACGTTCATTTGTTAGAGGCAAATAAGGCCCAGCGAGACGGATAGACAGAGAGAATGAAGCTAGGAGGTGGTGCGAGAGGCCCAACTACTAGCTAGATAGGGGGAGGAGTGTGCGGTTGTGAGATTGATGAAAAGAGGGGCGAGAGTTTACACGTGTGTCTGACCATATGAGAGACACGAGGCAAGGACACATAAAAGAGGAGATTGGAGTTGTGTGTGTATGTTGTAGGCAGGCATCGCTGGAGAGGTTTATCAATCGGTGTGTGTCAGAAAGGAGTTGTGGAGACTCTGGGAGAACGACCAAAAGAAAAAATGAATGTGCCCGGTGGATAGAATGCCGAGGGAGGGGGGGCGAGGAGGGCTTGTGCATGCACGAGAGAAAGTTAGTGGTAGCTACAAAGGTTAGAGGATTGTGTGGGTGTAAGAGACTAACAAAGATCATAATTTGATATGAAAGCAGATTCATATATTTGAATAGGAATCATAGTGTTTTAAACATTGCATGCATGAATATAGCGGTGATACACGTGTTGTGCACATGTTATACCATAATGTGATAATGCATGGCGTTTGCAACTCACAGCTAAATGCCGAACAATCTAAACCATACTATACATCAAACAATCTCACATTTTATTTGAATTTGTGATAATGTGCGGCGTTTGCAGCTTACAACTAAATATCGAGCAATCTAAACAATACTATATATCGAACATTCTCACATTTTATTTGAATTTGTGGTAATGTGTGGTGTTTGCAACTCACATCTAAATACTTGTGGCGTAGGGGGCGGGGCACCATACATAATGTGATAAACACATTATACATATGAGACATGGTTTAGATTATGAAGATCTACCTAGAGCTAGAAATGTAATGTGATTTGAAATCAAAATAAAGTGGATTCAAAAAATCTAGTTCGAGTTCATATAGTACACATAGTTCATATGTAACTCGAGACTAATCATGTGGTGTGCTGTGAAGATAATACACAAACGATGGTTTAACTTGACAATAATGATGATTGTAGATCTTATTAAAACAGAGAAACGAATTCAAATGCTTTGACTTCACAACAATCATTACTGTAGATCTTATTCAAATTTAGTTCATATTGAAGCGGTAGTATATACGTTTGGAATGCACTAAAACGTTCATTTGAGTAGTAGGTTGCATGCATTATACACGTAGCGAAATATTTTAATTGAACATAACATGAATTCAAAGTTTTGAATGACATTTGTAGTGCGCATTGATTTGGTACAGTACACGTTAGGCTTGTCCAGAAATTTCAACCCGCGCCTTGTTAGCCCGAAATATTTAAGATATATCTTTGTCTTGTTGTGCTCCGACAACTCCCTCCATCTCAACCCGCGCCTTGCTATTCCGAAATTACAACGCGCGCGAGAACTCCCACCTCCTATGAAATCCCGACACGCGAAATGCCCGTGGTACCCCTGAACCGAAAGAACCGCCTCAAATCGGTGGGGGGTACTTTCGTAACTTACCCCACATTTCGGACAAGCGCGTCTCTAAGCCATGGTTCCCCACTGTCATCCCATCCGCCCACCCATTCGTACACCAAGGCCGTGAAAACCCGTGACGAAACCCCACACCCTGCTCCGTCCGCCACCTAGCCGGAGCCTCTTCCCCGACGACGTCGTCCACAGCAACACCTCGACGTCCCTCATCCACCGTACTGGATGAGGATCCGTCGTCGATCTCATCGTCCCGCCGGTTCAGCCACCCCATCCTCCACCTCCAAGGAGCTGCCCTGACGTTCCCCTCATCTTTCGCGCCACCTCCATTCCCACACCGCTGTCTTCACCTGCACGACCGGAAGGGCATCATCATCACCGTTTCCTCGGATGAAGCTGGGGCCTAATCGGCGCCACCAAAGAGGTTGTACACTAATCGCCGCATTTCTTCTTGATTCGATCTCACGGTGCTGCCGGCACTCAGTCTCGGGCCGACACGACACGGCTCCATCCACGACGGCGTCGCCGGTCACTTCCTCCACGGCGTCGCTCCCTCGGTGGCGACGTCCACATCAGTAGGAGTTGTTGCTGCTTTAGCTCTCGCTCTGCTCTTGCTCTCGATCCCCTGCCTGGTCTGCTCTTGCTATTGCTCTTGCTCACGCTGCTGCTCTCGCTCTTGCTCTTGCTTGCGATGCTGCTCCAATTTGGCTACACTTCAGTCGACTGAATCGACTTTTGGGTCAGTCGATTTTCAAGGGGTGGGCTCGCCGGGGTGAAGGAAGAACCAGCCGCAGTGGGGAGGGGGCTCGCCAGAGAGGTACCCCACTATCTATCTTAGGGTTCAGGATGGGGGCGGTGGTCGCCGGCGGTGGCGGGGTGTTGGCGGGGTGGTGGCGTGGGGATTGCCGGAGAAAAAGCTCAGCACGGGGGGCCTAGAGGGATGGCCGCAGCGGGGGCGGACTGGCGGTGGGGAGTGTTTTCGGGGCGGGCGGGGCGGCGCACTGCCGACCGCGGGCGGTGGGGGGCTGCTGTTTGGCCGGTGGTGGCTGGCGGCTCAGGGGGGTGGAGGTTGAAGATGAACCGCAGGCCCTTGATTTCGTATCCAACGGCTGCAAAATTGACTGACCAGAGATGAAAAAGTCAGTCGACCGACATGTAGCCTCACCTTGCTAGTGTGTTCAGTTTCGACAACAAAATTCAGTTTCGACAGCAAAATTCAGTTTCGACAGTTAGGTTCAGTTTCGATAGTTAAGTTCAATTTTGACAGTTAACTTCAGTTTTGACAGTTAAGCTCAGAGATGAGCGGCTGATGCATTTTACATCTAGCACTTTGTGGTTTGTATTTTACGTCATGTATTGGAGATGCTATTAGAATTCCACTCAGGTTAACGTTGTTCATTGTCTCTCTTGTCCTGCTTCAGCCTCGGCGTCGTACAACTCACCGGAACTGCTCCAACAACGAAACCCTCCATCACAGTGGAGCAGTACCTCGGGCCCCATCTCCAGACGCCTAAGATCTTCTTCCCCTCCTCCGACAGCAAAGTCAGCCGGAGCATCCTCACCGGTCAACCCAATCACACTGAGATCGACATGGCTTCGCCAAAGAGGTTGTACACTTGTTGCATCTTTTTTACTCTACATGTTAATATATTGTCCACTGAGCACACAGATTTGTTCCTTTAGTGTCTCCTTGAAAGAAAAAACATAGGAATTTTAATTTTCACTTGTCCTCCTTTTCAAATTCCTATTCATGAAGCACAAGACTAAGAGATAGTAGCATAATAGCATTATAACCGTACATTTTCTTGTGGTTTGACTTATCTCACCATGCTTCTTTGCATCATGTGATCTTCTAATTGTTGTGAATCAAACACCCAGATTGGCAGAAATCCTGTGTTTTTAAATTCTCTGTTTT
The DNA here is from genome assembly GCF_002162155.2 of Triticum dicoccoides. Taxonomy (NCBI): domain Eukaryota; kingdom Viridiplantae; phylum Streptophyta; class Magnoliopsida; order Poales; family Poaceae; genus Triticum; species Triticum dicoccoides. Next base: position 174,552,585 of record NC_041391.1, read on the forward strand.
GCATGTGCATTCCTATCCTATTCCTGTCTATTTCCTATCCCTGCATTGTTGGAATCCTCCAATTCAAACGAGCCCTTACAGAATTACTTCTCTTACAGATAGTTGTCAAAGAAAACCTTGCGTGGTTTGTCCCGCTCCTGCTGCGCCGTCGTCCACCCCAGCTCAGCTGCTCCAACGACAGAAGGGTCCAGCACAGCAGGGATCCGGCCTCCAGACTGTCTTTCGCCACCTCAGATCTTCTTCCCTGCCGCTGGCAGCCATGAAAACTGCATTACCATCGTCACTGAGCAGATGACCTCGAGGACTACACGGGTCCGCAAGAGAGGTCGCACTCTTTCGTGTCTGCTTATGTTATGCATCGCTTAATATTACATGCTACTTTATCGTCATGTTCACCGATTAGACTCTGAGTTAGCTCCAAACTAATGGTCAAATTTGAGTTTTTAAATGGTTGTGGGGTACATATCGGGGCCGCTATCAATAGTATTTATCTACTATCTGGTTAATCTCCGGTGTCTACTATGAGTTTCATGTTGGGTGGGAAACAAACAGTAAAGAAGCCATTATCTGTATTTATTAACTGAAGCCATTATCTGCCTGCTATTATTGGTTTTGGGTCTATCCACAGGTTGCTACCATCACTCTGGATTTTTGCATGCACTCCTTACATAATCTCACTATGTTTTATTCCTATGCATGACAGTCATTGTAAACAATGGAGCTGAACATGTAGAGCAAAAGAGACGAGCCTTGCGTGGCAATATAATTTCATGCAGACGTCGCTCCATGGTAAGCGCAAAGGCAGCCCCCCTCCACGCATTTCGGATTGTAATCGAGAGGAAGATATCTGTTCTAAGGGGGATTCAGAAGGAGAAGATAACTCCTATTTACCCCCTGAGGTCTTCGCTCTAACTTGGCATGCTGGTGTTGGTTATATCATGCATATGGTGTCTTGCATTGCTTACTTTATACATCAAATATGTCATCTGCTTAGTTTAGACATCCTTTGTGCGAATGCCATCTGTTTAGTTTATTCATCGTTTATGTGAATTATGCAACGCCACCTTGTTTAGCCAGGCATCATATATGTGAATTTTGCAATGCCATCCTGCTTAGCCAGTCATCTTATATGTAAATTATATCAGGCCATCCTTTTTTTCATTACATATTACATTTGTCAACAATGTTAGTACATTCAGCTGCTCTTCGTGTGCATGAGCCATTTGACACGGTGATGGCAAATTCTGGAGTGAAAACAAGGTCTTCTGAGCAGACTATGCTATCTGACGAAGCGCATATCTTGCTGGTTACGGATAGCTCATCAGAGGAGGATTCAGATACAGATGACCAGTCCTATTCCCCCCCCCAAGGTGTATGCTCTAACTTGGCAGGATTATGTTGCTCATATCGTGCGTATGGTGTCTCGCATTGCTATGCCATTTGATTAGTTTAGACATGCTTTATGTGAATGCCGCCTGTTCAATGCCTAATTACCATATATGTGAATTATGCATTGCCATCTTGTTGCAAGACATTATATATGTGAATTATACAATGCTATCTTGTTGCAAAGGCATTATATATGTGAATTATGCAATGCCATGCTGTTTAGCCAATCATCATGTATGTGAATTATATCATGCTATCATTTTTTTGTATTACGTGTTCCATTTGTCGACAACGTCTGTATATTCAACTACTCTTCCTGTCCATCAGCCATTTGAAGCGGTGATGGAAGTATCTGGAGTGAAAACAAGGTATTCAGAGCAGACAATGCTACCTACTGAAGTAGATATCTTGCTGGCTATAGAGAGCTCCTCAGAGGAGGATTCAGAGACTGATGACGAGTCCTATTTCCCCCCTGAGGTCTATGCTCAAACTTGGCAGGGTTATATTACCCATGTCATGCATGTTGTCTTGCATTGCTTAGTTTTTACATCATATATAGATTGCCATCTGCTTACTTGCTTACTATATAAATCATATATTTGAATTATATCATGTCATCATGTTTACATAGTACATACACATCATCTATCTGAATTATGGCATGGCAACCCATTTAATAAAGACATCATATAGTTATATCATCTCATCCTGTTTAGTGTTTAGAGTCATCATATTTAGAATTATGGCATTCTATCCATGAATGTATGTGAATTATGGCATGCCAACCTATTCTATCCATCTTTTTTAGTTAGCCATCATAATGTGAAATTGTGTCATGCTATCCTGTTTAGTTAGCCATCATATATGTGAAATTGTGTCATGCTATCCTGTTTGGTTAGACAACATAAATATGAATTATTTCATGCCCTCTTTTATTCCCCACTATCCGTTGCACCTGTCTATCATACAATGTATATACTTTCAATTACTTTTCTTGTTTATCAGCCATTTGAATTGGAGAGCGTGATGGCAGTATCTAAGGGAGTAACAACACAGTCTTCAGAAAGATAGTGCTACCAGTTGATGCAGATAGAACCATGATTGTACTTGCCCAAGGACCAGATCCACCACACATAACCCAGACTCTCGCAGATTGTACCCCTACCCAGTTGGACAGAGAACCAGCTACACCCCTTCTAACCCCAACCCCGGCAGATAGTAACCCAGTTTCAGTTGACACAGCACCATCTCCACCACAGCGCGCCCAAACACGAGCGGTTAGTAAGGGAACTGCAGTGCCCAAAGCACGAGGACCACCACTCCGAATCCCAACTCAACGCTTAAAGGAGAAGAAGATTTGTTCTCAGGTCAGGTTCTGTAGCTATGGTTCATACTCCTTTGCTCTTGCATTACTGTATTTACTCATACCAACTATTTTCAAATTTGAAGGATGGAATTGAAACTCCAATGGCGCAACAGGTATGTTTTAAACCTGTTTCTTTAACTGGTTTGCTGTTGTAACCTGCTCTATGTTGATTTCAGTTTCAATTGAATAAACAGTTATGTTCTCATGTCATGCATATTACAAGTGTTGTTATTGCTCTATAGTTACCCACACTTATATTCTATCTATTCTGCTTTGTCTTGAACAAATATTATTTGAACTGTGTCTCTATCTTGATTTGGCAACAAAAACTAGAATGATATAGACCATAAAGTGACCATGGTACATAGATATATGTTTGTTTCATGCTGTTATCCTGTCCACTTTACTACTGAACTCATTTACCAAAATGAGTTTCATATACAACATGGTAAACATGTGATGTGTCTGCTTGTTTCTCTTTTAGAAGGCGGACAAAATATTGGAGAACAGTACCGCGTTATCCAATGGTAAAGGAAGTAATGCAGATAAGGTTCAAGATAGTGAGACATCCATGTTGGTCTCCAAGAAAGCTGATAAAAACTATCTTGACGATAGTGAGGGAACCCAAAAGTCCGGTCTTGATGTAGTGTTCGAGTTACTAGCCACTACTACTGGCACAAGCTCTTCGAACTCGCTGTCTAAATCAGTTCGTCTTCTTGAAACTCAACTTCAAGTTGAAAGACATTATCAGATGTGCTGCGACAGGAAGCTGAAGGACTGAGGAAGTCCCTACAGAATTCAGATGCATATTTTCTGGTGCAACAGCAAGCGCTGGAGGATTTAAGCACCAAACAAGAGAAAGTTAATAAGCTTGCTAAGCATCTTGCCAGCATTATGGGTACCCAGGATATTGTTTCTTGAGATCTTCTGAAGTGGTTTCAGTTCTAGATTTGTTTTGCTGCGGCGTTTATTTGCGCTGGTCGCCAACTTTGACAACTAGTGTATATGATATGCTGCTTTGTTCCCTATATTTGCACTGGTGGCGAACTTTGATGCCCAGTAGATGTAATATGTGTAACAGCCGTGATAGCCTAGCATAAGTTGCTTGCTTATTTATTTCCTTGTTGTCTTGTTTATTTGTTTGCTTGTAGTCAGTGCAGTTCTTTTTAAAACTAGGCCACAATAACCATGGGCTAATATTTACTGTAGTGACACTAGGCCTCCTACGGGCCGTAGAAACAGTGGGCCTTCTACGGGCCGTAGAAACAGTAGGCCTTCTACGGGGCGTAGAAACAATGGGCCTTCTACGGGCCGTAGAAACAATGGGCCTTCTACGGGTCATATCATCAATGGGCCTTATACGGGCCGTATGACCATAACGGGCCATCGTTAATAGGCCGTATTTGATGACGCTATGAAAACGGCCCAACGTATTAACGGACCACAAACGGGGCGATGTAACCACAGGCTGAATTTGGCCCACAAGCAGAAAATGACAGTAACGGGCCGTAAGTAAACGAATGCTGGAAATGAGCCCAAGAATAAATGAGCTCTGAGAAGGCCGAAAGATAACATTTGCTGGAAATAGCCCAACTGAATAACGGGCCCTTAATGGGTATAAAGTGATATACTGTTCATTACGGGCCAGTTTCACCACGGGCCGTTAATGGGTGTAAAGTGATACACTGTTCATTGCGGGCCAGTTTCACCACGGGCCGTTAATAGGCCAAGAGTTACATAGGGCCTCATATGGGCCGAAAGACGTCATGGGCCATACATAGGCCAAAAATAAAAACGGGCTGGAATCATATTGGATGGCCCAGATGACGCTACTGGGCCTAATTCGGATAGGGCGTAACGGGCCTTAGGTTAGCGGGCTGTAAATGGGCTATATGCGAACAGGCTGTTAACAGGCTTTCCATGGGCCGGCCCGCCACCTTTTGACCAAGTCAAACGGGCCGGCCTTTTCATAGGAATGGGCCTCTGTTGGGTCGTGCCACGTGTCGACGTATCATAGGCGCCTTCTGTCCAATGAGTGGATGACATCTGTCCCAACGGTGAGCCGACACGTGTTTCCTCCAGCCAATGATGATTTTACACGTGGAAAATCCCCATTGGTTGGGGCTGTTAACGGGTTATCGGATCCAAAACCCGACCCGATAGCTTAACGACGTTCCGTTACGGTGGATGCCACGTGTCGGTCACCCTTGACGAAAGCACTTCTGTGACGCGCGATTTATCGTCATGGAAGTGGACACTTCCGTGATGATAATTTTGGTAATGTCATGGAACACTTCTACACAACACATGTATGACTATCTTGATTCTGTCATAAATTTGTCATGGATGTACATGCATGACAAAAAACGCGACCTACTGTGACAAACGCATATCATCACGGAAGTGTATTTTTTTGTAGTGAAGGATGGGATACCACGGTACCAAGATGATATAGAGATTACCTTTCTTGCTTACGGTTAGGGTGTCAAATTGGTGAAGGTGGTCGATGTCGAATCCTTGTCGAAGTTGAGTGGCGGTGTTGTCGATGTCGAACTTTCCTAGTTAGCCGAAACACCCTAGGAAACGGAAAGACCGCAAACTCAAAATCTCAAAGGAAAATGTCAAATGGTGGTAGCGGAATGCATTGGTGGTTGATGGTTGATGACGAAGCAACCGTCCCTAAGTAGCCAAAACACCTTAGGAGACTCAAGTCACAACTCAAGAAACCACAAATTCTAAATGGATCAAAATGGGTTAGGTTGCGGAAAGCTATGATGATTTTGCGGATGATATGGTGGATGGCCTAGGCCAAGATGCCAAAATGCCAACATTTTTATGGAGTTAAATGATGTTGTAACCTATCTAGATGGATGGGGGATGTCAATAGCTACTCAACAAGCTAAAGAACATCAAAATCGGACTTTGGGAGTGAAAGTTATGGCCGAAATGGTTTTTGTTGGTGGGCTGATTCTGGGTGGTGCGGGTGCCCGGGGGTCGGAGATGCGGGCACCCTGGGTGGTCAACAGGGTTGGGCGGAACTTGGCCGGGGGTCCGGGTGATCGGGGGTCACAGATTTGGGCGGAAATTTGTGGGAAAATGGAGGAAATTGGTGGATTGTGTGGTGGAAAAGGTGGAGATGGATGAGGGGAAGGCTAGATCCACTTGAAACCAAGCAAATCCATGGATCGGACCCAACAAAACATCATCAAACCAACAAAATCACAAAAAAATTGGGGCTATTTTTGGTGGGGAATTTTCAAAATTGGGGAAGAACACAACAAAATTAGGCTAGAGAACAGGAAGAGGTTCCCCAATTTCATGAGAAACCATGGTTCATGATACCAAGATGTTGTAGGGTGGAACCCTAGATGAAGATCTTTCACGAATTGGAGGGAAATCCCCAAGAACAAGAAGAACACAAAGGGGGAAAACAAGAGGAACACTCAAATTTACTTGATCCAATCACATATGTGCTAGATCCAATCACACAAAGAGATATAGAAAGGTCCAAATCCAACACAAGAAGATACAAGAGGTAACTAGTTCATCCCAATCCTATGAGGAAAGAGGTCTTGATGATCCTATGATAGGGATCCTTCTCCAAGAGGAGGGCTTGATCTCCAAGAGGAGCTTCTCCAAGAGGAGGTCTAGATCTCCAAAAGGAGGAAGATGAGCAAAGCTCTCTCTTTGTCTATCAAATACTTTGCTATCCTCTAGAACAAGCTAGGTGAGGGGTACCTATAGTCTAGGGACGAGGTGGGGGAAAAACGGGGGTACAAGGGACATTTGACCGTAAGTGCACGCAGGCACATTTCGGGATATCCGGGCACCCGGGGATGCCTGGGAGGAGGAGGCCGGGCACCTGGGGCTAAGGGGCCAGGCACCTGGGGTGCACCCAAGGGGGTCCGGGAACCCCGGGGTGTGAACGCCTGGGCACCCAGGGAGGTCAGAGGTGTCGTGCTCCACTTGGCCGACCGGTTCAGGCATCGGGAGTGGATGGTGCGGGCACCCGGGGTGTCTAGAGAGCCTCCGGTTTCTCTCGTCTTAGGGTCCCTTCTTCTCCTTGGGGATCCATGTGTACTTGGAGATCCCTTGTTGCTTCTTCATGGTCTTCTCCTCGATACCTAGTCACGCACAAAGTCTCCGCTTGAGGTAGAAGCCATTTCTCATATGAAATCAAAGGGAGCTCGAAGAGGAAAGAGGTAACCTCGGCTTCAATAGTACGTGCATGGATTGTTGTCATCAGTCCACCTAGCGTTCGTGGTGGTGATGGAATGCCCATGGGGATGACCGTAGGATGGTCCGCATCACATACCTAGTTCAATCTCGTTACCGGCAAGTCTCTTTACTCGTTCCGTAATACAAGATCCCGTGACTAACTCATTAGGCAGATTGCTTCCAAGCTCTTTACGATATTATATTACCGAGAGGGCCCAGAGATATCTCTCCATCACACGGAGCGACAAATCCCAGTCTCGATCTGCGCAAACCCAACAAACACCTTCAGAGATACGTGTAGAGCAACTTTATGATCACCCAGTTACAAAGTGACATTTGGACACACACTAAGAATTCCTCCGGTGTTAGAAAGTTACACGATCTCATGATCTAAGGAACAAATACTTGACATGATGAAAGTTGTAGCAAATAACTAAACGGTCTGATGCTAAGCTTACAGTTAGCTCTTGTCCATCACATCATTCTCCTGATTATGTGATCCCGTTATCAAATGACAACTCATGTCTATGGTTAGGAAACCTTAACCATCTTTGATCAACGTGCTAGTCTAGTAGAGGCATACTAGGGACACGGTGTAGTTTATGTATTCACACATGTATTCAAGTTTCTGATCAATACAATTCTAGCATGAACAATAAACATTAATCATGAACGAGAAATATGATAATAACTATTTTATTATTGCCTCCAGGGCATATTTCCAACAGGTTCATCATTGTCGTGGAGCATCATCAAGGTGGAAGACAGGGTGGTGAGGCAGGTGGCGCGGTAGGAGCAACGCAATGCGGGGCGCCGCTTGACCTTCTCCAAGTCTCGCGCGGCACCGGCCTCGATCCGCGTTGTCCCCGACCTCGTGGAGGTTTGGGCACTCGATGGATCGCTCACCACCATGAAGACGGCTGTGGTGCCACCGCCGCCGCCTGGCGATCGGCTAGGAGTGGTCGCTCAGCGAAATCTCCGCCGGCGCCGGCAAGGGCAAGGCTGCCAGGGCAGCCCGACCTGGGCCAGCATTGGCCGAGGCGGCCCTCCGCACGGCGAGTGGCACCCAGGGACCAGACATGGCTACCATACCCCCACGCCATTCCGCCGCTGGAGGGACCACTCCGAGACGACGACACGGGGACCGATGGAGGTGCGGCCAACCAAGAAGGCCACGCGAGGTCACTGTCTGTTACATGCTAGTGTGCATTTTTAGTTGAACAACTTTTTTATGCAAATTATGTTCGAACTTAAGTGAACTCCATCTTATTTGCATGAATATCATTCAATTTTTTCAGATCCGCTTTAAGATGTATGCGGGCATGGTTGGATGACCGGCTCCGATATCACTATCCGCGGACACATCCGAAGCTTTTCATAAAGGCCAGTGATACGCGCCGGTGCGCCGGCCGAAATTTCGGCCGGTCGCACCGCTCCCGTACGATTTGTTTAAGTTACAGCTGCTGGATTTGCACGTAGGCTTTCTCTATGCTAACTGCTTTGTTAGAGTTATAAAAAAACTGCTTCATTACGGAAACAAAGGAAAAGCCATAACGCCAATCGCGTGTAGCTAGTAGCCTTAAGGCAGCAAGCTTGCCGGGCGTCCTGTCCGCTTGCCTTAACGCCTGTCGCTGCCCTCGTCGCGCCCACGTAGCACCCGTCCTCAGCGGTTCCAATAGTATGATGTCGCCCCTCGTAGTAAAATTGTGCCGCCTGACGTCTCTGCTGTTGCAGCACCTAGCCGTCGCCGCCGTAACACGTCCATCGAAGCACCACCGTACCGCCGGTCACAGCTCTCAGCGTCACCGCTCACACCTCGGTTTGAAGCTTTTTCTCCCGCCGTTGAAGCTTTTATGCACCCCGCCGTTGAAGCTTTTCCCTACACCGGTGAAGCTTTTATCCATGCCCGTTGAAGCGTTTTTTCATCGACGCTCGCTGCACGGGGTTGCACGAACGACGGCCACTAGTCAACGCCATGTAGCAAAAAACCTCATCGGTCGTAGCCAACAACAACGACGGTTGCAGCAATAACCGTCGCCACCGCCCAAGGTCGCATCTTTGTCATGAATGGATGTAGCAAATTTCCTCGTCTGTTGCAGCAAAAAACGATGCCGGTTGTAGCAAAAAAGTTTATCGCTTCCACCAAAAAAAGCTTACCGCTGCCGTCCGCCGTCACCATTGTAGCGTTGATCGGACGCTTCCGTAGTTGCCGGTTGCAGCAAAAACAATTACGTGGTTGTAGCAAAAACAAAATAAACGTCACGCCGGGCGCCGTGTACGGTGGTAACGAACCTTGTAGCCGGTGGTACCAAAAAAACATCATGATTTGCAGCAAAAGAACGGTTTTCGCCTGTCATCAAGGTTGCATCATCTCCATGAATTATGTCGCAAAAAAAGATTGTCGCCGGTAGTAGCAAATGAAAACGCTGGAAGTAGCAAAACAAAACACTGGTTGCAGCAAATAAAAAATCAGCGACAAAATCATGTGGTTGGTTCCAATAAAAAAATTATCGGTTGTAACATCCCTCGCCGCCGGATGTAACATCGCCTCGGCTTTCAAAATGAATGGTTCCAACAATGTCTCCATTGTCACACGCCATGGTTGGTCGCTCGCCATGGCTGGTCGCGCGTCACCGATGGTCACCAGCGTTGCACACGGCCTCTTGCAGCTCTCCCCGCTGTGACTTCTCCGTCATGTCGTCTTCTTCGCCCCCGCCGTGGCTCGCCCTACCAGCAAGGGCACGTCATCGCGGTGCGTTGCGTATGGCGGCGAAGATGGGAGAAAAGGAGCAGTTGCAGAGTTGTAGGGAAGAAGAGAAAGCGTATGTGGAAAATCCCGATTTGAGGAGTACTCCCATGATGCACCTGAAAAAACGATTTAAAGAGCGCTTCTGTTTCTTAAAAAAAAAAAGAACGCTCCCGGAACGCATGATTGAAAACGATCGTAAGGCTCGGGTGCGACCGGCCGAGCGTTCGGCCGGCGCCCCGGCCCCAAGCGTTTCCCTTTTATAAAACATACACTACATTGTATTTGTCCGTGGACGGCTTAGAGATGCCCTAAACAAGTTGTGATATCCAGTTGCTTGCTCTTTTTTCTTCCAGGGAAAAGCAGTGTGTTAATTACCTATTGCAAAACTTTATTTGAAAAGGAGAAAAGTTAAAATACATGATACTCCTATTTAAGTCAGCTCTCCTTCTCGTTCACCTTTTTGTTTAGGGATCCTCCTCGTTTACCCCTCCCCGATTCTATCACTCCCGGTTCAATTCCGTCCCCCGAAATCCCTAGGCCCCCTCGGCCCCTACCTCCGCCCCATCACCTTAGCGCCGCGAGCGCGCCAGGCGGACACGGCGAACAAGGCGGCGCCGCAGCGGGGTGCTCGCAGCCAGCGTGCGACCTTTCTGTAGCGAGTACAGGCGGCCGGTGTATAAGCGGCGGCCAGAAGGCGGGAGCGAAGTCGCGGCTCCACAGCATCTACCCTTGCAGCCAACGCGATCTCGGCCGCGCGACCGACGAACACTTCCGCGGGAGGACTAGGTACTCTCGATGCACATCATGCTTCCTGTAGCGACTGAATGCGTTAGCAAAATTTGATAGGTTATGGATGGGTAATATTTTTTTTTCTGTGGTAGCAAAATCTGATGGATTCTAGATTGTTTTTTGTCCCCTGCGTTCTGCTCATGGGCAAAATCAGATTGATTGTTCACGGGTGTTTGTGTTGTCGAGAGATGTTGGCTAATTCTGTTGTCAGAATCTGATTGTGATTGTGCTTGAAAGAAGTCCACATACCCCCCCTGAACTCTCAGATTTCGAGCACATCACCCCCAACTGTGAAACCGGGTTCTTAATCCCCTGGACTGTCCAATACCACACAAATCACCCCCTGATGGCGTTTTGGGTGGTTTGAGACGCTGGTTTTGCACATGTGGCAGATGCTTTTCCAGGTATGATTGACCAAGGCGTCTGTTTCGCGTGGGAATCGGCAGTGAGGGTTACTAAGTCTGAATATTTTTCTGAAATGAGTACTACTGTATTTGTTTTCTGAATTTTGTCCAGAAGTGAACATATGCAGAGCAACAGTTTTGTTTATGAGTGAACACGTGCAAAGCTAAAATTTTGTCTAAAAGGGAACACTTGCAAAGCAACAGGTGTACATGGATTTTGTCTGAATTGCATAAACCTGAATATATGTCTGAAACTGGCAGCAATCTCACTGTAAAAATACAAAAACACATAAACCTAAATATATGTCTGAATTGCATAAATTTGACCATATCATTTGGCACTTTCATTCATCATCCATCAGAATAAAGTTCTTTTTTTTTGCGGGGGCCATCAGAATAAAGTTCAACATGACCAAAAGCACAAAATGCAGTAGTTTTGCACTGTCATTCATCATCCACTAGAGGTGGGTTTAACATGACCAAAACACATAATTTAAGATGATGTTTTACATCAACAAAAGCTCAAGCTTGTCACTGATGCTACACATCACCACTGCTCATAAGTAAGCATAAGCACACTATCCCATCCTTCCTGTTAGAAGCCACTCGAACCTCCCATCACCATAAGCTGGAACTTGTGATGAAGATGTGCTTGGCTGAGAATTTGAAGTCCTTGGTGCCCTAAATGGCCTTGGTGCCCTTGTAGCTGCAGGAGCCCTTGTTGGTGCTGGTACCCTTGTAGCTGCTGGAGCCCTTGCTGGTGCCCTTGGAGCTGCTTGTGGCCTTGGAGCTGCTTGTGAACTTGTTGTTGGCTGAGAGCATGGACCTGCTTGCTGAGGTGTGTTCTTGCCTTTTTTCCTGGTTGTTTTTGCTGGTTGATCCTACAAAACATCAACAGTGCAATGACAAGACCGTCGAGGCCATCCGACAATGTCTCCGACACATTTATCATTATAAAAAATGGAATGTGCCCTAGCTTTATGACAAGACCGTCGAGGCCATCCGACAACATCTCCGACACATTTATCATTATAAAAAATGGAATGTGTCCTAGCTTTATGACAAGACCGTCGAGGCCATCCGACAACGTCTCCGACACATTTATCATTATAAAAAATGGAATGGGTCCTAGCTTTTTGACAAAACCGTCGAGGCCATCCGACAATGTGTCCGACACATTTATCATTATAAAAAACGGAGTGGGTCCTAGATAGAAAATTACCTGAGCCATGCCTGCGGCTTGTGTTCTTTTCCTGCTTCTCTTTGCTGCCTTTACATAGCTGCTGTCCTGAGGGTTTTCTGAATGCTTCCTCTTGTTGTGTTGTGTACTACCACATACTGAACATCTCATCTTGACTCCTTTCCTAGCATCTTCCTCCCCTAGCATCTTCTTCCCCTAGCATCTTCTTTCTCCTTCTTCCTCCCCTAGCATCTTCTTTCTCCTTTTCTCCTTGAATTCTTTGGCATATTTTCTATACTCAATGATTTCTTCATCTTCAGCTGAACTGTTGCTCTCTGCAGGAGGCACAACATAGTCACTGTCACTGTCAGATTCACCTGAAAACTGCATCTCCTCAGTTGCAACCCCTTTTCCTTTGTCAGAAACTGAACTTGCTGCCCTGAACACTGGCATTTTGGCCCTACATTGTACATACTCTGCATTTCTTTGCTCTGTCTGCACCTCCTCTGCATGCCCTTCATCTACATGAACTTGCTCTGCATAACAATGCTCTGCCTGAAACTGCTCTGCAAATTCAAACTCCCAATCAATGCCTTCATGACTTTCATCAGCAGGAATGATAGCATATATATCAATAACACCAGCATCAGTTACATGTTTAGCCATCATCTCCACCGATTTTTGATCATCCAGTACAAGCAAAGCATTTGCCAAGTCACCATCTGTATATTTCCAATGCAGTTTAGTATTTTGTAGGGCTAAATCAGAACATGTAACAAAATCTGCAAGGTTCTTCTTCAGCCCAGATACTGACAGCTCTGGAAATTCAATTGTGGACAACCCTGTTTTTCCTCCAACATATACCCAATCATTTCCATCATGCTCAAAGTCATCTCTGTAGTGAAATCTGACAGAAAGGTAGTCAAGGGGATCCATGGCTGTACCCTAAACAAAATAAGAGACAATTAACAAGCCTAAGTCAGTAACAAGCATAGGTCAATTACTAACAAATCTAATGTACTGAACTTTTCTGAACTTCTCTAAAAAAACTGTCTTTTTCTTCAGATCAACAAAACCCTAGATCACCTCATCATATAAAAGCATATGCACAGCGATCTGAACTACAGAAGGCCCTAAAATGAGGCCATCTAATAACTACTTCCACCAAAAAAATTGAACTAAACCCTAGTCCCCAAATCAAATCCCGTGAAAACCCCAAACTGACTGCCCTAATGTGGGCAAAAAAGCAAGATTTTCAGCACAAAGTTTGAGCGCACAGACCTGATCGTCGCCGCCGGTCGAGCTATTCAGAACATGCCGCTGATCATCGCCCGCGTCGCCGTGGTCGCCCCAGTCGCCGCCGTTTCGTCAGAGACAGAGGAGAGGGGAGCGGGAGGTGAAAAGGCAACGCGAGCGCTCGAGGCAAGGCGAGGGGGTGCAGTAGACCGCGTCCAGAAACTATTAACGACGTGGCCGCCACGTGTGCAAAACCGGCATCTCAAACCACCCAAAACGCCATCAGGGGGTGATTTGTGTGGTATTGGACAGTCCAGGGGATTAAGAACCCGGTTTCACAGTTGGGGGGGTGATGTGCTCGAAATCTGAGAGTTCAGGGGGGTATGTGGACTTCTTTCGATTGTGCTTCCGCTCACAAACCTTCAACTTTGCAGTCATAGCTATGAACTTGCCCTTCTGCAACATCGGATAGGGTATGACAAACTTGTCAATTTTCGGATCATCCGAAGTCTGTCAAAGTGCCTTGACTTAATGGTTGCACCGTACATGGCAAAAATAGAAGAAACACAAACCAGGGGCGACATTTTCATAAATAGTACTAAAGTAATGTTATTGAGCAAGTTTGAGCTGTGACTGGTGGCATCTTTATAATATTTCTACTTATCAGAACTAAGCTGACAAGTCTTGTTCGTTCGCAGGGGGAATCAGGATGACAACTGTTGGAGCAAGCACAGCCACCAACCAAGTTGAGCAAGCTGTCTGTGTGCACAGTAGCAGTGGGCGAGACACTCAACAAACCTGTGTCCTGTCCTGGGAGTCGCTGAATGCTGATATGCTGGAGCTGATCGCTGAACGGGTACTCTCTAGCGACCTGCTGCACTACGTCTGGTTCCGCGCGGTGTGCAAGAAGTGGCGTGCCGCTACTCCTTGCCCGCTCGGCCGTGGCGTGGTAGACCCGCGCTTTCATCCACGGCAATGGATGATGTTTCCAGAGGGCAATGGGCTTCACCCCGGCCACACTGCATTGGGCGGCTACATCCGCTTCCTCAACATCGACACCGGCATCTTCGTCCATGTGCAAGTGCCATGCTTCGAGGACCACTCCGTGCTCGACTACCCTGACGGCCTCCTTCTCCTGCAGCGCAAGAAGGACGCTGCTATCTGCCTCCTCTACCCCTTCACCGGTGATGTTGCCGAGTTTCCTCCTCTTGCCTCCCTCTGCTTGTACATGAGCAAGTTCGGGAGCTTTCTGCATGGCCCTTATGATCTTCGACTACGGATGGTCCATGCGGCTGTCTACGTCAATGTGGTTGGCAGTGTTACCATCATGCTCGCGCTCAGCCACGCCGAGCGCATGGCATACGCATCCACCGGTGACAAGCACTGGACTCACACAAGCTGGACGATGAGTGGCATGAGGACAGCATTGCCATTCCGTGGCAGCCTCTACATGGTGAGGAGCTCGAAAAACAAACCCTCACACATCGTGCGTGTCGACCCACCAGATAGCTCCAGTTCCTCATCGTGGCCGTCTACACCGCCACAAATGATCGTGACATGTTCAGCTATGGCTAAGCCTTACCTGGTGGAGTGCAATTCTGAACTTCTTCTGGTTGGCTACACCCAGAGAAAGTCCCGGCTTTTGGTTATCCGTCTCTCTGACCTCCTGCTTGGAGTTGCTGCCATGCCATTGACAAGCATTGGTGACCACACCCTCTTCATTGGCACTTGGAGCATGTCCGTCAACTCCAGGAACCTACCATCCGTTCAGGGGAACTCCATCACCTTCCTCAGCCCACCTAACAATGGCCAACTGCGGCAATATGATCTGGGCAGAGGTACCTGGTCGCCGCTGTGTGATGGAAACTTCCTCAGTGCCAGCGGCCTCATACCAAGGCCATACAGTCTTGTCCACCACATTGTCAGTTGTTGCCAGCCTCTTTACTGGATCAGTGGACACATCTGGACCCGCCACCATCATTCTGATCCTTGTTGCCAGCGTCTTCTGGAGTGATCAGTTGATGGCTATTCATCTTTCCAAGATCAAGTTAAGTTTGAATGTCTCTGCTTTGCAGGTGATCACACAACTTTATGTGGTTTAGGATGTACTCCCTCTGTAAAATAGTACTCTATTGTATAAGGCTTTTTAGATCACTAAAGTAGTGATCTAAAAAGTCTTATATTAGTTTACAGAGGTAGTGTTTGGCTGTGTGTTTGCCTCTACACTGTGTGTGTGTGTTTGTGTCTACTTTTGTTCAGACATTTGAGTCTAATTCGGATGAATTTGGAAATATGCTGGGTTGTGCTTTTATCATGCTGGGAAACACTGATTGACATACACTGCTGGGTTGTGCCTTTATCGTTTGGAAATATGCACTGTGATGTGACTTCCACTTGTGGTACTTGCTGAATATCAACTCTTGAATCTTGATGACGCTGAAGTGCATATTTGTCACGGCAGGTGCTCAAAATTGCCTATGTAGAGTTGTGTTTACTGCTATGATAAACTCAGGTCCAACTTACTGCTATGATAAACTCTAACAGTACGCAAAACCTGATAGATACATCCGACTGAAAAAGAGAGAAAAATCTAGATAATGCTCCAAAGTGAACAGAAGTTCGGATCATCCTTGTCTTCCGCTTCATGATGCACCTTGCAACAAAATAAATTGATTTCAGGCGAGTACAAACAAATTTATAGCAGATTTATATGACAGAGCATCTAGGTTCATTAAGCTATAAAATGGCAATTCTTGCCCTATAATTTTTGACCTGGTGATGAAATCACTGGCAGTTTTGAAAATCTTCGGTTTCCCCCCATCCCAATCCGCACCTCGAACGCTTCGAATCCAGCCACCAAACCAACCACCACCCTGCGCCAACGCGGTCTTGAGCCTCCACGCCGTCTCACCACGGCACCGCGAAGTGAGGACAGCGCGGTGAAGAATCAGAGCCGAGACTAGGGCATCAGCACCATTGGCACGCGGGAGGGCCCCACCTCCACCGTCAGCGACAGTAGCCGTCCGGACGCAATAGCAGGAGCACACCAGGCCCACATGCCCGGCCGAGCCCTTGTGGGCCCGTAAAGCTCCCGCCTTCGCGCTGTTGCCGGCACGCCGTTGGCGCCAACGCCCCATGTCCGAGCCGCTCCTCCTCCTCACCGCACCGCAGACAACGAGACCACGCCGGGGGGCCCAGATCTGGGCCGGGGGCGCGTCGACGGCCACCCAGCACCACCACGCCGCCCCGCAGCCAAGGAGCGGCGCCGCCACCACGCCTGCCGCCGG
>NC_041391.1:174569755-174587865 GCF_002162155.2 Triticum dicoccoides
CGCCGCCGCCGACACCACCCGAGCCAGCGCCGGGGGCGCCCGCCGACGGCGGCGGGGGGAAACGGGGGAGGAGGGGACCCGCGGGTGAGGAGCGCGAGCTCCGCCCCGGCCACCTCCCGGGGAGGTGGCGCGAGGCGGCCTGGACGGAGGAAGGGGGGCGGAGGCGGGGCGCGAGGACAACGGCCGGCGGCGGCGGGAGGGGAGGGGGGGAAACCCTAGCGCCCGCTTGAAGTCTGCATCGGCGGATATGCCAACCCAAAAGTCAGCGAAAATAGATGCCAATTTGAACCCGAGGGTCTTCATACTGCCTGTTTATCCAGCTCCATCACATCAATATTGCCAACCCCTCACTTTCCCTAAATTGCTGGATCTAAGCAACAATAAGTTCATAGGTGGGTTCCCTTTGGAGATCGGTCAGCTGAAAGCCCTCCTTCCATTCAATTGCAGCTTCAGTGACTTAACAAGACCGATCCCAGAATCAATATGCAATCTCACAAACCTGCAAGTAATGAACAAGATAAAATTTTAGGTTTACGGCAAGTAATGAACAAGATAAAGTTTTAGGTTTACGGCAAGTAATGAACAAGATAAAATGTATGGTTAAGTAGCAGTTGTACCACTAACCATAAGTTTGTCATAGTGTACGAAGTAGCACGTCCAAAAATCCATCACAAAACCTTGTCAGAGTTAGTTAAAACGAGACACTGCAGCTGGTACAACAGTGGAGCACATACTGAGGAGTGCATCACAATCTTTTTTTATTTTTTGAGGGCAAAGCAAATGCTTTATAACTTAACGGTGCTCTGGTAAATCACCCAGAACACAATCAGCCACATGGGCTGGTACATCCGACTCCCATTCTACAAGTCTATTTGGTTCGCATGAGCGACCCAAGGTAGCCAGCTCGTGAGCGACAGAGTTGGCATTGCGCCTACAGACGGAGATTACAAATTTTGAAAACCACATCTTCAGATGAAACTTAGTGTCCTCAATAACTGCGGAATAAGCCGAGGAGTCCACCTTATGCACATCCAGCGCTTCCTGTAATAGCTGAGAGTCAGTCTCGAAAATCACCCGAGTCACGCCCATGTCCGCCGCCATAGCAACAGCTTGTGTCATAGCAAACGCCTCGGCAGCAAACGGATCAGCTATGTGGTCCTGTCGGCCTGCTCGAGCACACACCAGCTCCCCCTGGTGCGTTCTTGCCACCACGCCCCAACCTGCAGATTCTGTTCCAGGCACAAAGGAGCCGTCAAAGTTGAATTTCAGCATCTCCTCATCTGGTGGTCTCCAGCGGGCATCGTTGACATCTTTGGGAGCTTTGTTATAAACCTGCAGATACTCGAGCACATTGGCCCGCGTACGTCTCGCAAGTTCGATGGAGTCAACTGGTTTGTCTCCCTCCCTAAGCTTGTTACGGTTACTCCACCAAAGCCACCAGAAGGTCAGCACCTGCAGCCTCTTGTTTAGCTCCAGCCCCCACAGATAGTCCATCATGGCGTGCACAGATGTTATAGCTTCCAGCTCCCTTCTTTCCTTCTCCATAGCCAGCTCTCTCCATACAACCTTAACTAATTTGCACTCGATGAAGAGGTGGGCACCATCCTCCGCTCCCCTACTACAGAATCTTTTGAGTACCCACAAAACGAACTTGTGACTACGCGCCCTATTCTTTTCCCAGCAAGTTTTTTTGCACGACGTACCTTAGGAGCGCACGTCAACAGCTCAACTACCCTGCTTCCCTAGCACCATTCTGCTGGCGCATGTAGTGCCCTCCGAACCCCAAGCCGCCGCTGCGCCAGGGGTAGTCCTCTTTTTTCTCTCATGGGCCGGTCTACTTGACTAAAACTGGGAGGAAATATTCTCAAATTAATGATAGTGAGATCAATAGCAGGAAAAACACAACATGTATCTTTCATTTGCATAACCCTGTTAGTAAGAATAAATATCACGAAACCGGAACTTATGGATTGACATATCAAGTTGCCACACTTAAAGAAAATCACAGAATCACAACTTTTGGGACAAGGTTTGTTTCACAGCGATCAAAGAATGTCTCGGACAGTTCCCAACAGCAAAATTGACCTCTCCACACTGATCAATGACAGAAACAACGAGGAAGAAATCCCACATGAAAACATAGCTAAGGGCACAAGCATTCAATGACAGGATCCAAGCTGGCATGAAATTGCAGTTTTACTTTTTCCTGTTCCTGCAAGTCTAGAATCCCACGAGGCCACGAATCAAAGAGGTCCTTCCCTGTGCTCATTGGCCCTATAAAGGTTCTGTTGACGCAGTACATAACTGTTGGCTATGAATTGTGGCTTGGCTTGTACTTCCAGGAATCGTTTCCCATTGCTAAAGAAGATAAGTATTTCGTAGAAAAAATAAAGTGTACACGGCATGAATAGCTTAATTATGGATTAAAATTAATAAAATGAGACTGATTCTTGTTAAATTACATCTGTAGAAAGAAATAAATCTTGACTACGGGTGAGAACGAGATGAGCTTGCTTTTTATTCAGTCTAAGAAAAAAAAGAACAAGAGACACCACTTCTTTATTATGCACAATTAGATAACATGGCACAGAAGTTCAGTTTCCTGCTGATTCAGTTGCACCTAGTGGGTGTATTTTTATTAAGAAAGGGGAAGTCGTTTTCAATAAGTTGTAAAACAAGTATCAGACCTGCTGAAGTGTAAAAAATGCATGCATTGTTCAGCAACGACCCCTTCACATCAAACTGGTATCAACACGACAATTCCTGCTTGGAAGTCAGGCTTACCATAAAACTACATTAGATAAGCCAAGCAATAACAGCTAATCCTTGACCCAATTTTTCTTTTTATCACTAACAACCAGAGACTGGATCAAACAAAATGGAGACCAGAGCAGGTTGTTCCCTTCCTATCTTGCTCTTTCTTCATCAGATAATTTAGCACTTCATCCTTGGGAGACCAAAGCTTAAGCCTCTGGTTTCCAAGCTAGGTTCTCGAGAAAACTATGAAGTCACTCAATCACTCGCACAGGAGCCGATTTCCCATACCTTTCTTTGGTTTGGCTCTTGTGCTACTGGTCTTCTTGGCTTCTCCCACCAGATCCTGCACAGAGCAGGAGAAGAGCTCCCTTCTCCAGCTTCTTGCTGGGCTATCGCAGGATGGTGGTCTCACGGCATCATGGCGGAGCAACACGGACTGCTGCAGGTGGGAAGGGATCAGCTGCAGCCCGAATAGAATGGTCACTGATGTTGTGCTAGCTTCTCAAGGTCTCGAGGGGTCCATTTCGCCGTTTCTAGGCAACCTCACCAGCTTGTTGCGACTCGACCTGTCCCACAACTTGCTGTCTGGTGGCTTACCGCTAGAACTGTTGCAGTCTAGCAGCATCCTTGTCCTTGACGTCAGTTTTAACCGCCTGACAGGAGGCCTGAGTGAGCTGCCATCTTCCACCCCTGCGCGGCCTCTGCAGGTACTGAACATCTCGAGCAACTTGTTTACAGGAAGATTTCCATCCACTATATGGGAGGTGATGAAGAGCCTAGTTGCGCTCAATGCCAGCACCAACAGTTTTACCGGGCAGATGCCAACCATGTCTTGTGTTAGCGCGCCATCTTTTGCAGTGCCTGAACTCAGTTTTAACAAATTCAGTGGAAACATTCCTCCAGGACTCAGTAATTGCTCCATGCTGAAATTGCTCAGCGCTGGCAACAACCACCTCAGTGGGACACTTCCAGATGAACTCTTCAAGGTTACCACATTAGAGCACCTCTCGCTACCTTTCAATTGGTTAGAAGGAGAGCTCAAAGGCATCATCAAGCTAACAAATCTGGTCACCCTTGATCTTGGGAAGAATGAGTTCAGAGGCAATATACCAGAATCTATAGGTGAGCTGAAGAAGTTGGAGGAGCTCCTCTTGGACCACAACAGCATGTCAGGGGAGCTTCCATCAGCGCTGAGCAACTGCACAAACCTCGTAACACTTGACCTCAAGGTAAACCATTTTAACGGAGAATTTACCAAGATCAACTTTTTAAGTCTGCCCAATCTAAAAATATTACATATTCTTTCCAACGACTTCACCGGCACAATTCCAGAAAGCATATACTCCTGCAGCAAGCTGACCGCACTACGGCTATCTTTCAATCATTTCCATGGTCAATTGTCAGAAAAGATAGGCAATCTGAAGTCTCTCTCGTTTCTAGCACTTGTTAACCTCTCCCTTACGAATATCACAAGAACACTTCAGATCCTTGGTAGTTCCAGGAGTCTCACCACCATTTTTATTGGATTCAATTTCCTTCATGAGACCATGCCAGAGGATGACAACATTGGTGGTTTTGAGAATCTTCAGGTTCTTTCTATGAATTATTGTTCATTGTCTGGAACATTACCAGCTTGGTTATCAAAGCTCACCAACTTGGGGATGCTATTTTTGCAAAACAATCAACTTACTGGACCAATACCTGACTGGATCAGCAGCCTAAACTTGCTCTTCTATCTAGACATATCAAACAACAGCTTTACGGGGGAAATTCCAACTGCCTTAATGGAGATGCCAATGCTAAAATCAGACAAGACTGCACCAAAGATCTTCTCTGAGCTGCCTCTTTATTTTTTCAGTCCATTTGTCGAATACCTCAAACCTGGTGCTTTTCCAAAAGTGCTCAATCTAGGCATCAATAATTTCACTGGTGTGATCCCAGAGGAGATTGGTCAGTTACAAGGGCTCCTTTTACTCAATTTGAGTTCCAATAAATTATCTGGAGAAATCCCACAACAGATCGGAACCTTGACGAACCTGCAGCTGCTCGACTTGTCGCAACCATTTCACTAGTACAATTCCGGCCACACTAAACAATCTGCACTTCCTTTCCAAATTCAACATTTCTAATAATGACCTCGAAGGCTCTATTCCAACTGCGGGCCAGCTTAGCACATTTCCAGATTCTAGCTTTGATGGAAACCCAAAATTGTGTGGTCTGATGATTGTAAACCATTGCGGTTCAGTAGAAGCAGGGCCAGAGTCCATCATCTCCAGAGAACAAATTGGCAGTAAGGTCATCTTTGCGATCGCCTTTGGTGCTTTCTTTGGAGTAGGAATCCTATATGATCAGATGGTCTTAGCCAGATATTTTGGCTAAAAACCTTGTAATTGTTATCCACCACCCAAACCATGACGTGATCTCCGGTGGTCATCAGTGGCTCCAGCTCCAGCCCTAGCAAGATTGACGTCCCTGCTCAACCTGCTATCTTGAGTTCACTGTGTACTCCATGTAACAGGAAAAATGATTAGTTAGTGAGCAACGTCAACAGTGTGTAAGCATATTAATTTTGTAGAATGTTTTAACTATTTGGTCAGTATTTAATTATACACATATGCATAGGCTGATGAATGTTTCTCTTGGAAGTTGGTCAGAGTACAACACATGACAAGCAAGATTGCCAAGCAGACATAAGCAATCTGCAGTCTAGCACACTCACATGGCACTGAGATTTCAGAGCAACGTGACGGATTTAACCGATTAAGCCAGACCGGCGCGTTAACAGATTGATCAAGGGCAAAACAGTAAGGAACCTAAAGCTCGATGCAGTTGCCATAAAACTCCAGCCCAGGATCGCAATTCTCTGCAGCAAACAACACACGCTAAGAGAAAGAAAACAGAAATGTCAACGAAATAGTACTATAATGTCACATGAATTAAGCAGCTGATCCGTGTTTTCTACAATACCTCGGATAACGGACTCACTGGACATCGATCGGGCCTGCATAGGACTTTGATCCCCTGCCTGCCTAGTTTCCTCCGGCCCACAGAGGCGGGAGCACCGGTCCGCCAAGCCGCCGCACGCCGCGGTGAGGCCTTGAGCTGCTGAATCCCCTTTGTGTGGCGTGCTTCGATCTCATCTTCCTCGACCTGCCAAATCGCCCAATCATAAAGCCATGCACAGGTGATGTAACTACATAATGTTGGCCTGTTCTGCATTTCGACAAACACTTTCTGGGCACAGACCGGCTGCCCTCTCCCACGCCACGGCAGGCGCAGACCCCTGCTACTCCCGCAACCCCTCCACCGCGGCCTGCCGTGCGCGCACAAAAGAACGTGCTCACGGCGATCAAGCAGTTCACGGAGCTCATCCGAAGGATGGCGACGTACTGCTGTACTGCTCCCCATGGTCAAGTCCCCCAGGACCACGACACGACCATGGCGCCCCAGGCACTATCATCATCACGCTAGTGACCACGTGCCCCAAGGAGCTTGGCAGCCACTGTCCTGTTTATGCATTTGGGGTGTTTGTCAGAATGCCTCTTCTCTACATGGAAAAGCAGGATGGACTATTCCTTTGCTGATTAGGTTGGCCGGAGCCTGGAGCTCCATTCCATGGCACGGCAACGAGCCTGAAGTTTGAGAAGCATGCCACCACACCAATTACCTGGAAGCAATGCGCCCCCAAAAGCACTGCAAGCTTATACACCAATTAGCTGGAGGATTCTGCTGCACTCTGCCCTGCACAATTGAGGTGGACGTACGAAGACATCCATCTTGTTGCCGTAGGTGATCAAGATGAGAAGTGCTGTTACATTGCACGTATCAGTTATTGAACTGGTAGATTTTTGGATGCGTTTCAAGAAGATTTGGCATACTTTAGTTGCATTCTGAAGTTGTTACTCATCCATGGTCTAATTAATATTTAGGTTGCATATGATTTTTCATCTACCAATCCGTCCACCCTCATCCATCAATCTGCCTGTTCGTCGCGCCGTGCTCAGTGGAGGCGCTTCAGCACGAGCTGGCCATGACACACACCTTTGACCTTCCTCCATCGCGTCTTGGCCCAGCTCACCAAACCCATCGCGTTCGGGGCTGTGAAACCATTTGGAAGATACGCCTACAGCAACTGGAAAGGAATTGAAGCGAAAGAGCATCAAAACAATATCAACCAACACAAGAAAGCAATTCAAACCCATATGATTTTTGCCTATGCTGGCTATATAGTACATGATGTCGCTGTTGTGGGTAGGTGTGCATAGCTTCAACATTATCCTTTTTTAGGTATGTATTACCCAAAAAGGCTTTCGCCCTGCTTTATATATAAAGCAATGATCAACAACAACCCGGTACAAACGCACGCCACCACAACACATGCACACACCCAAGGCAGGATATATAAGTGCTGATCGCAGCAACACCATCCCTAGCACTACAAGAGCAACCGGGGGCTCAACAGAGGACACGCCACCGCGAAGAAATGAAGCCGCATATGATGAACCGTGGGCTCCAAGGCGGCGCCTTCAGGAAGGAAACGATACCGGAGCGTCGCCACCTCCCGATCCGAGGATCAGAGTTTCCCTTGGAGCAGCACGACGGGCAGTGAGAGCCGCGACAACGCCTTCAAGAAGGGAACGAGCTTCGCCGTCGCCGGTCCGTCTGAAGATAGAACAGTTTTCACCCCGGCCAACACTCACTGCCACCGGACGCCACACCGCAGCTACCACGCCGTCCACACGGCCATGGCCACCGGGCAGCACCAAGCCATGGGCTCTGCCCATAAGCACCGCGCTACCACCACCAGGACCGCCGTTCCGGCATCCAAGACCTTAACACCACCTCACCATGGATCCGCCGCTACCCCAACCAAAGAGACGAGCGGAAAGGTCCCGCCTTTCACACCCCTGGGCAGCCCCCAGCGCCGAGACCCAAAAGGCTGGCCAAACTGGCCTCCATCGACCCGTCCTGCAGCACCGGGCGCGAGACGAGCTCTGTCCTGCGGCACCATGTGCGAGACGAGCTCGGTCCTGCTGGACCGTGCGCGAGACGAGTTCGGTCCTGCTACACCGTGCGCGAGACGAGTTCAGTCCTGCTACACCGTGCGCGAGACGAGGTCGGTCCTGCCGCACCGGTCGCGAGCGGGCGATGGACCGCAGCTGGGAGAAGGACAGCCCTTCGACGAAGTAACTTCAGGACGACAAGAGGAAGTGAAGGCCAACACAAGACTACTACGGACGAACAAACGCTCAAACATGCCAGCCGCCGCCGCAGTCGACCTGCCAAGTCGCCGTGGAGCCACCCACGGCCCGGACAACAGCCACGCCGGGCCACTGCCCAACCCGCGCCGCCCAGCAAGCTCGAAGCATGAGAGACGCCGGGCACGCACAACCACCAGTACGGCCGGCCGCCGCAACCACCAGCTGACCCCGCTGGGGGGCTAGGACGAGTCCGCTGGTGACCAGCCTAACCACCACATCGGACCCCCACCAGCGCCCGCAGCCACCGGAGGCGGCGGGCCCGGGCCGCCACAGCCCGTGCCACTTGCGAAACAGCGGCCGAAGGAGACGCTCCATCCCAGATCGGATCTGGCCGCCCCTCACCACCACCACGTGCACACCCCGCCACCACAGAACAGCGCCGGCCCTCCCACACCACGAGCAGAGCCCACCCTGCCGCCAAGGAAGCCCAGGGCGCCGCCGGGCCTCCCAGATGCCGCGCCGCCCCGGTCCAGCAACGCGCCTCCACGCAAGGACGCCGGCCCGCGCCAAGCTCCGCCGCGCCAGGGAGAGACGAGCCCCGCCGCCGCCAGCACCTACCGGGATTTTCCCGGCGGCGCAGACCGGCGGCGGCGAGGGGAGGGAGGGGGGAGGAGGCGTAGAGGCCGGCGGCGGGTGTGTCCCCTCGGTCGCTCGCGGGAGCGACACGAGGGGAAGGGAGCGGGGTCTGTTCCCCGATTATGTATGTATTGCAGATAATACTAGGTAATAATGACACAGCACTGACTATATGGAATTAGGAAAGCTAGGGCAAGACTTGGGGAAATCATGCAACCAAGCCAGCTTGCATGGTATGCATCCTGCCAATACGAGCGAAGGGGTGCCAGATGCTGAAAAGAACAACTAGGTTTGAGCAGCATTAACAACCTAAGCAAGGCCATATGACAATAGCTACAACACACCATTCCATCAATCAACAGCACTTAGGTAATGGCAGTGGATCTAGGAGACCAGGGTAGTGGCAATGCTCTCCCTTGACTCTTTGGCAAACTGCACACTTCATGTAGAAAAGTTTCAATCTCCTGGCCTGGCGCCAATAAAATAGCTTTTTTACCCTTTGATAAGTAGCCACAATGCCTGAATGGCCTCCTATGGGAGAGTTGTGATCCACATCTTCTCTAAATCATGTACGTGCGTCAACCCTGACATCGATGATGGAGTTTAATTGCAAAGCTGATAGGATAAGAGGTCAGACTAAGATTAACAAACCAGTTTGTGCTTGGAAGTCAGACTTGTGAATAAATTAGTGGATATGCAATAGCAGCTAATCTTTGACCAGATTTTCTTGTCATCACGATGACCAGAAGGGATGAAATGAGAGAGACCAGAGCAAGTTGCTCCTTTCCTCTCTTGCTCTTTCTTCAAGAGAAACTAGTACTTCAGCCTGGCAGACCAAAGCTTACGCTTGTGGTTTACAGGCTAATTTCTAGTCGCTCACGTAGGTAGTGATTTCACATACCTTTTTTTGGGCTGACTATTGTGCTACTAGTCTCCTTGGCAACAGGAGTCAATCCTAGACGCATTTCTTTTCCTTTTCTTGAGTGCGACCTGAAAGAGGATCAAACAAAACGGAGACATGAGCTGCCTGTTCCATTCCTCTCGTGATCTTCACCAGCCCATTGGTTCCCTTGCTAGCTTCTTCAGAAAGCCATGCGGTCACACCATTGCCCAAATAGGAGCAGATTTCCCTTGCCTTTTCTTGGATTGGCTCTCGTGCTGCTGATATCCTTGGCCCCTCCGACCAGCTGCTGCACGGAGCAGGAGAAGAGCTCCCTTCTCCAGGTCCTTGCTGGGTTCTCGCAGAACCTTGGCCTCGCGGAGTCGTGGCGGAGCGATACCGATTGCTGCACTTGGGAAGGGATCACCTGCAGCCTCAATAGGACGGTCACTGATGTTTCGCTGGCTTCTCGAGGCCTCGAGGGGTCTATCTCACCGTTCCTTGGAAATCTCACAGGCTTGTTGCGCCTCAACCTGTCGTGCAACTCACTGTCCGGTGGCTTGCCGCTGGAATTGGTGTCATCCAGCAGCATCATTGTCCTTGACGTCAGTTTCAACCGCCTGACAGGAGCCCTGAGCGAGCTGTCATCTTCAACCCCTGCACGGCCTCTGCAGGTACTGAACATCTCAAGCAACTTGTTTGCAGGAAGGTTTCCATCCACAACATGGGAGGTGATGAATAGCCTGGTCGTGCTCAATGCCAGCACCAATAGTCTTACTGGGCAGCTACCAACTACACTCTGTCTCAGTGCACCATCTTTTTCTGTGCTTGAACTCAGTATTAACGAATTCAGTGGAAATATTCCTCCTGGACTCGGTAATTGCTCCATGCTGAAATTGCTCAGCGCTGGCTATAACAACCTCAGTGGAACTCTTCCAGATGAGGTCTTCAAAGTTACATCGTTAGAACACATCTCTTTACCTAATAATTGGTTAGAAGGAGCACTCAATGGCATCACCAAGCTCACAAATCTGGTCACCCTTGATCTTGGGGGCAACAAGATCAGCGGCAATATTCCGGATGCCATAGGCGAGCTGAAGAGTTTGGAGGAGCTGCATTTGGAACAAAACCACATGTCAGGGGAGCTTCCATCATCATTGAGCAACTGTACACATCTCACAACAATTATCTTAAAGGGCAACCAATTTCACGGAGAACTTACCAAGGTCAACTTCTCAAACTTGCCCAATCTAAAAAAGTTAGATCTCCTGCATAATAACTTCATCGGCAAGATTCCAGAAAGCTTATACTCGTGCAGCAAGCTGACTGCACTACGGCTCTCCAGCAATCATTTCCATGGCCAACCGTCAGAAAAGATAGGTAATCTGAAGTCCCTCTCATTTCTATCACTCGCTAACCTCTCCCTTACAAATATCACAAGAACACTTCAGATCCTTGGGAGATCCAGGAGCCTGAACACCCTTCTTATTGGGTCCAACTTCCTGCATGAGACCATGCCAGAGGATGACGGCATTAATGGTTTTGAGAATCTTCAGGTTCTTTCTATGAGTGATTGTTCATTGTCTGGAACAATACCTGATTGGTTATCCAAGCTCACAAATTTGAGGGTGCTATTTTTGCAAAGCAATCAGCTAACTGGACCAATACCTGAATGGATCAGTAGCCTGAACTTGCTCTTGTATCTAGACATATCAAACAACAGCTTTACAGGTGAAATTTCAACTGCCTTAATGGAGATGCCAATGCTAAAATCAGACAAGACTGCATCAAAGGTCTTCTTTGAACTGCCTGTGTATCTTTTCAGTCCATTTATCCAATATCTCAAACCTGGTGCTTTTCCAAAAGTGCTTAATCTAGCCATCAACAAATTCACTGGTGTGATCCCAGGGGAGATTGGTCAACTGAGAGCGCTCGTTTCACTTAATTTGAGCTCCAACAAATTAACAGGAGAGATCCCAGAACCTATCTGCACCCTCACGAATCTGCAGATGCTCGACTTGTCCAGCAATCATTTTACTGGTACAATTCCGGCCGCACTAAATAATCTGCACTTTCTTTCCAAATTCAACATTTCTAATAATGACCTCGAAGGCCCTATTCCAACTGTGGGCCAGCTTAGCACGTTTCCAGATTCTAGCTTTGATGGAAACCCAAAATTGTGTGGTCCTTTGATTGTAAGCCATTGCGGTTCAGTGGAAGCAAGTCCAGAGTCCATCAACTCCAGAGAAGAGATTGGCAGTAAGGTCATCTTTGCAATCGCCTTTGGTGCTTTCTTTGCAGTAGGAGTCCTATATGATCAGATGGTCTTAGCCAGATATTTTGGCTAAAACCTTGTAACTGTTATCATCGCCCAAACCGTTACGTGATCTCAAGTGGTTCCCAGTTCAGCAAGACCATGTCAGTGGCTCCAGCCCCAGCAAGAACAACATCCCTTGTAAACCTGCTATCTTGAGTTAGCGATTTTCATCGTTGTACTCCATTTAGCAGAAACATGATTAGCGAGTGAGCAACGTCAACAGTGTGTAAGCATATTATTATTGTGGAATGTGTAACTATTTGGTCAGTATTTACTTTGATACATATGCATAGGGTGATAATGTTACTCTTGGAAATTGACCAGAGGAGGACACATAATAAGCGAAATCGCCAAAGCACACATAAGCAATATGCAGTCTAGCACGCTCAAATCTGCAACTATTTGCAGTCTAGCAATCTGCAGGGGAGGAACCTAAAGCTCGATGCAGTTGCCATCTAACTCCAACCCAGGATCGCAATTATCCAAAGAAAACAACACGGGCGCTGAGAGAAAATTCAGAAATGTCAATGTGGCAAGAATTTAAGCAGCTGCTCCTTGGTTTCCACAATACCTCGGTGAAGGGCTCACGGGACGCCGGGCCTTCGTCGAATCTCCCATCCCCTGCCTGCCTTGTCTCCTCGGACCAACGGAGGCGGGACACGAGCCGCTGTAAAGGGTCGCCGGAGAGCTCCGGGAGATGGGGGGCTGGTTCGATTTCTGCCTGGCCTCTGGCCGCCAGAAGTGGGACTGTGGGAGCGCCGGTGCGGCGGTGCGGCGGTCCTCGGGACGCCGCGCACTGAGTTGGGCAGGACTCGACGTTGGCTTACAGATAACAGTTTGGGCTGGCTTCATTTTGGGCTTCAAATTCGGTGGGCTTAGGGATGTTACAATGCCTAAAAAAGAAAGAAGTATAGTTTTCACGGACGCGGATTTTGTGTACATGCAGCCACGCACTGCCGTTATCTCGTGCGTCCGAGAGTGCGTCGTGATCGGCATCTAATATAGCCTCGCCCGCCCCATAGGAAAAACTGCAGCGTTAATGCTGGCCAAATGTGAATACGCCTGCTATACGCTTATACGAATGGCCCCCACGAATTTATGCTCGTACCAATACAGCGGTGTGGCTGGCGTCGCCTTCATTGATGCACCATGTTAACTGAAGTAATTAATTCATGCTGGGTGTCATTATTCGAGTGGGGGGAGCTTGCTGGTATTGATGGTGCGCAAAGCCTTGTTTTATTGAAGCATTCAAGCCAATTACGGGCGATGGCTCGATAGTTATTTCATCTTGATGGGTTGGACGTGCACGTCTCCCCTTCAATTTATGACTCTCTCTGCTGTTGTTGTATGTACGTTCACTTCTACTACATGGTTACATTTGTTTTCTTAATATGGGTTAACTAATTACATTGGGGCAGTTGTAACAGTAAGTAAATGATTTATTGATAGACCAGCTCGCAGACTGTGTGAGCAAGCTTAACATACTGGTGCATGGGTGCATGCAGTCCACAGAACAAAGGTAAATCATGTGGAAATGCAGTGCTCAGTGTACTGTTGAGCTGTTCTGTAACGCCCAGTGTAATGTAGCGCATACAAGAAGAAATGCAGTTTGGTGTGATGGATGTGGTGTTGAGCTGTTCTGTGACATGGAAGAATACATGCTTTGGAAGTTGCTGCAAAAACTGAGAGGGGTGGGGAAGGGGAGCAACTTCGACTGGCAAGCTGAAGCAAGCGAGCAGGGCGTTTAAATAGACAGAGAAGAGCGTCGTGAAGCTAGCCGTTGTGCCTGATGTGTGATCAGGACGTGTCTCGTTTCGGCCTGGTGCACCTAGCCGTTGGCACCGCCGTGCAATCAATTCCCAGCAACGCCCCCAACGTTCCAATGCGTGGTGCCATGTTGGCCATTCACCGCGGGCAGGGAGGCGAAATACGAGCTATATACGAGGTAGTGTATGCTGACCCCGGGAGGTTATACACGAACTATGTATTTGATCAGCACGAATCACGTGGGGGGTGAGGGGCTGTGATAACGACCTCGCGTGGCCGCATGTACACATGCGAATTATCCAGTTTTCACCCTCAAATCCTGTCCAATATCTCCATAACCCCCCAAAATCGATTTTCGTCTGATTTAGACCCCAAAAATGTCAATACCGGTTTAATCACCCCCTGAGTGGTTTAGTGTCACATCAAGAGTGGTTTTGCATCTGATTTTGTGATTAGGCACAGATTTGTCACTGACGTGGTGTGCTTATGTGGCAGCTGGTCGCTGAAATAAGTGGGTGTTCGTCTTCGTCCTATTTCGCCTTCGTAGTGCAGACAGGAAATCGGAAAGGCTGCAGTACCGCCGTCCACACCTACTGCAATTGCGTCGCCATCGTTGCCGCCGTCGGCGGCGGCGGCGGCCACCGTCTCTCTCGCTTGACGTCACCTTGGCATGGGATAGAGGAAGCACGTGGTCTGTCGTATTCCGCGGTTAGGGCTACGCTGTCGTCGATCGTCGCGAGTCCGTCTTTGTCGGAATCAAGCGATGGCTTCAGGTATGCTTACCGCACATGGGATCAGTAATGTTTGTGTTAAGGGCGAGGCTTGATCGCATCATGTGTTCGTGATAGCTCTGTTGTTTTGATATTAAAAGGGGCTAATTTGCAGATGATCGGCCTGTTAATTTCAGAAATAAAGTAGGAGTAGATGAATTTGCACTGTGCTTATAGTGATGATTGTCTTATAGAAACAGAACGTAACGTTTTTGACCGAATTTGATTGCTGAAGAGTGTTAACTCTGAATTTTGACTGCTGTTTTAGTAGTGCAGTATAAATACTCTGAATTTTGACAGCATTTGTACAGAACTGTTACTGTAATTTTAGTACTGCAGTATAACTAGTCTGAATTTGGACTGAATTCAGTGTAGTTTTAGTAGTTTTGAGTGCAGTTTTGACTGCAGTTTCAATAGTGCATTTCCATTTGACTGCAGTTTTAGTAGTTTTGGCTGTATTTTCAGTAGTTTTAGTAGTTTTGACTACAGCTTCAAGTTCTGTACATGTCATTTATCTTCATGTACGTGTACACATGCTTGGTGGCATGGTTGTATATTTTTATTTTCTTGGTGTCATCTATTGTAACGTGATGTACTTTCTAGTGGCGTTTATCCCCACTAATCTGGGAATATAATGAGGGTTTTAGTTTGCCCAAATAAATTAGTGCATTTGGACAGAATATGAACTGAATTATGATTGCATTTGTTTACTTTGTAAGTATAACTGACAAGAAATTTCATTCATTTTGCAGCTCGTTTGGTTCCGCCAGATCCACTTGATTACTTGTTGGCCAGATATCATTAAGCCGGCTCATTTGAGAGGAAAAATGGACAGGTTGACTACTCAGGAGAATTAGAGGCAGAGGTGTTTATGCTCAGTTATGCAGAATTGTGTGCTTACGCTGAGGAAATTTTTTTCTGAAAAAATCAATCTTCTGAACATCCTACAGACATTTTCTTATAAATTCTCAGCATGAGGCACTACTCATGTGAATTACAATAGGCACTACTCACGTCTAAATCTTGCTAATTTTATCTGCAAGTCTTCTACTTATGGACCTAATTCTACTACTGCTGCGTGCTTGAATTTCATCTCATTCACAAATAACCTCATGCCCATCTCCAGTCAACTACCTTCGCCATGCAAGCTTCAGCATCTAGCGAGATTCTTCAATTACATCTTCTCTTTTTTCAGACGATTCAGCAACATCATGCCATGATTCACCAACAGTCCAGACCCTGAAATTGCATTGCAATCAGCTAACAGTGGACTTTTCCAAGAAAATGGTCTCACACAAGAACAGCAAGAACACACACTTATTTCCTGGTACCTTCGCCCTGGATTCAACAGGCTCCAGGTAATCCGCCGACGGGCTTTCACTCAGCATCCGCACAACACTTACTTGTACTGCAACGGACCTGCGTCCTGTGGAGGAGCTAGCCGAGAAGCTCGCGCACGACGCCATGGACTGCAGCCAATTCAAGAGTGAGGCTTGAATTCGAGCGTGAGGTCTTGGATCGAGCGAGCAAGCGTCGATGGGGAATTTAGGGTTCAAGCGCCCATTTGAGGAATTTATGAAACGAAAACACTGGCCGGGAAACGAGTGATCATAAAATAAACGAAAACCACATGCAAAACCACTCTTGATGTGACACAAAACCACTCAGGGGCAGATTAACCCGGTATTGACATTTTTGGATCTAAATCAGACCAAAATCAATTTTAGGGGGTTATGGAGACATTGGACAGGATTTGAGGGTGAAAACTATACTTCTTTCCCTAAAAAAAATTAAAATTGTCAAGTTTTTATCCTCTACGGCCCAATGCTTGTTGTTGCCGCGCCTCCCACGCGGCTACCCTCCTCTCCCTCTCGCTCTGCTCACTATCCCTCGCTGTCGCACTGCTCACTGGAGAAGAAGGAGAAGTTTAGAAAAATTCAGAGAGGCAGTGGACACATGAGTTTTCCGGCGTACGAACGCCCCCTTTTTTCTTCCTCGAGCACGAACTCGATAGTGTCAATCCATTACAATGTCACCACGCGGCTTTATAACCCCGAGCCAGCGCCCTGGGCACGTACCCACGCCTCCACTCGCCCGCGATCATCTCCGCGCTCTGCATGCTCTGACCGCGCACGCTACGCACCTGGGCGCGCCCGCGTCTCGCTGTGAGCACCAGCCCCAACGCACCCCGATCGCCCCGCGTGGCTCGCCAACGACCCCAACACGCTACCCTGGTGCACGGACACGCCCGTGCACCCAACGCACGCACACACGCACGCCCTACTGCCCGAACCCGACGCGCCCGACCCGGCCAGCTCGCGCCCATACACGCGCTGGTCGTGTCCGGTGCATCGCCGCGGCTTATTAGCCCAACACTCGCGCCCTAAGCCGCGGCTCAGAGCAGCCCGGCGTCTTCGACGCCGTCGTCCACCAGCAGCGCATGCCCGGCGACCGGCTCCTTCCGCATCAGGGGACACTCCCTCTTGAAGTGCCCTCTGACACCGCACTTGTAGCACTTCCTGCGGCGATTGTCCCCGCCGCCTGATGCCGTGCTTGCCGCGCCGTCGTCGCCGTCCTCTCCGCGTGCACTGCCCCGACGCCGCTCGCGCGCACGCCACTGCGCCGCGGTGTACAGCAGCTGCTCATCGCCGCCTTGGTTGCCTCCATCCTGCCCGCGCCGTCGTAGCCTCTCGTCGAAGGCCTTTAGCCGTCCCAGCGCGTCCTCGAACGCCATGTCGTCGACGTCACAGAACTGCTCGATCCCGGCCACCGCTGGGTACAGGCGGTTTGGCACCGAGTCGAGCAGCTTCTTGACGAGGGCAGCGTCCTCCAGGGTCGAGCCCAACGCCGCGTAGCGCGCCGCCATCCCACCGAGCCTGCCGGCGAAGTCATCCAGGCGCTCGGCGTCCGCCATGCATAGGAGCTCGAACTCCCCGTGCAGGGTGCCCAGCTGCGCCGCCCGCACGCGGTCCGCGCCGACGAACCGAGCCTTCAGAGCAGCCCACACCTCCGCGGCGATCTTCTTCGCCGCCACCTGCAGTAGCAGGTTCTCCGCGAGCGCGCCGAGCAGGTATGCCCTCGCCGGCTTGTCCTTCTTGGCGATCACGGCCGCCGCCGCGTCCTCCGGCACGGCCGCCGCCGCGTCCTCCGGCACGACCACCGCCTCCCACAGCCCGGCCGCGTCGAGGTTCGCCCCCATCTTGATCGCCCATGCCGTGTAGTTCTCGCCGGTGAGCTGCGGCACCGACTGCGGCAATGATCCGCTCGTTCCGCCGGCGTAAGGGATGATCGACATCACCGGCGCGCCCTGACCAGACCGTCGCTCTGATGCCAATTGTTGTTGCCGCGCCTCCCTCGCGGCTGCCCTCCTCTCCCTCTCGCTCTGCTCACTATCCCTCGCCGTCGCACTGCTCACCGGAGAAGAAGGAGAAGTTCAGAAAAATTCAGAGAGGCAGTGGACACAGGAGTTTTCCGGCGCACGAACACCCCCCTTTTTTCTTCCTCGAGCACGAACTCGATAGTGTAAATCCATTACAACGTCACCACGCGGCTTTATAACCCCGAGCCGGCGCCCTTGGCACGTACCCACGCCTCCACTCGCCCGCGATCATCTCCGCGCTCTGCATGCTCTGACCGCGCACGCTACGCACCTGCGCGCGCCCGCGTCTCGCGGTGAGCACCAGCCCAACGCACCCCGATCGCCCCGCGTGGCTCGCCAACGGCCCCAACACGCTACCCTGGTGCACGGACATGCCCGTGCACCCAATGCACGCACACACGCA
>NC_041391.1:174588246-174643633 GCF_002162155.2 Triticum dicoccoides
GCTCCTTTTTTTGGGGGGGGGGGGAGGGGGGAACTTTCGTTACTATCAGCAGCTACAATGCTACCAATATCCTCTAGGGTATTGCCAAGCCAGCATAACAATATCCAGCCAGCATACAGTACAATGTTGTAGGAGTGTGACTAACAATATTTGCATGGCAACTTATCTTAGCTAAGCTTATTCTACATATTCCTATTGGTTGTCCACAAATAATCAATTCCGATTTCTAAAAAGATGATCAGTTTCTGACAAGTTTTTTTCCTACCCCCAAAAAATGCTTGCAAGCTTTGCAATTAGTGCTACTGTTTTTTAAGGCAAATAGTGCTAGTGTTTTGAGTATACACATATTAATTATTTTATTTTAATTTTAAACTAATGAAGTGGGTTCCAAGATATGACACAAGTGGGCATTTACGCGCAGTGATATACACCCCCATAAATAGTAAGTGTAGAATGATATGATATACACCCCAAGTGTATATATGATTGGTTGCCTTGTAATTAGCCGAGCCTATCTAGAGAGAAGTTAGCTTGTAAGGCCTTGTACAATGCAAGTTGCTTAGGAGAGATGCTTGGAGAAATAAATCAGGCTTTCTTTAAGCATTGGTGCTTATTTGTACACGACAGGCTCTCCTATAGAAATAAGCACCGGTGCTTCAAAAAAATCCAGTTTATTTTCTAAGCACCTCCCTAAGCACCTAGCATTCTACAGCACCTAACAAATTGATCACCCATGACCCCGAACGCTCCTGGTAGCGAAACCTAGCCGCCGCCACGAGGAGAGCCTCTCCTTCCCGCGTCGTCTTTCGGCGGCGACCTTTTGGTCGTCGGTGGTGAGGAGGGTCGCCGGATCCCGCGTGAAAGGATTGAGAAGAGATGTCTAGAGGGGGTGATTAGACACTAAGTGCCAAAAGTTATAGTTTTTAATTTGTTTAAGTTTAAGTGGAGTTTAGGCACAAGTTTAACAATCAGAACACATAGCAAGCAAGCATGCAAAGAGTATAAGAGCAGCGGAAAGTAAAGCATGCAACTTGCAAGAATGTAAAGGGATGGGATTGGAATATGCAAACGCAATTAGAGACATTGATGTTTTTGTCGTGGTTCTGATAGGTGGTGCTATCGTACATCCACGTTGATGGAGACTTCAACCCACGAAGGGTAACGGCTGCGCGAGTCCGCGGAGGGCTCCACCAACGAAGGGTCCATGAAGAAGCAACCTTGTCTATCCCACCATGGCCGTCGCCCACGAAGGACTTGCCTCACTAGGGGTAGATCTTCACGAAGTAGGCGATCTCCTTGCCCTTACAAACTTCTTGGTTCAACTCCACAATCTTGTCGGAGGCTCCCAAGTGACACCTAGCCAATCTAGGAGACACCACTCTCCAAGAAGTAACAAATGGTGTGTTGATGATGAACTCCTTACTCTTGTGCTTCAAATAATAGTCTCCCCAACACTCAACTCTCTCTCACGGGATTTGGATTTGGTGGAAAGAATATTTGAGTGGAAAGCAACTTGGGGAAGGCTAGACATCAAGATTCATATGGTAGGAATGGAATATCTTGACCTCAACACAAGTGTAGGTGGTTCTCTCTCAAAAAAATGTAAGTTGGAAGTGTAGGTTCGTTTTGATGGCTCTCTTCACGAATGAAGAGGAGGTGGAGGGGTATATATAGTCTCCACACAAAATCTAACCGTTACACACAACTTACCAATCCCGGTGGGACCGAATTGAGAAACTCGGTAATACCGATTCAGCAAATCTAGTGACCGTTAGGATTTTCGGTGGGACTGACATGCAACTCGGTAGGACCGATATGGTTAGGGTTAGGGCATAACGTAATCTCGGTGAGACCGATTACACAAACTCGGTGAGACCGATTTTGGTAATAAGCTAACCAAAGAGTTGGTCAGTTAAACTTGGTGGGACCGATTCGCCCATCTTGGTAAGACCAAAATGTTATGAAAGGAAAACAGAGAGTTTACATTGCAATCTCGGTAGGACCGATTACACAAACTCGGTGGGACCGATTTTGCTAATGGACATACACATATAGATTGCAATCCCATCTCGGTGAGACCGAGATCCCTATCGGTGAGATCGATTTTCCTAGGGTTTGTGGCAGTGGCTATGATATCTGAACTCGGTGGCGCCGGATAGAAAGAATCAGTGGGGCCGAGTTAAACTTTTGGTTTTGGGTCATATGTGGATGTGAGAAAGTAGTTGAGGGCTTTTGAGTGTATCACTAAGCACTTGGAGCAAGCAAGCCATTAAGCAACACCTCATCCCCTCTTGATAGTATTGGCTTTTCCTATAGACTCAATGTGATCTTGGATCACTAAAATAGAAAATATAGAGTCTTGAGCTTGGAGGTTGAGCCAATCCTTTTGTCCTTAGCATTTTGAGGGATCCACTTCCTCTAGTCCATGCCACTCCATTGTTGAACTTATCTGAAACATACTAGGTAAAAGTGTTAGTCCAACAAGAGATATGTTGACATTAATTACCAAAATCATCCAGGGAGCACTTGTGCTTTCAATCTCCCCCTTTTCGGTAATTGATGACAACATACATCAAAGCTTTAGATAAAGATATAGAGAATAACTAGTAAAGCTTTGGACAGACATGTAACATGCATAGGCTCCTCTTACATGTATGCAATCATGTGAATATGGAATATAGAAGCACGTGAATGCATAACCATGACAGAGAGGACAATGTGTTACATGTATCTTGGCTATATGCATCAGAGCAAATGATGTGAATATGGGAAATGTACCTTCATGCTCATGAGTCCTCCTTGCAAATAGTATATACATCAGCAAGAATTCCTCATACGCATGACTGTGATGCATATACTTACCTTGTGGTCTTGAGTTGGCTTAGGATGGAATGAACCTGTGAAAATAAGGTTAGATAACACAGATGCACCTACTAGCCAGAGCAAACGAAAGAAATCACAAGAGTACCAAGACTGAGATGACATGTAGAGAGTGAGTACTAAGTACCACCTTGCATATAGACATGTCCCCAAAGGTAAAGATGTGCAAAGAATTCAAAGAGTTTATTTCCCTTAGATGTCTTGCTCCCCCTGAATCTAGCATGGGATACTGGGAGAAGATAGGGAACAGAAAATCAGAGCTCAAAGAAACAAATGAACAGAGCTAATGCAAATAAGCACATATGAACATGTCTTTCCCCTCTAGAAGACATGTAACGTCTCTCCTCTTGAACACCAAGCATCTAGGATCCTTGAAGATTACTCTCTCCTTGAGTATTCTCTCCCCCTAGAGATATGATTAAGCTTTGATGTGATCTCTCTCTCCCCCTTTGACATCAATTTCCAAGAAGGGTCTTATGGAATTTGTCATGGATGGGTTTGGTCCTTGAGTCACAGAAGCAAAGCAACAAGTTAAATGTGATGCTGGTATAGGACAAGATTCATTGAGTGGAGCTGGATCAAAAGTGATGCAGGAACAAGTGGCAAAATGTCTTTCCTGTAGTGGAATCGGTGGCACTGAGTTGTATGCTTCGGTTGCACCGAAAAGATTCGGTTGGACCGAAAACAATTGATCGGTGGGACCGAGTTCATCATAGAGAAAACACTTGTCACCTCAGCTCCCTGGACAAGTAAGTTCTCAAAAGGATTTGCAAGGAATTAACTGAAAGATGTGCAATGAATTAGATGCAGGGAATGCAGAACAGAAAATAAAAGAGAAGAAATCTAGATGAAGTTTTTTTTGAAAGGGGAAACAAATATGCATGAGACAAATGCAAGAGCACAGAAAAGAACACAAGAGAACTTCACCTAGAATTGGTAAAGTCACCTATGTTAGAGTATATTGACTTAGGAGTCAAGTGAGATCACTTGATCATGGGTCATACTCATCGTTTAAGCTCAAAATGGGGTTACCATTTTTCGTTTAAGCATCTTGATGTATTCACATATTGTCGAGTTGCTTTGACTCATGACTTGGAGTAAAGCTTCTCTAAGATGGAATAACACACCTTGGGTGGTGGTGGTGATCGTGATCATGTAGTTGAACTTGTGTGAGTTGCTCAAGGTTGATGTAGCTCATCAAGAGTTGGGAGCACCACTTTGGAATTTGAGTTCATCTTCCTACATGGGTTAATTTTTGCAAGGAAGAGCACTTGTGTATCCAAAATGAAAATCATGAAACTCAACATAGAATTTGTCAAAGGATATGCGTGAATGGTTTCGTGCTTCCTTGTCTTCAACCACCATTACGTAGAGACTTGGTGATGTAGAGATAGCTCAAGATGTGAATGAGTTGCAATCTCATAGATTTAGATCCATCCAAGTTCCTACAAGGGTTAGATAACATGCAAGGTGCAAATATATCCAAGACGTAAGATCAAGAGAAATATGAAGGATTAGTCATAGGCTCTTGTCTTGCATGTATCAAATGGAGTTCCTACTCCAAGTTTGAAGCATCAATGATGTTCAATTCACCTCTTAACCTGCAAAACACTTTCTCATCAAGTGGTTTAGTGAAAATATCCGCTAATTGTTTTTCGGTGCGAACATGCTTAAGATTAATGTCCCCTTTGGCAACATGATCTTGAATGAAATGATGATGAACTTCAATATGCTTAGTTCGAGAATGTTGCACGGGATTGTGAGCAATCTTTATAGCACTTTCATTGTCACAAAGTAATGGAACATGTTTCACATATATCCCATAATATTTAAGAGTTTGGGTCATCCAAAGTAATTGAGCACAACATGAACCAGCGACAATGTATTCCGCTTCGGCGGTGGATAAGGATACCGAGTTTTGTTTCTTGGAAGACCAAGATACAAGAGATCTACCAAGAAATTGACAAGGACCCGAAGTGGACTTTCTATCAACCTTCTCACCGGCATAGTCCGAGTCGGAGTAGCCAACAAGATCGAAAGAGGCCCTCTTTAGATACCAAATGCCAAAGTTTGGTGTATGAATTAAGTATCTCACTATCCTTTTCACAGCCTTAAGATGACATTCTTTAGGTGCAGCTTGATATCGTGCACACATGCACACACTTAGCATAATATCGGGACATGAAGCACATAGGTATAACAATGAACCGATCATAGAGCGATAAACCTTTTGATCAACCGGTTCACCATCTTTGGTCAAATCAAGATGTCCACTAGTAGGCATGGGTGTAGTCGTACCTTTACATTCTTGCATATTGAACTTCTTGAATAAGTCCTTGGTGTACTTCGTTTGAGAAACAAAGGTACCTTCCTTAGTTTGCTTGATTTGCAAACCAAGAAAGAATTTGAGTTCACTCATCATAGACATCTCAAACTTCTCCGACATTAGCTTTCCAAACTTTTCACTAAAAAGAGGGTTAGTTGATCCAAATATAATATCATCGACATAAATTTGGCATACAAATAGTTCTCCATTAACCCTTTTAGTAAAAAGATTAGAATCTATCTTACCAATTTCAAAGCCTCTTTCAATAAGGAACCTGGTCAAGCATTTATACCATGCTCTAGGAGCTTGTTTGAGTCCATAAAGAGCTTTGTGAAGTTTGTAAACATGATTAGGTTTCTTAGGATTGACAAAGCCGGGAGGTTGCTTAACATAGACTTCCTCCTCTATTTCACCATTTAAAAAGACACGTTTAATGTCCATTTGGTATAAGGTGATATCATGGTGATTAGCATAGGCAAGTAAGATGCGAATGGACTCAAGTCTAGCAACGAGAGCATATGTCTCACCATAGTCCATACCTTCGACTTGTGTGTAGCCTTGGGCGACGAGACGTGCTTTGTTGCGAACTACTTGTCCATCTTCATCTTGCTTGTTGCGAAACACCCATTTGGTACCGATGATGTTGTGGTTGTTGTCGGGCTTCTCAACTAATGTCCAAACTTGATTTCTCTCAAAGTTATGTAGCTCTTCATGCATAGCATTTATCCAATCCGGATCTTCCAATACTTTTTCAACCTTCATAGGTTCAATGCTATAGATGAATGAATAGTGTTCACAAAAGTTAGCTAAATGAGTTTTTGAGCGAGTGATTCTCCCGGTTTGGATATCATTGTAGATTTGCTCGACGGGA
Organism: Triticum dicoccoides; assembly: GCF_002162155.2. Classification (NCBI taxonomy): domain Eukaryota; kingdom Viridiplantae; phylum Streptophyta; class Magnoliopsida; order Poales; family Poaceae; genus Triticum; species Triticum dicoccoides. The sequence goes on from NC_041391.1 coordinate 174,594,324, forward strand.
TGGTCTTTAGAAATTCTTTCTCGAACTCGTGAAAGCTTTTGCTTGGGTCTTGGTTGAACATCTTCTTCATCTTGTTCTTCTTCTTAGCCTTCTTCATTGTTGGCGTTGTCGTTCTCTTGTCGTGGTGGAGAAGGAGGTTATTAACGTTCTTGGTGTACTTCCTCGTTTTCTTCATCTTGGTGTGTCCCACTTGTGGATGCTTCCGTATTAACTCTTGGTTCACCTTGTCATGAGATAGAAGCTTCCACTTGGACGGACGAGGTACTCTCCTTCACCTCCGTTGGACGAATCTTGCCAATAGACAAGTCTTGGATTGCTTCCGATGGGTCTTTGTCTCCTACATCAATTGGCAATTGCTCTACTTGCGAGCCGTTAGATTCGTCAAAATTCACATCTACCGTCTCTTCAACCTTTCGGGTGAAATTATTGTAGACATGGTAAGTGTGAGAGTTTGAGCCATAACAAAGTAGGAAACCTTCATGAGACTTAGGAGCAAATTTAGAACGACGATGCTTATCAAGAATGTAGCACTTTGAGCTGAATACCCGAAAGTATCCAACTTGTGTTTTGTTACCAGTGAGGAGCTCATATGTCATCTTGCCGAATAGCTTGTGAAGGTACACGTGATTTGTTGCATGACAAGCTGTCTCAACCGCTTCTGCCCAAAAGTGCTTCGGCGTCTTGTACTCATCAAGCATCGTTCTTGCCATTTCGATGAGCATCCAGTTCTTCCTCTCAACAACTCCATTTTGTTGAGGTGTGTACATATCCGAGAACTCATGTGAAATCCCTTCTTCGTCAAGAAAGGTGTCCACATTTGCATTCTTGAACTCCTTTCCGTTGTTGCTGCGAACCTTCTTGATCTTCACTTCAAATTGATTTTGGGCCTTCCTAGCGAAGTTTTTGAAGATCTTTTGGACCTGTGATTTATCATTTAGAAAGAACACCCACGTAAATCTTGAAAAATCATCAACTATAACTAGACCAAAAGAATTTCCACCGGGACTTTTGTAGGCGTTGGGGCCAAAAAGATCCATGTGAAGTAGCTCAAGTGCTCTCCTTGTGGTCATGATGTTCTTCACATGATGCCTTCCTCCAACCTGTTTACCTGCTTGACAAGCGCTGCAAAGTCTATCCTTATCAAATATGACATCGTTAACGCCAAGGATATGATTTCCTTTAATAAGCTTGTCAAGGTTTCACATACCAACATGACCTAATCGTCTATGCCATAACCAACCTTTAGAGGATTTAGCAATAAAGCAAGTTCTAGGTTGAGCCTTTTTAGTGAAATCAACAATGTAAAGATCACCTCTACGTATATCGGTAAAGACCATTTTATGATTATCTCTACGAAACACTTGGCAATCTACTTCAGTAAATAGGACATTGAAACCGAAATCAGCAAGTCTAGATACTGAAAGTAAGTTGTAGCCAAGGGATTCAACGAGCATAACATTTTGTATGGAGCTATCATGTGATATGTCCACCTTACCGAGGCCAACCACCTTACCCTTTGAGTTGTCACCGAAAGTGATGTACTTTCGAGGACCATCGTTTTCAGCAAGCTCATGAAACATATCTTTATCTTCAGTCATGTGATCGGTACACCCACCGTCAAGAACCAATTCCTTTCCTCCTGCCATATATCCTCGAAGATTTGCCATAAGACCAAAGTGTTTCATTGCATCATCAAGATCAAAGTCACTATCATCATCCTCGTCATAGTATCCATGTTCAACATTGTCATGTGTGGATAAAATCCTAAAGAGGGTGATTCGTTAGAGTGAGTTTGACAATGATCTTCTTTATGAATTTTAATAGCTTCGGAAATAATGTCACTAATAATTCCAACATCTCCTTTGGCACGCATAAGATTTGTAAGCTCAAATAGACAATCACCAAACATAGGATCATTGGAATTCATCTTACTCAAGGAAACAGACTTATGGAGAATTTCATCTAGATTCTTCAAGGAATAATCCAGAAATCGTTCCTTAAGAAATTTCCATATAGTGTAGGCACACTCAAGAGTAGGCAAGTTTCTAATCAAGTTTCTAGGAAAGCATCTAGTGATAAGATTAACAGTTCTAAGATTTCTGATCATGTCAATTGACTCATCAAGGGTGAGATGCATAGGATCAACATGAGGTGCACAAGGGCTAGCAATGTACTTGTTCAAATGATATTGATTGAAAATCACAGGCATCTCATTTTTCCACTCATGAAAATACTCCCCATCAAGAATAGGCACTCTATGTCTAAGACTCCCCAAAGTAAACTCATCCATCTTCCTCCAATGGTGATTAAACCAAATCAATGGAGACCAAAGCTCTGATACCAATTGAAAGGATCGAGAAGAGGTGTCTAAAGGGGGGGGTGATTAGACACTAAGTGCCAAAAGTTGTAGTTTTTAATTTCTTTAAGTTTAAGTGGAGTTTAGGCACAAGTTTAACAATCAGAACACATAGCAAGCAAGCATGCAAAGAGTATAAGAGCAGCGGAAAGTAAAGCATGCAACTTGCAAGAATATAAAGGGATGGGATTGGAGTATGCAAACACAATTGGAGACACGGATGTTTTTGTCGTGGTTCCGATAGGTGGTGCTATCGTACATCCACGTTGATGGAGACTTCAACCCACGAAGGGTAACGGCTGCGCGAGTCCATGGAGGGCTCCACCCACGAAGGGTCCACGAAGAAGCAACCTTGTCTATCCCACCATGGTCGTCGCCCACGAAGGACTTTCCTCACTAGGGGTAGATCTTCACGAAGTAGGCGATCTCCTTGCCCTTACAAACTCCTTGGTTCAACTCCACAATCTTGTTGGAGGCTCCCAAGTGACACCTAGCCAATCTAGGAGACACCACTCTCCAAGAAGTAACAAATGGTGTGTTGATGATGAACTCCTTGCTCTTGTGCTTCAAATGATAGTCTCCCCAACACTCAACTCTCTCTCACGGGATTTGGATTTGGTGGAAAGAAGATTTGAGTGGAAAGCAACTTGGGGAAGGCTAGACATCAAGATTCATATGGTAGGAATGGAATATCTTGACCTCAACACAAGTGTAGGTGGTTCTCTCTCAAAAAATGTAAGTTGGAAGTGTAGGTTCGTTCTGATGGCTCTCTTCACGAATGAAGAGGAGGTGGAGGGGTATATATAGCCTCCACACAAAATCTAACTGTTACACACAACTTACCAATCTCGGTGGGACCGAATTGAGAAACTCGGTCAGACCGATTCAGCAAATCTAGTGACCGTTAGGATTTTCAGTGGGACCGACATGCAACTCGGTAGGACCGATATGGTTAGGGTTAGGGCATAAAGTAATCTCGGTGAGACCTATTATACAAACTCGTTGAGACCGATTTTGGTAATAAGCTAACCAGAGAGTTGGTCAGGTAAACTCGGTGGGACCGATTCGCCCATCTTGGTAAGACCAAAATGTTGCGAAAGGAAAACAGAGAGTTTACATTGCAAGCTCGGTAGGACCGATTACACAAACTCGGTGGGACCGATTTTGGTAATGGACATACACAGATAGATTACAATCCCATCTCGGTGAGACTGAGCTCCCTATCGGTGAGACCGATTTGCCTATGGTTTGTGGCAGTGGCTATGACATCTGAAGTCGGTGGCGCCGGATAAAAAGAATCGGTGGGGCCTGATACGTCCATTTTGCATCATGCTTTTATATCAATATTTATTGCATTATGGGCTGTTATTACACATTATATCTCAATAATTATGGCTATTCTCTCTTATTTTACAAGGTTTAGCATGAAGAGGGGGAATGCCGGCAGTTGGAATTCTGGCTAAAAAAGGAGCAAACGTTTGAAACCTATTCCGCACAACTCCAAAAGTCCTGAAACTCCACGAAACCACCTTTTGGATTTATTAAGGAATTATGAGCAAAAGAAATAAGCCAGGGGGCCCACACCCTGTCCAGGAGACAGGGGGCGCCTCCCCCTATTGGGCGCGCCCCTATCTCCTGGGCCCCCTGGTGGGCCTCCGGCGACCATCTTCTGCTATATGAAGGGTTTTGTCCTGGAAAAATTCGTGGGCAAGCTTACGGGACAAAACTCCGCCGCCACGAGGCGGAATCTTGGCGGAATCAATCTAGGGCTCTAGCGGAGCTGTTCTGCCGGGGACACTTCCCTCCGGGAGGCGGAAATCATCACCAACGTCATCACCAACGATCCTCTCATCGGGAGGGGGTCAATCTTCATCAACATCTTCACCAGCACCATCTCCTCTCAAACCCTAGTTCATCTCTTGTATCCAATCTTGTATCCAAAACCACAAATTGGTACATGTGGGTTGCTAGTAGTGTTGATTACTCCTTGTAGTTGATACTTATTGGTTTACTTGGTGGAAGATTATATGTTCAGATCCTTAATGCATATTATTACACCTCTGATTATGAACATGATTATGCTTTGTGAGTAGTTACTTTAGTTCCTGAGGACATGGGTGAAGTCTTGCTATTAGTAGTCATGTGAATTTGGTATTCGTTCGATATTTTGATGAGATGTATGTTGTCTCTCCTCTGGTGGTGTTATGTGAACATCGACTACATGACACTTCACCATTATTTGGGCCTAGAGGAAGGCATAGGGAAGTAATAAGTAGATGATGGGTTGCTAAAGTGACAGAAGCTTAAACCCTAGTTTATGAATTGCTTCGTTAGGGGTTCATATGGGCCCATATGTTTAATGTTGTGGTTAGGTTTACCTTAATACTCCTTTTTGTAGTTGCGGACACTTGCAGTAGGGGTTAATCATAAGTGGGATGCTTGTCCAAGTTAGGGCAGTACCCAAGTGTCGGTCTACCCACATATCAAATTATCAAAGTACCGAACGAGAATCTTACGAACGTGATGAAACTAGCTTGACGATAATTCCCAATGTGTCCTCGGGAGCTTCTTCCTTATTATTAGATATTGTCCAGGCTTATCCTTTGCTACATAAAGGATTGGGCCACCTTGCTGCACCTTATTTACTTTATTTACTTTTGCTTGTTACTATTTATCTTATCACAAAACTATCTATCACCTACTATTTCAGTGCTTGTAGAGAAAACCTTACTGAAAACCGCTTATCATTTCCTTCTGCTCCTCGTTGGGTTCGACACTCTTACTTATCGAAAGGACTATGATAGATCCCCTACACTTGTGGGTCATCAAGACTCTTTTCTGGCGCCGCTGTCGGGGAGCATAGCGCTCTTGGTGAGTGGAACTTGGTAATGAAACATTTATTTAGTGTGCTGAAATTTTCTGTTACTAGTCACTATGGAAACTAATCCTTTGAGTGGCTTGTTTGGGGTATCTTCACCCCAACCAGAGGAGCAAAGAGATCCTCCTCAACCTACTGAACTTTATGAAAATATTCACTTTGAGATTCCTTCGGGTATGATAGAAAAACTGCTAGCTAATCCTTTTGGAGGAAACGGAACTTTGCATCCCGACTTACACCTTATCTTTGTGGATGAAGTTTGTGGATTATTTAAGCTTGCAGGTATTCCCGATGATGTTGTCAAAAGGAAGGTCTTCCCTTTATCTTTGAAGGGAGATGCAATGACATGGTATAGGCTATGTGATGACACAAGATCTGGGAATTATAAGCGATTGAAATTGGAATTTCACCAGAAGTTCTATCCTATGCATCTTGTTCATCATGAACGTAATTACATATATAATTTATGGCCTCGCGAAGGAGAAAGCATTGCTCAAGCTTGGAGGAGGCTTAAGTCAATGTTATATTCATGCCCCAATCATGAGCTCTCTCGGGAAATGATTATTCAGAATTTTTATGCTCGGCTTTCTCTTGATAATCACAACTTGCTCGATACTTCCTGTGATGGTTACTATATGCTGAAGACTATTGATTTCAAATGGGACTTATTGGAAAGAATTAAACGCAACTCTGAAGATTGGGGTTCCGACGATGGTAAGGAGTCAGGTATGACACCTAAGTTTGATTGTGTTAAATCTTTTATGGATACCGATGCTTTCCGTGGATTTAGCTCTAAGTATGGATTTGACTCTGAGATAGTAGCTACTTTTTGTGAAACTTTTGCTGCTCACGTTGATCTCCATAAAGAGAAGTGGTTTAAATATAATCCTACTGTTGAAGTGAAAGTAGTTGCACCTATTACAGTCGAAGAAAAGACTATTACATATAGTGATCCTATTATCCCTACTACTTATGTTGAAAAACCTCCTTTTCCTGTTAGGATAAAAGATCATGTTAAAGCTTCGACTGTTGTTCGTAAGAGTAATACTAGGACTTATACACCTCCTGAGCAAATTAATGTTGAACCTATTATTGCTATGATTAAAGATCTCTTGGATGAAGACTTAGATGGGCATGTTATTTCTTTCGTGGGTGAAACTGCTAATATTGCTAGACCCGATACTAAGACACGTAGACCTGTTATAGGCATGCCTGTTATTTCTGTTAAAATAGGAGATCATTGTTATCATGGCTTATGTGATATGGGTGCTAGTGCTAATGCGATACCTTATGATCTTTATAAAGAAATTATGCACGATATTGCACCAATTGAATTAGAAGATATTGATGTTACAATTAAGCTTGCTAATAGGGACACCATTAAACCTATTGGGGTTGTTAGAGATGTTGAAGTCTTGTGTGGAAAGATTAAATACCCTGCTGATTTTCTTGTTCTCGGTTCCCGACAAGATGATTTTTGTCCCATTATTTTTGGTAGACCTTTCTTGCATACTGCTAGTGCTAAGATTGATTGTGAAAAGAATATTGTCACTGTTGGCTTAGATGGTATGTCTCATGAGTTTAATTTCGCTAAGTTTAGTAGACAACATCGTGAAAAGGAATCATCTAGTAAAGATGAGATTATTGGTCTTGCTTCCATTGTTGTTCCTCCAACTGATCTGTTAGAACAATATTTGCTAGACCATGAAAACGATATGTTTATGAAGGAAAGGGAAGAAATAGGTGAAGTGTTCCTTAAACAAGAACCTATGCTAAAACATAATCTTCCCGTTGAAATTCTTGGGGATCCCCCTCCACCCAAGGGTGATCCCGTGTTTGAACTCAAACCCTTACCCGATAATCTCAAGTATGCTTATCTTGATGAAAAAGAAATATATCCTGTTATTATTAGTGCTAACCTTTCAGAGAAAGAAGAAGAAAGATTATTGAAAACTCTGAAGAAGCACCGAGCTGCTATTGGATATACCCTGGATGATCTCAAGGGCATTAGTCCCACATTATGTCAACACAAAATTTCAGTGGAGGAAGATGCCAAACCTGTTAGAGATCCTCAAAGACGATTAAATCCCAAAATGAAGGAAGTGATGAGAAAGGAGATACTAAAACTCCTTGAGGCAGGTATTATTTATCCCGTTGCTGATAGTGAATGGGTAAGCCCTATCCATTGTGTCCCTAAAAAGGGAGGTATTACCGTTGTTCCTAATGATAAAGATGAATTGATCCCACAAAGAATTATTACAGGTCATAGGATGGTAATTGATTTCCATAAGTTAAACAAAGCCACTATGAAAGATCATTACCCTTTACCTTTTATTGATCAAATGGTAGAAAGGCTATCCAAACACACACATTTTTGCTTCCTAGATGGTTATTCTGGCTTCTCTCAAATACCTGTGTCAGCGGGGGATCAATCTAAAACTACTTTTACCTGCCCTTTTGGTACTTTTGCTTATAGACGTATGCCTTTTGGTTTATGTAATGCACCTGGTACCTTTCAAAGATGCATGATGGCTATATTTTCTGATTTTTGTGAAAAGATTTGTGAGGTGTTCATGGATGACTTCTCCGTCTATGGATCCTCTTTTGATGATTGTTTGAGCAACCTTGATCGAGTTTTGCAGAGATGCGAAAACACTAGTCTCGTCCTGAATTGGGAAACGTGTCACTTTATGGTTAATGAAGGCATTGTCTTGGGGCACAAGATCTCTGAGAGAGGTATTGAAGTTGACAAAGCCAAAGTTGATGCTATTGAAAAGATGCCATGTCCCAAGGACATAAAAGGTATAAGAAGTTTCCTTGGTCATGCCGGTTTTTATAGGAGGTTCATTAAGGACTTTTCTAAAATCTCTAGGCCTCTGACTAATTTATTGCAAAAAGATACTCCTTTTGTCTTTGATGATGATTGTGTAGATGCATTTGAAACACTTAAGAAAGCTTTGATCACATCACCTATTGTTCAGCCACCTGATTGGAATTTACCTTTTGAAATCATGTGTGATGCTAGTGATTATGCTGTAGGTGTTGTCTTAGGGCAAAGAGTCGATAAGAAATTGAATGTTACCCATTATGCTAGTAAGACTCTTGATACTGCCCAGAGAAATTATGCTACCACTGAAAAAGAATTCTTAGTAGTTGTGTTTGCATGTGATAAGTTTAGACCTTATATTGTTGATTCCAAAGTTACTATTCACACTGATCATGCTGCTATTAAATATCTCATGGAAAATAAAGATGCTAAGCCTAGACTCATTAGATGGGTTCTCTTGCTCCAAGAATTTGACTTGCATATTATTGATAGAAAGGGAGCTGAGAACCCCGTTGCAGACAACTTGTCTAGGTTAGAGAATGTTCTTGATGACCCACTGCCTATTAATGATAGTTTTCCTGATGACAATTAGCGGTTGTCAATGCTTCTCGTACTGCTCCTTGGTATGCTGACTATGCCAATTACATTGTTGCTAAATATATACCGCCTAGTTTCACATACCAGCAAAAGAAAAAGTTCTTCTATGATTTAAGACATTACTTCTGGGATGATCCACACCTTTATAAAGAAGGAGTAGATGCTATTATTAGACGTTGTGTGCCTGAGCATGAACAGGAACAAATCCTACGCAAGTGTCACTCTGAATCCTATGGAGGACACCACGCTGGAGATAGAACTGCACACAAGGTACTACAATCTGTTTTTTATTGGCCTACTCTTTTCAAAGATGCTCGTAAGTTTGTCGTATCCTATGATGAATGCCAAAGAATAGGTAACATTAGTAAACGTCAAGAAATGCCTATGAATTATTCTCTTGTTATTGAACCGTTTGATGTTTGGGGCTTTGATTATATGGGACCTTTTCCTGCTTCCAATGGTTATACACATATTTTAGTTGTTGTTGATTACGTTACTAAGTGGGTAGAAGCTATACCAACTAGTAGTGCTGATCATAACACTTCTATTAAAATGCTTAAAGAAGTAATTTTTTCAAGGTTTGGAGTCCCTGGATATCTTATGACTGATGGTGGTTCACACTTTATTCATGGTGCTTTCCGTAAGATGCTTGCTAAATACGATGTCAATCATAGAATTGCATCTCCTTATCACCCGCAGTCTAGTGGTCAAGTAGAGTTGAGCAATAGAGAGCTCAAATTAATTTTGCAAAAGACTGTGAATAGATCTAGAAAGAATTGGTCCAAAAAACTTGATGATGCATTATGGGCCTATAGAACTGCATACAAAAATCCTATGGGTATGTCTCCATATAAGATGGTTTATGGAAAAGCATGCCATTTACCTCTTGAACTTGAACATAAAGCATATTGGGCTATTAAAGAGCTCAATTATGACTTCAAACTTGCCGGTGAGAAGAGGTTGTTTGATATTAGCTCACTTGATGAATGGAGAGCCCAAGCTTATGAGAATGCCAAGCTCTTCAAAGAAAAAGTCAAACGCTGGCATGATAAAAGGATACAAAAGCGTGAGTTTAACGTAGGAGATTATGTGTTATTATTCAACTCTCGTTTAAGATTTTTTGTAGGAAAACTTCTCTCAAAATGGGAAGGTCCCTATGTTATCAAGGAGGTCTACCGTTCCGGTGCTATAAAAATTAACAACTTTCAAGGCACAAATCCTAGGGTGGTTAATGGTCAAAGAATCAAGCATTATATTTCAGGTAACCCTATCAATGTTGAAACTAATATTATTGAAACCATAACCCCTAGAGGAGTACATAAGAGACACTTTCCAGAACGTTCCAGACTCCGAAAAGGCATAGGTACGTGGTACGGTAAGTATACCGACTCCAAAACAACTCTAATGGCAATTTTCATCAGTTTTGGATTATTTAAGAATTTTAGGAAGAAAGAAGTAGTCTGAATGGGACACGAGGCCCCCACGAGAGAGGAGCCCCCCCTGTAGGGCGCGCCCCCTGTCTCGTGGGCACCTCGTGTGCCCCCTAGACTCCGTTTTCTTGTATGTTACGTATTTTGGTTGGTAAAAATTCATTATATATACTCCCGAAGGTTTTGACCACCGTATCATGCAATTATCCTCTGTTTTCGTTTCGAGCTGTTCCTGTTGCAAATTCGGAACAAGATGTCGTCCCAAGATTCGGAGGGAGAGAGTTACGTGGCTGATTATATTGCAAATCCAAAAGTATATGCAGATGTGGAACATTATGGCTGGACCACAAAGGAAGAAGAAGACTATGATCCAAAGAGGAAGGAGGAGACAAGCTCCGATGAAGAGGATGGTCCACTTCCTCAACCTGGTGATATGCATGTGGAGTTCAAGAAGTCAAGCCTCGCTAAGGTCCAATCTATCCCACCACATTTTTTGCAGGACAGCAAGGCAGCACTATGCAAAAAGATAATGAAACTTGAGCTAGAAAATGAAGATCTGAGGGAGGAAAACTTTAGCCTCAGAAGCAAGCTAGAGAAGAAAAATGCAACAATCCCCACTACAACACCAACCGTGAAGAAGGAGAAATAATCACATGGGTATGGGCACTCCCCTTGGCAACTGCCAAGCTTGGGGGAGGTGCCCCGGTATCGTATCACCATCACACTCCTATCTTTACCGCTTTATTTAGTTCGATCCTTTTAGTAGTATCTTGATCTATTAGTTCGAAGTTTTGATATCAAGTAGTTTTGAGTTTTCGTTGTGATCTCTTTTTGTAAGCGAGTCCGTGTGCTATCTATAATAAAGATTAGTGTTGAGTCAAGGGCTTTGCTATGTTACTATGATCTTGAGAAAGTAGAAAGAACAAAAGAGTTCATATTGATATTATGGATAGTGATAACTTCACACATAAAAAGTATGAGGCATAAAAATTGTTGAGAGTTGATGAACGTAGCCTTGGTCATCGTTGCAATTAATAGGAAGTGATAAGGAAAGAGGGGTTCACATATAGATATATTATCTTGGACATCTTTTATGATTGTGAAGCACTCATTAAGTATGACATGCTAAAAGAATTGATGTTGGACAAGGAAGACAACATAATGATTTATGTTTTCCGACATCTCAGTTAAAGTATATTGTCAGTGACCTTCTAAACATGTTGAGCTTGCCTTTCCCCCTCATGCTAGCCAAAACTCCTTGCACCAAGTAGAGATACTACTTGTGCTTCCAAACTCCCTTAAATCCAGTTTTGCCATGAGAGTCCACCATACCTACCTATGGATTGAGTAAGATCCTTCAAGTAAGTTGTCATCGGTGCAAGCAATAAAAATTGCTCTCTAAATATGCATGACTTATTAATGCAGAGAAAATAAGCTTTGTACGAACTTGTTGTGGAAGTAATAAAAGCAACAGAGTGCATAATAAAGGTCCACATACAAGGGGCAATACAAAGTGACGTTCTTTTGCATTAAGATTTTTTGTATACAACCCTAAAAGCGCATGACAACCTTTGCTTCCCTCTGTGAAGGGCCTATCTTTTACTTTATGTTTTTACTTTATGCTTGAGTCAAGGTGATCCTCACCCTTCCACTTTTTCATTTTATACTTTGGCAAGCTCCTCGTGTTTGAAAGTTCATGATACATATATCAAATTGAATGTAAGTTGGCATAGGCTATTATTGTTGACATCACCTAAAGGTGAATATGTTGGGAGGCAACATAATAAGCCCCTATCTTTCTCAGTGTCCGGCTGAAACTCTATAACCACAAGTATTGAGTGAATGTTAACAATTATAGGAGACTACGAGATAGTTGAGTATGTGGGCTTGCTGAAAAGCTCTATTATTGACACTTTCTGATGTTACGATAAATTGCAATTGCCTCAATGACTGAGATTATAGTTTGCTAGTTCCCAATGAAGTTTATGAACCATACTTGACATTGTGAATTGCTTATTACTTGAACATAGGAAACCATATGGCAATATATATATATATATGCTGCTATTATTAGAATGATCATGATGCCCTCATGTCCGTATTTTATTTTTATCGACACCTCTATCTCTAAACATGTGGACATATTTCTCGATCTCGGTTTCCGCTTGAGGACAAGCGAGGTCTAAGCTTGGGGGAGTTGATACGTCCATTTTGCATCATGCTTCTATATCAATATTTATTGCATTATGGGCTGTTATTACACATTATATCTCAATACTTATGGCTATTCTATCTTATTTTACAAGGTTTACCATGAAGAGGGGGAATGCCGACAGCTGGAATTCTGGCTGAAAAAGGAGCAAACATTGGAAACCTATTCTGCACAACTCCAAAAGTCCTGAAACTCCACGAAACCACCTTTTGGATTTATTAAGGAATTATGAGCAAAAGAAATAAGCCAGGGGGCCCACACACTGTCCAGGAGACAGGCCCCCCCCTATAGGGCGCGTCCCCTATCTCCTGGGGCCCCTGGTGGGCCTCCGGTGACCATCTTCTGCTATATGAAGGGTTTTGTCCTGGAAAAATTCGTGGGCAAGCTTACGGGATGAAACTCCGCCGCCACGAGGCGGAACCTTGGCGGAATCAATCTAGGGCTCTGGCGGAGCTGTTCTGCCAGGGACACTTTCCTCCGGGAGGGGGAAATCATCACCAACATCATCACCAACGATCCTCTCATCGGGAGGGGGTCAATCTTCATCAACATCTTCACCAGCACCATCTCCTCTCAAACCCTAGTTCATCTCTTGTATCCAATCTTGTATCCAAAACCACAAATTGGTACCTGTGGGTTGCTAGTAGTGTTGATTACTCCTTGTAGTTGATACTTATTGGTTTACTTGGTGGAAGATTATATGTTCAGATCCTTAATGCATATTATTACACCTCTGAGTATGAACATGATTATGCTTTGTGAGTAGTTACTTTAGTTCCTGAGGACATGGGTGAAGTCTTGCTATTAGTAGTCCTGTGAATTTGGTATTCGTTCGATATTTTGATGAGATGTATGTTGTCTCTCCTCTGGTGGTGTTATGTGAATGTTGACTACATGACACTTCACCATTATTTGGGCCTAGAGGAAGGCATAGGGAAGTAATAAGTAGATGATGGGTTGCTAGAGTGACATAAGCTTAAACCCTAGTTTATGAATTGCTTCGTTAGGGGTTCATATGGGCCCATATGTTTAATGTTGTGGTTAGGTTTACCTTAATACTCCTTTTTGTAGTTGCGGACGCTTGCAATAGGGGTTAATCATAAGTGGGATGCTTGTCCAAGTTAGGGCAGTACTTATCAAATTATCAAAGTACCGAACGATAATCTTACAAACGTGATGAAACTAGCTTGACGATAATTCCAAATGTGTCCTCGGGAGCTTCTTCCTTATTATTAGAATTTTTCTAGGCTTATCCTTTGCTACATAAAGGATTGGGCCACCTTGCTGCACCTTATTTACTTTATTTACTTTTGCTCGTTACTATTTATCTTATCACAAAACTATCTATCACCTACTATTTTAGTGCTTGCAGAGAAAACCTTACTAAAAACCACTTATCATTTCCTTCTGCTCCTCGTTGGGTTCGACACTCTTATTTATCGAAAGGACAACGATAGATCCCCTACACTTGTGGGTCATCAGGGCCGAGTTAGACTTTTGGTTTTGGGTTATATGTGGATGTGAGAAAGTAGTTGAGGGCTTTTGAGCATATCACTAAGCACTTGGAGCAAGCAAGCCATTAAGCAACACCTCATCCCCTCTTGATAGTATTGGCTTTTCCTATAGACTCAATGTGATCTTGGATCACTAAAATAGAAAATGTAGAGTCTTGACCTTGGAGCTTGAGCCAATCCTTTTGTCCTTAGCATTTTGAGGGATCCACTTCCTCTAGTCCATGTCACTCCATTGTTGAACTTATCTGAAACATACTAGGTAAAAGTGTTAGTCCAACAAGAGATATGTTGACATTAATTACCAAAATCACCCAGGGAGCACTTGTGCTTTCACCGCGCGTGTTGATCGTTTTAGCTTTAGGTTTTAGAGCCCAAGAAGCTTAGGGTTTTGGATCATTCGACGTCTTGGCTTCGGCGGCGGCGACGATGTTGAATAAAGAAGCTCCGGATTCTTCTCCGGCGAGGCGATCGTCTCTATGGTCGGTGAAGAATATGGGAACCAGTTTGTTCAAGAGGGGATGTCGTGGCGGCAACATCCTTGTGATGGACATGTGTCATCGGGTTCCGCCGTTGCAACGACATATGCTCCAACGTCGAGGCTGAGCTTGGAGGTAGTCGAGGAGCAGATGGAGTGGTCTGCATCGACTACATCTGGAAGACGGAACGTGTGCTGGGCTTGTGGTTCGTGGATGGCCGGTATGGTTTCCTCCCATGATGTCTTAATCATGCTGGGGTGCAACATCTGAAGTTCGATGACGTGTCCAGGGTGTTGCCCCGGTATGATTCGTTCAACAGTAATGGTTTCGCCTTTGGTGAGCCACCTTGAAGGTCCGCAAAGCTGCATATCAGCAATGAAGTCGTGTCGAGCTTGGGTGAGAAGATGATCCGTCATTGTTTCTTACGGTGGCTGCTATGATGGTACCAGAGGCAGGTGATGGGCGTTGGTGTCAAGCTCAGAGACGTTCTGCTATCTTTTTCAGTTTTGTCATGTTGGTCTTTATGTGACTTGTACTTTAATCTTTATGATATGAATGAGACACATATTACCATGCAAAAGCTAGAGAGAAGTTGGTATGAACTTTTGCTCATCAAACCAAGCTAGGTGCACTATTGTATGAACTTCTGCAAGTTGACCTAGACTAACTCAATTGTACATATCTTAACCTAGAGACCACATATGTGCGTGTAGAAGTAAAAAAATAATTTAGAATTAGTTGATGTCTTGTGTTCCCAGCCAGTTGTTTTAGCTGAGAGATTGACGACTCTACTAACAAAAAATGGCAACTCTCGCAATAGATATTGGCAAAAGCATGACACTCTCAAGTGAGCTACTCAACTGAGCTCAATCCAAATCCAAATGTGAACAATAAACAGTACGGGAGCACGTAAACACTGATTATCACAAAACTTGATTCTGAACTACAACACTTTAGGTAATGTGTTTCCCTTTTAACTTACCTACTACCTAGAAAAAGAACACATGTCCACCAAAATTACATTTTTTCAATAACCTTTTAGAAGTTATACTGATAGGTGTTCTGATCGGTAAGTAATATTAAATACAATAAATTCAGCAGCGGTCAATTGAAGTTGAGAGAATAAGCTAAATATTTTTAACTTTACTTTTTATACTGAAATCGCCTTTAACCACCCTTATTCCATGTGCAAAGGGTTCATCTCTCTAGTCGAGATCTGCTTCCCCCATCTGAAGTTCATCTTCACCCATTTGGTCGTTTCGGGTTATGTCTGATGAGATCATAATCTTCAAAGAAAACAACATGCCATGTCACCGGATATTTGGAACTAGATGTCTGACACATAGATTAATTATTATATTTGTCTAAATTGGTTGGCCCACAGGCTAAAAGTCAAACATGTATTTAACCATGCATTAACCTTTTTGAGGTCCATAAACCAAAAACAGGTACACCTCTTTGCCTAACCCACAAGATTTGCTTTTTCTTTAGCGTGGCGGTGATGTATGAGGGAGACCATGTCACCGAAAAATGCTTTGCCTTTCTTTTGCGGGGACCCTACCTCTTTTTTTATAGGGAGCAGGAACCCTGCCTCTTTGTCTAACCCACAATATTTGAACCTCAGTCTTTGCTGCTTAATTGCTAAAGGCTTACTCTTATTTGTTTGGAACCACTATACTTTGTGATGAGCACATGGGCACATCATACATGACATTTCAGAAAAGTGCACAATTTAGTTGGAAGCCGAATCAAGCAAACATATGGCCAGGTGAATGCTAACTTAAGTTCATACTATAATCTTGAATACATGGCTGCACTTTCATCTCCATTGTTGTTGGTTGAACTTAAGTATCACAAGAAAGAAACCCGACAACCTATGAGCTCTTGAAGCAACCGCTTTGGAGGAACAAGTTTGGAGAAAACAAGTCTCAAATGATGCTGATGCTGTCAGTTTTTACCTCTGAAGTTTTGGTGTGCAACACCCATATGATGGAGAGACGGGGCCATAGGGGTACATCAACAGAAGCTAAATCAAATTATCTTTCCAATGCAAAAAACCTCACATCATTTGGAGTTGTGAGTCAAAAGTTCTAGTCATTCTCGTGGAAGGTGTCCAGGCTCTCAAGACTTCGCGAATTTCCGAGGAGCTCTCCAACAACTCCCAAAGTTGACTGCTTATTCACCCAAGAAAGCCATACAAACCTGTTTACTTTTGAAACCATTTTCACACCTAGCTAAGGGGGGTTGTCCCTGCTATAAAACCCCATCTCCTCCATCCTCTAGGAAATCTTTTGTCAAACCATTTCAGCTACAAGCTTATGCAGCAAGACTACTAGAGATCCGAGAGATCTTACTATCTTTGCTCTTGTGAGTTCATTCGGATTCGCGAGAAGGAGCCTCTAGTTCCCCCTAGTTCGTGCTCTATGATTCCGACCGTTTTGTGTGGATTAGTCCCAGTTTGTGGTTCTGCGATTGTTCGGACAGCGGGTTGGAGTTCTTGTAGCTTCGGTCAGCCATCCCCAACGTACGGGTTGCATCCAACCTTGGCAGGTATAAAGCTAGTTATCCCGACTGCTTGCAGCTAGTTATCCCTTCCGATTCGATCCTACGACATGAAGATCGGGCCACCCTCGGGCGTGAACTCGTTCGTCGGGTTCCCACCTATCATCTGGTATCAGAGCCTTCGTTGACACGGTAGGATCTGTTATCCATGTTTATCTTGCTATCATCCCTTTAGATCGAGTGTTTTTCATGCTATATTTTCTGTCCTAGAAGTCCAAAGCCCCACCAAAAATAAATCCAAGCCTTGTTGGTGCTGAGATCTTGTTGTTGCATACCTTGCATGTTCTTCATCTTTTAGATCTGCACCAAGTTCATCTTCATAGTTGTTTTCAGATTTGGTTGGTGTGCTTTGGAAAAAGAGAGAAAAAAAAGTGGCAAAAAAATCAAAGAAAAAAAAGAGTGGAAAAAGTCAAGAGAGAAAAATAAAGTCTTGTGTAAGATCCAAAAGTTTCAGCTTGATAGAAAAAAATTTAGAAGCTTGTGTGTGGTGTTTTTCAATCTTGGTGCAAAGGTGCAGCAGATCCATCCACATATTTTTCTTGGTTTGCATCAACTTCATTTCAGCACAAGCCCCTTTTTGTTTACCCCACCGAGCTCCACCAAAAATTGAAGCTAGTTCTTTGATCCCTGTCTTTCAATCGCTTTAACACATCCGGGAGAAGCACAATCTGATGTGAACTCATAAGAACTTTGATGAGTAAGAGGTGAGGTTGTGTGATTCCACAAAATTATCCTATTCCACTTTAGCCCTACTAACATGGCAGGATCTACACCAAGTGTGCGTCGAAAGAATAATGGAGAAGGAAATTGTTTGGCCACCCGCGCTGATGTGACACAACTGGAGAACAATATACTCCGAGCCGTGGAGAGGATGCTTCACGAGTGTCCTCCAACATGTGGTGATGGGGTTCGACACCGACAATACCCTGTTGCTCATGAAGTGCAGCAAAGAAGACATGCTCGAGGGCATGATGTTGCTGCTCGTGGGCGTGTCACTACTACTCAAGAAGTATAGAAAGGAGGACGTGCTCGAGAGCATGGTGTTGCTGCTCCTGAAGTGCAGCAAGGACGGCATGCTCGAGGGCATGCTACCGCTACCCCGAGGCGTGTTGCTGCTACTCCTGAATCGCAGCAAGGATGTCATGACCGGCGACAAAGTTATGGCACCCATCGGCACACCGACGACCCACCGCAAAGCATTACCGTGGTTGATGAACCAACTCCGGTGAATCATAGCCCATGTTCACATGATAAGGTCACTCCTAATGTTGGCATCTCGACCACCACTATGGTCCCAACATCCACAAAAGAAGCACCAGAAATTCCATTTGAGGAAGAGAGTCCACAATCCAAAATCCCACAACATAAGAGTGATAAGAAAAGCAAGATGAGTGACTCCACCAAAAGTGAGGAAGAGTGCCCACTTTCGAAAACCCCACAACTTGAGAGTGAAAAGAAAAATGAGTTGAGTGACTCCACCAAATGTGAGGAAGAGTCTCCACTTTCCACAATTCCATATATTGAGAGTGAGAAAAGTGAGGTGAGTGGGTCCACAAAATGCGAGGATCAGGTTGTTCATCATGAGATTAGAGGAATGAAAGATCTCCACCTAGATATACTACACATTGAGGGAGAGAAGATTAATGAGTTGTGCGAGTCCACAAAATGTGAGATTGAGATCATTCCACACCTCACTAGAGAGATAAGCGATCCACAACCCAATATACCACACAATAAGAGTGAGAGGATAAGTGAGTTATGTGAGTCCACTAAATGTGAGGTTGAGATTTTTCAACAAAAGTATAGCGAGATGAGTGATCCACCACCATGGGAAATTATTAGTCCACCAAATGAAAAGAGAGAGGAACATTCATTAACTAACATTTCACAAAATTCTCTTTCTTTGCAATATATGCAGGTGCAAAATGCATACCTATCAGCTCTCTTGCAACGATGGGAAATTGAGATCCAAGAACAAATATGGAAGACATGGAGTACCACTACACAAGGTGCATGTGTGAATATTGATTTTCGGAAAGGCGTTCAGGTACTCAATGAGGTAAAACAAAAAGGATCTTCCATTTTGATGAAACCAGAGGTATGCACGTATGAGTTTTTGAAGAAATGGCGTGATAAGATTAAAGAAAAATTGTTTGGTACATCAGCCATCCAGCAATATGATTTTGCTAATCTTGAAGAGGCTATAAAATATCCAATAAAACTTAATGTTGCACATGATTATTCACCATTTTCTTTTCCTAGTTATTTTGTATTGTCCTCATGCTATAATTTTGCATACCAAATAAAGTTGAGGACAACTTTTCTCCTAGAGAGGGAGGCTGATAAGAACATGATGATGATGGGTTACAAATTTGTGCTCCATGGAAATATTTGCTGGAAGGAACTCCTAAGTCGAACAAAACATCATGTTTGCATTGTCCATGGGATAGCAAAGCTGAAAACTAAAATACTCTATATCATGAAACCTTTGCATTATGATTTGGTATTGCCCTGTTTTCTTTTGTGTTACGACCAAGTAGAGTCGAGGACGACTCCTTTTCAAAAAAGGGGGGATGATGAGGACATCTCGGTCATTGAAATAAAACCAATCATCCCTGGACAAACTCCAAGTTCTGACAAACAAGTACATGATCAGATGCAACACAATTCAAAGGTGAAAGCTACAAATGAGAATTGCATCATTTCTTTGCATGGATATTATCTACTTCCGTTCTACTTATCCTTTGCAGATCAAAGAGAGTCGAGGACGACTCATCATCAAGGGAGGGAGGATGATGAGCACATGGACACATCATACATGACATTTCAGAAAAGTGCACAATTTAGTTGGAAGCCGAATCAAGCAAACATATGGCCAAGTGAACGCTAACTTAAGTTCATACTATAATCTTGAATACATGGCTGCACTTTCATCTCCATTGTTGTTGGTTGAACTTAGGTATCACAAGAAAGAAACCCGACAACCTATGAGCTCTTGAAGCAACCGCTTTGGAGGAACAAGTTTGGAGAAAACAAGTCTCAAATGAAGCTGATGCTGTCAGTTTTTACCTCTGAAGTTTTGGTGTGCCACACCCATATGATGGAGAGACGGGGCCATAGGGGTACATCAACAGAAGCTAAATCAAATTATCTTTCCAATGCAAAAAACCTCACATCATTTGGAGTTGTGAGTCAAAAGTTCTAGTCATTCTCGTGGAAGGTGTCCAGGCTCTCAAGACTTCGCGAATTTCCGAGGAGCTCTCCAACAACTCCCAAAGTTGACTGCTTATTCACCCAAGAAAGCCATACAAATCTGTTTACTTTTGAAACCATTTTCACACCTAGCTAAGGGGGGTTGTCCCTGCTATAAAACCCCATCTCCTCCATCCTCTAGGAAATCTTTTGTCAAACCATTTCAGCTACAAGCTTATGCAGCAAGACTGCTAGAGATCCGAGAGATCTTACTACCTTTGCTCTTGTGAGTTCATTCGGATTCGCGAGAAGGAGCCTCTAGTTCCCCCTAGTTCGTGCTCTACGGTTCCGGCCGTTTGTTGTGGATTAGTCTCGGTTTGTGGTTCTGCGATTGTTTGGACAGCGGGTTGGAGTTCTTGTAGTTTCGGTCAGCCATCCCCAACGTACATGTTGCATCCAACCTTGGCAGGTATAAAGCTAGTTATCCCGGCTGCTTGCAGCTAGTTATCCCTTCCGATTCGATCCTACGACGTGAAGATCGGGCCACCCTCGGGCGTGAACTCGTTCATCGGGTTCCCACGATGATGAGCACATGGGCACATCACTTTGCGACCGTGTCAAAGACAATATGATGTGTTCACAGACACATGCCCGTCAGCTGACGGTTTGAGAGGTTTGGTTGTAGATGCTCTAAGCGTTCACAGACACATGCCCATCAGCTTACGATCTTCTCCTTCCAAGTGGGGAACTGTGACTCTGTGAGGTGGACATTTTGTACAAAGCAATAAGAATTTGAGGTGGGCTTTTTGTACAAAGCAATAAGAATTCAAGACCTCCACAAAGTCGTAAAGTGGTACGCGTGCAGTTGCAATCTTCAAAGTCTGTTGTCATGCTTCTGTATGTCATAATAATCAGAATAATTTGTAAGAGAAGATTGCATCTGAGTAGCAGCAAACCATAATAGCATCGACGCTCGATTTAATACGAAATGTTATTAGCCACCTGTACAATGATCGTTGACATATATGCACTCCAATTGAAATACAATGACACTCTACTTGACACGAAATATTATAGCCACTCAACTGCCAGTGAGACACCGGTAGTCAACACTCGACTTAACACGGCATCAGAAATTAATATTCAACAAAAAATAATATTATTAGCAACTCAGAAAAAAATTAGGTGGCATCAAGATGACATCACCAAAAATTTCAAACAGAAAATATTCAACAAAACTGACAGAATCCGAATGGACAGCTCTTATTTTTTTTATTTAGGAAATGGTAGTTTAGCATGCTTTCAGAATGGACAGTTTCAGGAAACTGCCAAACAAAAATATTCAGAATGGGCAGTTCCACCACAACACCATGCAGCCACTGTTTTTCATACAGCAGGTACACCAAGAAATTTCACATGCCTTCACTTGGCTTGGCTCTGGTGCTGCTGGTCTCTTTGGTCTCTCCGACCAGCTCCTGCACGGAGCAGGAGAAGAGCTCCCTTCTCCAGCTCCTCGCCGGGCTCTCATGGGACGGCGGCCTCACGGCGTCGTGGCGGCACGACACCGACTGCTGCACATGGGAAGGGATCACCTGCAACCAAGATAGGAAGGTCACTGATGTTTTGTTGGCTTCTCGAGGCCTTGAGGGGCCCATCTCGCCGTTCCTTGGCAACCTCACCGGACTTTTGCGCCTCAACCTTTCCCGGAACTTGCTGTCTGGTGGCTTGCCACTGGAATTAGTGTCATCCAGCAGCATCCTTGTTCTTGACATCAGCTTCAACCGCCTCACAGGAGGCCTGAGCGAGCTGCCATCTTCAACCCCTGCGCGGCCTCTGCAGGTACTCAACATCTCAAGCAACTTGCTTACAGGCATATTACCATCGACAACATGGGAGGTGATGAAGAGCCTGGTCGTTCTTAATGCCAGTTCCAACAGATTTACTGGTCAGATACCAACTACACCATGTGTTGGTACGCCATCTTTTGCTGTCCTTGAGCTCAGCTTCAACCAACTCAGTGGGAACATCCCTCCAGGACTCAGTAATTGCTCGGTGCTGAAATTGCTAGGTGCTGGCTACAACAAACTCAGTGGTACACTTCCAGATGAACTCTTCAAGATCACCTCGTTAGAGCACCTCTCTTTACCTAACAATTGGTTAGAAGGAGCTCTCGATGGCATCAGCAAGCTCACAAATCTGGTCACCCTTGATCTTGGCGGGAATGAGCTCAGCGGCGATATTCCAGAGTCTATAGGTGATCTGAAGAGATTGGAGGAGCTGCATTTGGAACACAACAACATGTCAGGGGAGCTGCCAGCAGCTCTAAGCAACTGCACAAATCTTGTAACAATTGACCTCAAGGCAAACCACTTTAGCGGAGAACTTACCAAGGTCAACTTCGTAAGCCTGTCCAATCTAAAAAAACTAGATCTTCTTTCCAATAACTTCACCGGCACAGTTCCAGAAAGCATATACTCCTGCAGCAAGCTGACTGCACTACGGCTATCTTACAATCCTTTCCATGGTCAATTGTCAGAAAAAATAGGCAATCTGAAGTCCCTCATATTCCTATCACTTGCTAATAACTCTCTTACAAATATCACAAGAACACTTCAGATGCTTAGCAGTTCCAGGAGCCTCACCACCCTTTATATTGGGTGCAACTTCCTGCATGAGACCATGCCAGAGGATGTCAGCATTGATGGTTTTCAGAATCTCCAGGTTCTTTATATAAATCATTGTTCATTGTCTGGAAAAATACCTGATTGGTTATCAAAGCTACCGAATTTGGGGATGCTATTTTTGCAAGGGAATCAACTAACTGGACCGATACCTGAATGGATCAGCAGCCTAAATTTTCTCTTCTCTCTAGATATATCAAACAACAGCCTTACAGGGGAAATTCCAAGTGCTTTAATGGAGATGCCAATGCTAGAATCAGATAATACTGCACCAAAGGTCTTCTTTGAGCTGCCTGTTTGGAACAAGAACCAATTTCTGCAATACCTCACGCCCAGTGCTTTTCCTAAAGAGCTTAATCTAGCCATGAATAATTTCACTGGTATGATTCCGGAGGAGATCGGTCAGTTACAAGGACTATTTTCACTTAACTTGAGCTCCAACAGATTATCTGGAGAGATACCAGAACAGATCTGCAATCTCACGAACCTGCAGATGCTCGACTTGTCTGGTAATCATCTCACTGGTAAGATTCCAGCTGCATTGAACAATCTGCACTTCCTTTCCAGATTCAACATTTCTAATAATGACCTAGAAGGCCCTATTCCAAACATGGGCCAGTTCAGCACGTTTCCGGATTCTAGCTTTAGTGGAAACCCAAAACTGTGTGGCCCTATGGTTGCAAACCATTGTGGTTCGGCAGAAGCAAGTCCAGTTTCCATTGACCCCATAAAACAGATTGGTAGTGAGGCCATCATCTTTATGACCGCCTTCGGTGTTTTCTTTGGAGTAGGAGTCCTATATGATCAGAAAGTCTTAGCTAGATATTTTGGCTGAAACCATGTAACCGTTATCACCGTTCACAAATGGTTAATATTTGTAAATATTGAGTATATAATATAAGGACATTTGACTCTGCAGTCCAGAAAAGAAAATCTACAGGGAAAGCACACAAGAGGCGCTCCAATGATAACTTATCACAAAATGCCATTTTTCGTCTCCTTTGTAGCCTCTCCTGCCTAAAGCTGATTAGGTAAAGGACATTTCTTTCCATTCTCTCCTAGCTAAAGCTGATTTAGTAAGAATACTTTTCTTTAGTGATAACCAGAAATAAATCTTGATTTTCAGAAGTACTCTAGCACTTATATTAGAGTCAGATGTTTAAATTGCCATGTGTAAAGAGCAAACCAGAAGCCTTGCTAATCAGACCAACTTTGTGTCCCTGCTGTTGTCAAGTACACCCCTGGTGCAGGCTGACTTCATTTCTTCCTACATAAGTAGGGTGTCTCGCCCAAAAGCATCCTCTTGCAGTGCTAAAATAAATAAGCTAGATACAGACGCCGTGGAACCACTAATTTCAGAACAATCATGTACTGTTTCATGTCAGAAATATTTTTACTGATTCTCCCATGAGCTAACAGCATGGTGCATAAGAAAGCAAGTAGGCACAAAATTCTATTTTCAATTGCGAATATGCATCAAGAAGATCATGTGACAGCAGATGTACCATGATAAAAAGAATGCAAATATATTCTAGGCATGAATAATACAACAGGTTGAAAAATGTCTAGCACAGGTAGCATAGTATAGCAGGGGAAGGTATAGAAGGGTGCATCGGGAGATCAGACCATCCTTGAATTACATAGGAAGGCATTTATTTTTTGCGAGAAACATAGGAAGGTGCTTATTCTAGTAGAAAGCCAATGGCGTTAAACTGGTTTGTCATTGTCAATGTTAATCACTTCCTAGTATTATCAGCTAAATATGTCAGCTATCTATGCACTTAATACTCTAAGGACATAAAATTATAACCCCAAGCGTGCAAGATCTGTTTTGCACAAACACGATCCACCTAAATAGTAAGTACTAACCACGGCAGTATGTTGTTTTGATGTATGATTGCAGTTATAGAATAGAATCATTTTTTTAGTCAGATTAGTCCAGTACAAAATTGTTGAGCCCCAAGGCCAGAAACAAATATAGGCATCACCATCTCAAAATTACACATGCACAAACCTCACTGTTTTTCGAACAGTGACCATTCTAGACAGCTTGTTGGCCTGAGGTAGAGGCCAAAGCTTTGCTTCGCAACACTGCCTTCCAACCACAACCAAACTATTTTAGGCATAAAGGTTGTAAGCTTTAAAATGAAATGGTTTGCACTTGCTCTAAGATACACTTCATGTAACTTACTGTAAATGAGTAAAATAAAATAAAATGATTTGGAAAAAAACTGCAACCTGGAATTTTTGCATATGTAAGAACCAAAATGTCATATCAACAATATCAATCAGCTTGGAATACAAAACAAATATCCCAGGCAAGACTAGCAAAGCATGTCACATATGTGTCCATAAGTTGTGGGATTTCAAGCAGGTCAAGCAAGGTACTGTGGTTGGGTAGTAATGCCTGGTTGAAGTTACCCTCTTCCTAAATTTGCTGAGCAGACTGGACAAACTTACATTTGGTATCTCCTCTACCTACGATAAGCCGGAAAAAACAGTATTGTCAAACAATCCATATCCTACTTCCAACATGGCCTGAATCATATATGAGGAGCTGGTGGAAAATTCACCTTCCACTTGCATAATTCCATTTCGCAGTGTTAGTGTGAGAGACATTGATTCAACAGACTTGATGGCTGGCGGACCGGGCTCCTAGCAGCAGCAGCAGCAGCAGCGCTGCCTCGTCGACCCCAGGTTGAGGTGCTCTGCCATGGGTCAGAGCTTGATGATGGCCGGAGGCGTCGGGGGGATCTGGCCGCTGGGCGACGTGAGACGCACCTGCGGATTAGCCGGGGGGCGCTGGGCGACGTTAGACGCACCTGCGGGTGAGCCGGCGGCCGCAGCGACGGGGAGAGACGCCGGTTGTACGGCGACTCGGCGGCGAGGTCGGGGAACGCGGCTCGCCGCCCTGCGGCGAGAGATGCCGCCGTCGGAGATGCAGCCATGCGTTTCGTCGAACACTTTGTGGGCAAAGATGAAAGACCCGTACCACCGCGGCAGACGCCTGCTACTCCAACGCGGCAACCGCTGACGGCGATAAAGCAGTTGACGCTGAGCTCATCCACGCGGCGCAAGGAGCCTGGCCGCCCTGCAGGAGGCGACTACGCCTGTCCTGCTCACGCCCTGAAAGTGTTTGCGAGAATGTCTCTGTTTGCACTTTGCAGAGTAGTATGCCGTGTCTGTCGGACACTTATTTGCAGAATGCAGAACATAGCATTTCATTTGCAGAATGCAGAACATAGACACTTATTTGCCGTGCCAAGCTCGAGAATAATTGGTGGTAATTGTATTAATCATGTCCACCTAGCTAGATTGGCATACATGCATGCATGCGAGCATGGTCCACTAGCTACATGCTGAAAACAGCTTCAATCTCCTATCCTTGCTGATCAGCATACTAATCTTCTGGCTACATACTGAAAACAGCTTCAACCTTCTTGCTGATCAATGAGCATCGGAGCGACTAATCTAGCTAACACTTTAGTGACTTTGTGCTTATAGAGGAAGGTTGGCATGGGCAGCTCGCTGGGGTCCGGCGACATGATGAAGGTCGGCATGGGCAGCTCGCTCGGGTCTGGCGACACCATGAATGTCGGGCCAGCGAACAATGATGCCTCCGGCTCCCAGTCCACCTCCATCTTAGCCAGAGGCTTCGGCTTCTTCTTGGGCAGGTCGATCAACGGAGCAAGGCCAGCGAAGGGTAATGCCTCCACCACGGTCGGCGGCATCGCCTTCTTCTCGGACCGGTCAACCGACGCCGCAGGACCAGCGAAGAGTGACGCCTCCGAGTCTGTCACCATCTCAGTCGTAGGCTCTGCCTTCTTCTTCGACC
Source organism: Triticum dicoccoides (assembly GCF_002162155.2). Classification (NCBI taxonomy): domain Eukaryota; kingdom Viridiplantae; phylum Streptophyta; class Magnoliopsida; order Poales; family Poaceae; genus Triticum; species Triticum dicoccoides. The sequence continues at coordinate 174,620,884 of NC_041391.1, forward strand.
GGTCGATCGACGGAGCAGGGCCATCGAAGGATGTCACCACCGAGTATGCCACCATCTCAGTCACAGGCTTTGTCTTCTTCTCGAACCGGTCGGCCGACGGCGCGGGGCCAGCGTGGAGTGATGCCTCCGAGGCTGCCACCATCTCAGCCGGAGGCCTCGGCTTCTTGTCGCACCGGTCGACGGATGACGCACGGCTCGCCGGCCTCTTCCAGTTCTCCCTCGACATCTCCCCGCAGCCGAGGCACTCGACGCCACCGTTCACAGTCTCGGTACAGCGGAGCGTCTTGTCACTGGCCCAGCTGGAGCTCCGTGAAGCGCGTCCAGGAAGGTCGGCCTTGTCTCTGATCCAGCTTCGCTCATCGAGGCACGTCCAGGCTGCTGCTTCTTGCTGTCCAGCTCCACACGAGCCGTGTACACCGCCGGAGGAGGCGTCAGGAGGAGGCAGCGCGCCGGGGTAGGCAACAGCGGCGGCAAAGTCGCAGCGACATGGCTATCCATCTCTACAAAACACAGGACACAGCAAAGAACAGAGAGACCAAGTGATTGCACAGGCGAAACAAGTAAACAGAACAATTGCGATGCTGAAATTCAAAAATGATGATCGGAGAAGAAAGAGGAAACTCGCCGGATTGTTTGCTCGCCGTCGCCGAGAGAAGCTCACCGGATTGTTAGGTCGCCAGGAGAACGTCGCGCGTGATCTATCAAGGAGGCGGCTTGCTCGTCGGATCGAAGGAAAAGTGCGATCTATCCCCGCAGCCCGGCTGATATAGATCGCCCCGATGCCCCGCCGCGTACAAACCACGCAATCCGAGTTCGACTCGTACCCGCCGCCGGCGCCGCCGCCCGTGGTTCAACCGCCGGAGCCACCAGCGACGCACCGTATCCGATCTTCCCACCTCTTCGTCGGTGGCCTGGGGCCCACACCTCGAACATCTCCAGGGCGTCTCCCGCGGTGGCGCGCCTGTGCCTGCATCCCGCCGCCGCGTGCCATTCTTACCTCGGCATCGCGACCGACGTGGCCATGTGAGTCGCTTCTGTAAGAACCACGGTGAGGAGTCGCAGCAGCGACGAGATGTTGGCCGGGGTTCTTGCTTTCCTCCTGCGCTGATTGCTGCTCTTCCTAGGCCCGCTGCTCCACGCTGCTCCATGGATGGTTAGTTGTTGCGCTTGTCAAGTGTTTGATGAAATGCTTAAGCAGAAGCAACAGAGGATGCCCGGTGATTAATTGGTACACTCCTTTCAATCAATTTGAGCAGAAGCAACTTCAATAGTGTGTTACAAATATGATTTTCAGCTAATAGAGCGAAGAGCGGATGCACATTCACGAGTTCATAATGTAATCAGTAATTAATCTACGATAGTAAGACTACACTGACAAATAAGTTGGCACCTTAAGCCACCTACGATTCTCAAACTGAACAATCCAAACTGCAGTTCTCAGATATTGTTTGGTGTGCATTTTTTAATTCCATGATGGATGCACATGTAAGTTGGTGGGTTCGATGTATTAATCCACTGAAATTGTCCGAAACAAAAAAAAGTCAATACAATGCTCATACAATTTGCTTATTTTCTGAAAATAAAATCCATTTGAAAAAATAGAAAATTCATGAGTTTATCATGTAAGTAGCTTTGAGATTCCAGTTATACATAATTCTATTTTAATTTGTACTCCGTGTATTACACAATTCATGACTTGTATTATCATGGTGATAATGCTTTAACCTTTGTGGTGCCTTCCTAGGTGCCGTTGTTGACCATGGAGAATTCGAGATCACTACCGATCTCATCAGGGTTGAATAGTGCAACTACATCGGGGATTACTGTGACAACACCTTCTCCTGGAAGGTTCGAGAGGTTTTTGCGGTTTTTGATTCTTCAACTACATTCAATTATCAGAGGTCTCCTGTTGGTTTTGCGACTTCCCTTCCGCGATGACGGAGTCGAATCCGACAGGTCTCGGGTAGGAGGTTCCGAGATGGTAGCCTTAGGACGATGGTAACAGGGCACAAGAAGGACACGATGTTTACCTTGATTCAGGCCCTCTCGAAGATGTAAAACCCTACGACCTACTTTGTTTGTATTGATTGTGGATGGGGTACAGAATACAGGTTGATCCGCCTCGAGATCATGTATAAATGAGTTGGTTTTTCTCTAGGGGCTACACCCCTTGGTTTATATAGACACCGTTGTACCTAGCATGGGCGGAGTTGGGCCCCAGGCAGCCCAAGCCACTGCCTGGGGTGTGGGAAAATTTCTAGGCCCATATATACAAAAAAAATTGGCCCGGGGCGCAGCCACTTCAAAGCCTAGGCCAATGGCCTAGCCGCGCAGGCCAGAGCCTTTCTACCCGACTGAGTTAGCACGAACAGAACTGAAGCAGGGAAATTCGTCCGCTCCCCTCCCCCAACTTCAGGAATCCTAGGCGTCGCCGCCGCGTGGCCGCGTCCCTTCCCACCGCCGCCGCCCGCCACCACTACCCCTGCCGGACGTCGTGCTGCGCGCCTGCGCCCCCCCAGTCCAGTCCCCTTTTGGCCTTCTCCACCTCTACTGTCTACCGGCGCAGGGGCAATTAGCACCTATCCAGCCGCTACCCCTGCCGGCCGTCGTGGGCTGCTGCCCTGTCCGGCGAGGCGACGACCCCGACGAACTGCCAGCGAGGTGGCCCTTCCTCAGCGGCCGCAACACATTGCAGACAACAACAAGAGCAAAGGTAGTTCTTCCAAACCCCAATTTCTGTTTGTAGATGCTTCTGTAGTTCTGTTTGATGATGGTTTAGTCAATTTCTAGATGACACCCTTGTTGCTTGATGCCACTATTTGTTATTCCCTCCGTTTCGAATTACTTGTCGCACGTATGGATATATCTAGATGTATTTTAGTTCTAGATACATCCATTTGAACGACGAGTAATTTGGAACGGAGGGAGTAGATACTTAGATGGCAAAACAAAATTTGACATTTAGGAACAAAATGGGTGATGATTGGATGAATCATAGAATGGTATGTTACATTGAGCGAGATGTATTTATTAGTATCAAAGAATCAAAGATCATCGAGCGATTTCAAGGTTATCGCACATGCAAAGGCATTTTGCCTCGCCCTATACGTAAGTTTTCAGATTTTGCATCTGTTGTTTACTCGTTTTACATGCTCTATTATGCACTAATTAGCATTCAAAATTTATCATTGAAGGTGTAGCTTCTTCTGCTATTGAAGATGTAGTCATGGGAGGCTTAGATCAACCAATCCTTTGATTTGGTATCAATCTTTTGTATCATCTATATGTGCTACATATTGTCTTTTGATTTGCCTTGCTTTATTAGTTGGCCCATCATGGAACAAATGTTACAATTGAATATCATGTTTGGTTTCTTGTTAGTTATGCAACATAGATTGATTTTTGTATGCCTTGAAACAACAGTTTTTTGTGTTTAGTTTTTAGCCCTTAGTTTCTCGCCTGGGGCGTCAGCCAATCCTGACTCCGCACTGGTACCTAGGGTTACACATAGGTTGGTTACATCTGAAGATAAAAATGTCAAAGATTGCATTCATGCCTTGGAGTATGCACTACTACAGGATGATGCTAACGCGACACTACGACCAGAGACCCTTCGATGAAACTGTGTGCCATGCAATAATCGCAAACGGTGGTGTAAACAAATCGTCAAAAAAGGTGCAAAACATTTGTGATGACGGATGCATCAAACACGGTTCAGATTTTTGTTGCGTGTGCGATGCAGGGTATATGGTTCAGTTCAATTAACTTTTTGCGACGAGGAGGAACAAAAGAAACAGGCTGCCAGATGAAGGCGTGTGCGATGTAGAGCATACGGTTCACTCGGATGAACGGTTTGCGATGAGGCGGAACAATATAAACGGGCAACCAGATGAAGGTGTGTGCGATATACGGCATACGGTTCACTCAAATGAACTGTTTGGATTAGGGAAGAGAACATCAATGATTCAACTTAACAAGATATGTGTGATACGCGGCAAACAACCTGGAGGTTAATTTGAGGACAAGTACACAGAGGTTAATTTGTGTATTCAAAAAACAAAAAATATCAAAAAGTAATGAGATAGACCTTCTTCAAGCCAATCAACATGTGTTCAGAAAACAAAAAAAAGTCAAAAACTACAAAACAAAGACCTCGATATTAACTAGATGGATGGATCACTACGATCACTACAAAGGTTTATAATAAACCTTTGTAGTTACCCATCCAACTAGTTAATATCGAGTTCACTTCCCATCCGGTCACCCATCTCATGACTACTCCAGCCTCAGCACAGTTAACTTGGAAGTTCTGTTAGATGAGCTATCGGTAGAGAAGCTGGTCCTTGCTGCTGTAGATCCCTCTTTGCAGCCTTTATTGCGCAACACAATGGAAATGGTTCAACTGAACAAAATGTGTGTGATATGCGGTAAACAAGTCCGTGATCAAAAATGTGTGTGAAGACCAATAATAACACAGACGATTGCTGCTAATAAGCCGTGTGATTTGCTCTGTCTACAGAAGAATAACACACACACACACCCACACACACACACACACACATATATATATATATATATATGCAAAATTGTGTCTATCATAGCTTGCTAGGGAAATAGCTATCATAGCCACACAACACATGCGCCGTGATCCGTGCTGACCATGTGGTGGTTAAACTAAAGAGGTGCTTGTGGGGTGTTTTGCAGCCCATGTGCAGAGAAATGCCATGCATGGTCAACACGCAGTGGTCCATGCGGCTGTACAGCAGCAGCAGGAGGAGGGCCGGCGCCATGTGCATGATGCATGCAACAATTTTGGAACCTGAAGCCAATTCGGAGAAAGCCATGTAGGAGTCACGTGACAAGTAGAAGTGGAGGGACTGAAGGTTTGAGGCTTCTGAAGTTTTTTCACTACATAAGCACATTTATCTGAAGAGTGCGGAGACACGGTTAATTACCTCAATGAATTAGCTTGTTAACTTCATGTATCAAGTAGTTAGGTAGTCCAACTTCCTGTATTTGCACATATACACGGCGACGAGCACTCCGTTTCCAAAGCGTATGGGCGGAGCTATTTTTTTGAACCGTAGAATCTTTTGCTCCAGTGAGAGTAACCATTTTTTGTGTTAGCTGCAGAAGTAGCTTAAACCTAGTATTGCTCGTTAATTAGGTAGTCAGCCTCTAGTCAAAATATCAAACCGGCTATTTTCAAAGTACCACCACCAATGCATGGCCTGCATGCTTTGGTTCTCCACAAAAAAAATTTAGATAACATTCTGATCGATGATGGAACCGACATATGTGAAGAACGCCAAAGAATAACTATCTTAGGTGGGACTGTTGAGATCGACAATAGAACCGACGTATGTGAAGAGCGCCAAAGAATAACTATCTTAAGTGGAACCGTCGAGATCAACGATGAAACCGACGTATGTGAAGAGCACCAAAGAATAACTATCTTAAGTGGAACCGTCGAGATCAACGATGGAACCGATGTATGTGGCAAATAGGAGATTTACACATATACCTACAAAGGCGCAACGTGGAGTTAAAAAAATGCACAACGTACACACACTGACACACTAACTGGCTAACCAAACTCCTATAAGCTAGCTGCAAGCGTTTCAGACAAGAGAGAGACGAGCGGTGGTAACGTAGGAGCTGCATGTACGGATGCTTGATTACAACACACACGACCATAAACCACATGTGTTTCACTGCAAGACAGACTCATCAGCCACACCTTTGTACGCACATGCAAGACATACTGCCAGAAAAGTATGTCTTGCATGTGCGTACAAAGGTGTGGCTGATGAGTCTGTCTTGCAGTGAAACACATGTGGTCTATGGTCCGTGTGTGTTGTAATAAGCATCCGTACATGCAGCTCCTACGTTACCACCGCTCCTCTCTCTCTTGTCTGAAACGCTTGCAGCTAGCTTATAGGGAGTTTGGTTAGCCAGTTAGTGTGTCAGTGTGTGTACGTTGTGCATTTTTTTAACTCCACGTTGCGCATGGGCTGCAAAACACCCCACAAGCACCTCTTTAGTTTAACCACCACATGGTCAGCACGGATCACGGTGCATGTGTTGTGTGGCTATGATAGCTATTTCCCTAGCAAGCTATGATAGACACAATTTTGCCTATATATATATATATATATATATATATATATATATATATATATATATATATATATATATATATATATAACTGAATTAAACATCCAATTACATAAGTGACTATACAGATCATTCATACATACCTCAATAAACAATTCCATGCATTCTAAAGTAGGAGAAATTCCGTTTCAAAAAAAAGTAGAAGAAACGATCGTCTAGTCATCTATTTCTTGTGACGCTCCCGCCACTGCTCTGTGGCTTGATCCCTCGCCTGGGGCATGAAGAAGACACTTCCTCATGTCAACGATCCGCGTGTACATCTCGTAGCTTGTGTACGCATCCTTGGCCGTGTACTTTACGTGTTGTTCATCCAGTTTCTCATGCCAAACATTGTGCTAGACTTTCTTGTCCTTCTTGCTCTCATCCTTCATCTTCATGTAGTAGGGGTTGATGATGGCCGAGGTGAGGTCAACCAGGGAGTTCTGCTTGTTGTTGTCGCTGCCCCAGACCTTGTAGTGGTCCTGGATGTTGACAAGATTCCGGCGTTTCAAGCCTGAAACCTTGAGCGCTTTTAGATCGTTGGTGGTGTCTACCGTAGCGAAATTATAGTCGGAGCTATTGATAAACCTGGAGAAACGCTCGCAAGGCCTTGTGGCCAGGTGGTAGTGGTAGACGAGGACGCCATGTTGCACGCACAACTGGGCGACGACAACCTTATGATCGTGCCCTGCACGACCGATGGTGTACTCGAGGTCGAAGCCGACCACTTGGTACTTGTCATCGGCAAGGAACTGCTCCATAGTTTGGATGGAGCTTGATGTCTACTACGCAACCTTCTTCTTGTAGACGTTGTTGGGCCTCCAAGTGTAGAGGTTTGTAGGACAGTAGCAAATTTCCCTCAAGTGGATGACCTAAGGTTTATCAATCCGTGGGAGGCGTAGGATGAAGATGGTCTCTCTCAAACAACCCTGCAACCAAATAACAAAGAGTCTCTTGTGTCTCCAACACACCCAATACAATGGTAAATTGTATAGGTGCACTAGTTCGGCGAAGAGATGGTGATATAAGCGCAATATGGATGCTAGATATATGTTTTTGTAATCTGAAATTATAAAAACAGCAAGGTAACTAATGATAAAAGTGAGAACAAACGGTATTGCAATGCTAGAAAACAAGGCCTAGGGTTCATACTTTCACTAGTGCAAATTCTCTCAACAATAATAGCATAATTGGATCATATAACTATCCCTCAACATGCAACAAAGAGTCACTCCAAAGTCACTAATAGGGGAGGACAAACGAAGAGATTATTGTAGGGTACGAAACCACCTCAAAGTTATTCTTTCTGATCGATCTATTCAAGAGTCCATAGTAAAATAACACGAAGCTATTCTTTCCGTTCAATCTATCATAGAGTTCGTACTAGAATAACACCTTAAGACACAAATCAACCAAAACCCTAATGTCACCTAGATACTCCAATGTCACCTCAAGTATCCGTGGGTATGATTATACGATATGCATCACACAATCTCTGATTCATCTATTCAAACCAACAAAAATTACTTCAAAGAGTGCCCCAAAGTTTCTACCAGAGAGTCAAGACGAAAACGTGTGCCAACCTCTATGCATAAGTTCACAAGGTCACTGAACCCGCAAGTTGATCACCAAAACATACATCAAGTAGATCAAGTGAATATCCCATTGTCACCACAGATAAGCACATGCAAGACATACATCAAGTGTTCTCAAATCCTTAAAGACTCAATCCGATAAGATAACTTCAAAGGAAAAACTCACTCCATTACAAGAGAGTAGAGGGGAGAAACATCATAAGATCCAACTATAATAGCAAAGCTTGCGATACATCAAGATCGTGTCGAATCAAGAACACGAGAGAGAGAGAGAGAGAGGGAGAGAGAGAGAGAGAGGGAGAGAGAGAGAGAGGGAGAGAGAGAGATCAAACACATAGCTACTGGTACATACCCTCAGCCCCGAGGGTGAACTACTCCCTCCTCGCCATGGAGAGCGCCGGAATGATGAAGAAGGCCACCGGTGAGGGATCCCCCCTCTGGCAGGGTGCCAGAATAGGGTCCCGATTGGTTTTTGGTGGCTATAGAGGCTTGCGGCGGCGGAACTCCCGATCTATTGTGCTCCTCGATGTTTTCAGGGTACGTGAGTATATATAAGCGAAGGAAGTTGGTCAGGGGAGCCACGAGGGTGGGGGCATGCCCAGGGGGTCGGGCACGCCTCCCTGCCTCGTGGCTTCCTTGTTGCTTCCCTGACGTCTACTCCAAGTCTCTTGGATTGCTTCCGTTCCAAAAATAACTCTCCCGAAGGTTTCATTCCCTTTGGACTCCGTTTGATATTCCTTTTCTGCGAAACACTGAAATAGGCAAAAAAACAGCAATATGGGCTGGGCCTCTGGTTAATAGGTTAGTCCCAAAAATAATATAAAAGTGTATAATAAAGCTCATAAACATCCAAAACAGATAATATAATAGCATGGAACAATCAAAAATTATAGATACGTTGGAGACGTATCAGAGCTCTCCACCGACACAGGATAGTTCATGTACACCATCGAGAGGGCCTTCCCCCTCACGTGGGTGTCCACTTTGTGATGTGTGGTGAACTGCCCGCCATTGTCGTCGTTGGCCGCTGGGAGCACCATTGGAGCCACGGGGATTGCCATTGGAACCACTTATTGTGTGGTGTAACGCGAGAGATGAAGATATATGGCCGCGGGAATAAATGGGGGTCGGGAGGCCTGGATTCTCGGCACGTCCGCATGGCAGTTTTTTGCTGCGGGTAACTGCATTGTCGTGCCGCGCCCGGTGCAACCGCATGCACACGAACATGCGTGATCGTGCGCCGGCCCCAAACACTTGCAGCGCGCGTGAAGGAACGAGGGCGGAGCACCCGGAGGGACGCGAGTAGAGCGCGCCGCGACTGCCTCAACCGCAAGCAACTACACGCATAGAGCAGTTGAACACGCAGGAAATGGTCGCCTACAAGCCGGCCGACACTTGCTTCGCTCCGTACAGAGCGGCGTGTGCTACTACCTCCGCCTTGGTCTATAGTCCCCTTTATATTCTGTGCCATACTTTGTCCGAAAATTCAACCAACAAAATGTTAATGCATGTTATAAAATTATATAATTGGAAGCAATGTTGAAATACGAATCAAACTATATAATCTTTGGCGACATGCATTCATATTTTATTTGTTAAATCCTACTTATAAACCAGGACGGGGGTTTAGTAGGTAATTAAATCGCAAATGTTTTTTTATTAACTGTATGTGTACGTGATACGTCCATTTTGCATCATGTTTTCCTACTATTATTTATGTTGTTTTATTAATAATGCTTTTTGGAGTAATTCTAATGCCTTTTTCTCATAATATGCAAGGTATGCACCAAGGGAGAGAATTCTGGCAGCTGGAAATCTGGACCTGAAAAAGCTACGTAAAGCTACCTATTTTGCACAACTCCAAATGAGCTGAAACTCCCCGAGGATTTTTTATGGACTATTTAAGGAATATTGGAGCAAATAAGTACCAGAGGAGGGCCACCAGGTGGGCACAACCCACCTGGGCGTGCCAGGAGGCCCAGGCGCGCCCTGGTGGGTGCTGCCCTCCTCGACCCACCTCTGGTGCCCATCTTCTGGTATATAAGTCATTTTGACCTAGAAAAAATAAGGGTAGGACATTCGGGACGAAGCGTCACCGCCTCGAGGTGGAACTTGGGCAGGAGCACTTTTGCCCTCCGGCAGAGCGCTTCCGCCGAGGGAACTTCCCTCCCGGAGGGGGAAATCATCATCATCATCATCACCAACAACTCTCCCATCTTGTGAAGGGCTATCTTCATCAACATCTTCACAGCACCAACTCCTCTCAAACCCTAGTTCATCTCTTGTGTTCAATCTTTGTATCAAAACTATAGATTGGTGCTTGTGTGTGACTAGTAGTGTTGATTACATCTTGTAGTTGATTACTATATGGTTTATTTGGTGGAAGATTAATGTTCAGATCCATTATGCTATTCAATACCCCTCTGATGTTGAGCATGTTTATCATTTGTGAGTAGTTATTTTCGTTCTTGAGGTCACGGGAGAAATTATGTTGCAAGTAATCATGTGAACTTGATATGTGTTCGATATTTTGATGGTATGTATGTTGCCATTCTCTTAGTGGTGTCATGTGAATGTCGACTACATGTCACTTCACCATATTTGGGCCTAAGGGAATGCATTGTGGAGTAGTTATTAAATGGTGGGTTGCGAGAGCGACAGAAGCTTAAACCCAGTTTATGCGCTATTTCGCAAGGGACCGACTGGATCCAAAAGTTTAATGCTATGGTTAGAATTTATTTTTAATACTTTTCTCGTAGTTGCGGATGCTTGCGAGAGGGTTAATCATAAGTAGGAGGTTTGTTCAAGTAAGAACAACACCTAAGCAATGGTCCACCCACATATCAAATTATTAAAGTACCGAACACAAATTAAGCCAACATGATGAAAGTGACTCGATGAATTCCCGTGCACTTTGCTTATCATAAGAAACCGTTTTGGCATGTACTTTGCCTCAAAAGGATTGGGCTACCTTGCTGCACTTGTGTTACTACTATTGTTACTTGCTCGTTACAAATTATCTTGCTACAAAACTACTCCGCTACTTACAATTTTAGCACTTGCAGACATTACCTTGCTAAAAACCACTTGTCATTTCCTTCTGCTCCTCGTTGGGTTCGACACTCTTACTTATCAAAAAGGGCTACAATTGACCCCATACACTTGTGGGTCATCAAGGCAATTTTCTGGCGCCGTTGCCGGGGAGTGAAGCACTCTTGGTAAGTGGAAATTGGTAAGGAAACATTATTACTACATGCTGAAATTTTTGTCACTTGCTACTATGGGAAACAATCCTTTGAGGGGTTTGTTCGGGGTATCTTCACCTCGATCGGAACCACAGTTAGTCACCCATCAACATACTGCACCTACTGAAAATATTGAATATGAAATTCCTTCGGGTATGTTAGAACAACTGCTAGCTAATCCTTATGCAGGAGATGGAACCGAACATCCTGATATGCACTTGATATATGTGGATGAAATCTGTGGATTATAGCTTGCAGGTTTGCCCGGAGATGAAGCTAAGAAGAAGTTTTTCCCTTTATCTTTGAAGGGAAAAGCATTGACATGGTATATTCTATGTGATGATATTGGATCTTGGAACTGGAACTGTTTGAAATTGGAATTTCATCAGAAAATTTATCCTATGCATCTAGTTCATCGTGATCAAAATTATATATATAATTTTTGGCCTTGTGAAGGAGAAAGTATCGCTCTAGCTTGGGGGAGGCTTAAGTCAATGTTATATTCATGCCCAATCATGATCTCTCGAGAGAAATTATTATTCAGAATTTTTATGCTCGGCTTTCTTGTAATGATCAATCCATGCTCGATACTTCTTGTACTGGTTCTTTTATGAAGCAGACTATTGAATTCCAGTGGGATCTTTATAAAGAATTAAATGCAACTCTGAAGATTGGGAACTCGACGAAGGTAAAGAGTCAGGTATTGAACCTAAGTTTGTTTGTGTTAAATCTTTTATGAATACCGGTGCTTTTCTGAAGTTTAGCACTAAATATGGACTTGACTCTGAGATAGTAGCCTCCTTTTGTGAATCTTTTGCTACTCATGTTGATCTCCTAAGGATAAGTGGTTTAAATATCACCCACCAATTAAATAAGAAGTTAAAGAACCGGTAAAAGCTAAAGAAGAAACTTTCATTTACAATGTTGATCCAGTTGTTCCCACTGCTTATATTGAAAAACCACCTTTTCCTGTTAACATGAAGGAACATACTAAAGTTTCAACTGTGGTTAACAAAATTTATGTTAGAACACCCAAACCATCTGAATAAATCAAAGTTGAACCTAATGTTGCTATGATTAAAGATCTCTTAGTTGATAATATTGATGGGCATGTTATTTACTTCTGTGATGAAGCTTCTAGAATTGCTAAACCTGAAGGAAAAGATAAACATAGACCAGTCGTTGGCATGCCTGTTATCTCAGTTAAGATAGGAGATCACTGTTATCATGGGTTATGTGACCTAGGTGCTAGTGTGAATGCTATTCCTTTCTCATTATATGAAAAAATTGAAGATGAAATAGCACCTGCTGAAATAGAAGATATATATGTTACTATTAAACTTGCTAATAGAGATACTATATCACCAATTGGGATTCTTAGAGATGTTGAAGTCTTGTTTGGAAAATAAAATAACCTACTGATTTTCTTGTTCTTAGCACCCCACAAGATGACTTTTGTCCCATTATTTTTGGTAGACCTTTCTTGAACACCGTCAGTGCTAAAATAGATTTAGAGAAACAAACTATCAGTGTTAGCTTTGGTGATGAATCTCATGAGTTTAATTTTTCCAAGTTTAGTAAACAACCCCATAAGAAAGATTTGCCTAGTAAGGATGAAATTATTGGTCTTGCTTCTATTGTTGTGCCTCCTATTGATCCTTTGGAACAATATTTGCCAGACCATGAAAATGATTTGCATATGCGTGAAAGAAATGAAATAGATAGAATCTTTTTTGAACAACAACCTCTCCTTAAACACAATTTTCCTATTGAAACTCTAGGAGGTCCTCGTCCACCTAAAGGTGATCCTGTGTTTGAACTTAAACAATTGCCATACACTTTGAAATATGCTTATCTTGATGAAAAGAAGATATATCCTGTTATTATTAGTGCTAACCTTTCAGAACATGAAGAAGAAAGATTATTGAAAGTCCTAAGGAAGAATAGGGCTGCCATTTGATATACTCTTGATGATCTTAAGGGCATTAGTCCGACTCTATGTCAGTACAAGATTAATATGGAACCTGATGCTAAACCCGTCGTTGATCACCAACGTCAGTTAAATCCAAAAATGAAATAAGTGGTAATAACGGAAGTATTGAAACTTCTGGAAGCAGGTATAATCTATCCTATAGCTGATAGTAGATGGGTAAGTCCTGTTCATTGTGTCCCTAAGAAGGGAGGTATTACTGTTGTTCCTAATGATAAGAATGAGCTTATTCCACAAAGAATCGTCATACGGCTACATAATGGTAATTGATTATAGAAAATTAAATAAAGCTACTAGGAAGGATCATTACCCTCTGCCTTTTATTGATCAAATGTTAGAAAGACTATCTAAGTGCACACATTTTTGTTTCTTTGATGGATACTTTGGCTTTTCACAAATACCTGTTTTACAATCCGATCAAGAAAAGACCACTTTTACTTGTCCTTTTGGAACATTTTCTTATAGACGTATGCCTTTCGGTTTATGTAATGCACCTGCTACCTTTTAAAGATGTATGACTGCTATCTTCTCTGATTTTTGTGAAAAGATTGTTGAGGTTTTCATAAATGACTTTTCTGTTTATGGGAAGTCTTTTGATAATTGTTTAAGCAATCTTGATCGAGTTTTGCAGAGATGTGAACAAACAAATATTGTCTCGAATTTTGAGAAGTGCCACTTTATGTCTAATGAAGGTATTGTCTTGGGCCACAAAATTTCTGAAAGAGGCATTGAGGTGGACAAAGCTAAGGTTGATGCAATTGAGAAAATGCCATGTCCTAAAGATATCAAAGGTATTCATAGTTTCCTTGGTCACGCTGGTTTCTATAGGAGGTTTATCAAAGACTTTTCTAAAATCTCTAGGCCTCTTACTAATCTTTTGCAAAAGGATATTCCCTTTGTGTTTGATGATGATTGCATGGAAGCCTTTGAAACACTAAAGAAAGCCTTAATCACTGCACCTGTTGTTCAACCACCTGATTGGAACTTGCCTTTTGAGATTATGTGTGATGTTGGTGTTGTTCTAGGACAAAGAGTTGATAAGAAACTAAATGTTATTCATTATGCTAGTAAAACTCTAGACAGTGCTCAACGAAACTATGCTACTACTAAAAAAGAATTCTTAGCAGTGGTGTTTGCTTGTGATAAATTCAGATCTTACATTGTTGATTCTAAAGTAATTGTTCACACCGATCATGCTGCTATAAAATATCTTATGGAGAAGAAAGATGCTAAACCTAGACTCATTAGGTGGGTTCTTCTGCTACAAGAATTTTGTTTGCATATTATTGATAGGAAAGGAGCAGAGAACCCCGTAGCTGATAACTTGTCTAGACTTGAAAATATTCTTGATGACCCACAACCTATTAATGATAGCTTCCCTGATGAACAACTAGATGCAATAAATGTTTCTCATAGAACACCTTGGTATGCTGACTATGTTAATTATATTGTTGCTAAATACATACCACCTAGCTTCACATACCAACAAAAGAAAAAATTCTTCCATGATTTAAGACATTACTTTTGGGATGACCCACACCTTTATAAAGAAGGAGTAGATGGTATTATTAGACGTTGTGTACCTGAGCATGAACAGGAACAAATCCTACGGAAATGTAACTCCAAAGCTTATGGAGGACATCACGCGGGAGACAAAACCGCTCATAAGGTATTGCAATCTGGTTTTTATTGGCCTACTCTCTTCAAAGATGCCCGTAAGTTTGTCTCATCATGTGACGAATGCCAAAGAAGAAGTAATATCGGTAAGCGTCAAAAAATTCCTATGAATTACTCACTTGCTATCGAACCATTTGATGTTTGGGGATTTGACTTTATGGGACCTTTTCCTTCCTCTAATGGGTATACACATATTTTGGTTGTTGTTGATTATGTTACTAAGTGGGTAGAAGCTATTCCAACCAGTCTGCTGATCACAACACCTCTATTAAAATGCTTAAGGAAGTTATTTTCCCAAGGTTTGGAGTCCCTAGATATTTAATGACTGATGGTAGTTCACACTTCATTCATGGTGCTTTCTGTAAGATACTTGCTAAGTATGATGTTAATCATAGAATTGCGTCACCTTATCATCCTCAGTCTAGTGGTCAGTTTGAACTTAGCAATAGAGAAATAAAACTAATCTTTCAAAAGACTGTTAATAGGTCCCGAAAGAATTTGTCTCAGAAATTAGATGATGCACTTTGGGCTTATAGAACATCTTACAAAAATCCTATGGGTATGTCTCCATATAAAATAGTTTATGGAAAAGCTTGTCATTTACCTCTTGAGTTAGAACACAAAGCATTTTGGGCAATAAAAGAACTTAATTATGATTTCAAACTTGCTGGAGAAAAGAGGTTATTTGATATTAGCTCATTAGATGAATGGAGAACCCAGGCTTATGAAAATGCTAAGTTATTCAAAGAAAAATTTAAAAGATGGCATGACAAAACAATCCAAAAGCATGAGTTCAGAGTAGGTGAATATGTTCTTTTGTACAACTCTCGTTTCAGATTCTTTGCAGGAAAACTCCTCTCCAAATGGGAAGGACCCTATGTCATCGAGGAGGTCTATCGATCCAGAGCTGTCAAAATAAATAATGCCGAAGGGACTAACCCGAAGGTTGTCAATGGGCAACACATAAAGCACTATATCTCAGGTACACCCATTAATGTTGAAAGCAATGTTATCCAAACTTTGACACCAGAAGAACATATAAAAGAGTCCTTCTGGAACACTCCAGAATCATGAAAATAAGGAGGTACGTGATACGGTAAGTAAACGACATCCAAAAAATTTGCAAAAATATGTTTTGTCAGTTTTGAAATATTTAGAAAATTAGGAAAATAAGAAACTTCCAGGAAAGTGACCTGGTGAGCATGATACACCAGGGCACGCCAGGCTTGCCTGGCATGCCTAGGTGGGTCGTGCCCACCTCGGGTACTTTCCGGTCTATGTTTTTCTTCTGTTCTGCTTGTTCCCCAAGATAAAAAATCTATATATACCTCGCGAACCTGTTAACCTCCGTATCACGGAGAAATATCCAGTTTTCTTTTCTTGCTATTTTCTATCAGATCCAATCCGCCATGGCCACTTCAAGCTCCTCCAAGGACAAGTTCTTCGACAACGTCATCAACCCATATCCGCGGGAGGTGATGCAGGACCCTCAAGCTATCCAGATGCGCGATGGGGTGCTACACATCCGCGATGTGCAAGGACCCAGGGGGATTGTATCCCTGGAGGCCAGGCTTGGAGCCATGGAGCAGGACATCTTCAAGTGCAAGGGGATGGTGGAGCGTGGAGTCAATGCTGATCACCTCATGATCGCGGACTATACCCATGATCTCAAGGTGGACGGCAAGCCCATAAAGGACATCATCTTCTCCCTCAGTGAGCAAATCAACTTCCTTCATAGCCATATCCACAACCTTCAGAGCCAAGTCTTTGAATATGAGGCCAGGTTTAAAGGTATGAGTTTGGCTGCCAGTTGCAGGATCCGGGAGACTCACTCCTTATATATGATGGTGAGCCTCTGCCATGGAAACCAGAGGACAAGAAACCTTCTACTTCATCACCACCGTGTTCTTCATCACCAACAAAAGAAAACTGAGTATTGGGTATGGGCACTCCCCTTGGCTTTCGCCAAGCTTATGGGAGGTGCCCCGGTATCGTGTCAATCTCCACTATCTTTTGCCTTTACTTTCTTAGTTCGATCAATGGTTATCTTTTGCTATTAGATGAATAAAAGTTTAGTTCAACCCTTTCTTTTTATGAGTTTGCTTAGTGATCAATCTTTGTAATCGTGTGCGAGATATAATAAAGTTTAGTTTGAGTTTTTTCTTCTTTAATTTCTTGCTGCAATAAAAAGAAAGGAAATAAAAAGAAAAAGATCATATGCTAATCTTATGGTAAGTGATGACATTACACAAGGAAAGGTATAAGTAGAAAATTTTATTGTAGATTGACAAACATAGCATTGGTCAATGATGCAACACATGAAATAATTAATAAGCGAAGAGAAGATTCACATATAAATACACTATCATGGAAATATTTTGTGATTGTGAGCACCCATCAAAATATTATATGCCAAAATTGTTGATGTTGGACAAGGAAGACAACTTAATGATTTATGTTTGTTCATATTCACATAGAAGTCATATTGTCATAGATCCTTCAACATGTGGTGCTTGCCCCTATCTTTGCTAGCCAAAAACTCCGCAGTAAGTAGAGATACTACTTGTGCATCCAAAACCCTTAAACCCTATCTTGCTTGAGAGTCCACCATACCTACCTATGGATTGAGTAAGATCCTTCAAGTAAGTTGTCATCGCTGCAAAAAGGGCAATAAAAATTGATTATAAAAATGTGAGATCATTTAGTGTAAGGGAAAATTGAGCGTTGTACGAGCTTGTGATGGTGAAGAATAAAAGCAACAAACTGCATAATAAAGGTTGCCATCACAAGGGGCAATATAACGTGACATTATTTTGCACTAAGGGGTTGAGCATACAAACAAAAAGCGCATGGCAACCTCTGCTTCCCTCTGTGAAGGGCCTATCTTTTACTTTCTTGTATTTACTTTTATGCAAGGGTCAAAGTTTTTCTCTCTGTTCCTTTTATTTTTCTCCTTTCGCAAGCATCATGTGGTGAGGAAAGATCTAGGCACATATGTCTAGTTGAATATGGGTGTCATAAGTTATTATTGTTGACATCACCCTTAAAGTGAGTGTGTTGGGAGGCAAAACTATAAGCCCCTATCTTTCTTTGTGTCCAGTTGAAACGTTTTGCTCATGTGTACGTGGTGAGTGTTAGCAATCATAGAAGACTAAATAATGGTTGAGTATGTGGACTTGACTAAAGGCTCCGATATGTGACCCTTCCTAAAAATATGATGAATTGTAGTTGCGAAGTTGATTGAGAACATAGTTTGTTGGTTTCCAATAGAGTTTATGCTTTATACTTCATTGTTGTGATGAATTGTCACTTGCTCATGAGAAGTCTATGATAAAAGTTCTATAATAAAAGTTTTATATTGAAGTTTGTTGCTGTTATAATAAGTCACATGATGCTTCTATGTCTGTATTTTTGTTTTTATCGACACCTCTCTCTCTCTCTAAGCATGTGGACATGTTTTTCAATTTTGGTTTTCGCTTGAGGACAGGCGAGGTCTAAGCTTGGGGGAGTTGATACGTCCATTTTGCATCATGGTTTCCTACTATTATTTATGTTGTTTTATTGTATAATAATGCTTTTTGGAGTAATTCTAATGCCTTTTCTCTCATAATATGCAAGGTATGCACCAAGGGAGAGAGTTCTGGTAGCTGGAAATCTGGACCTGAGAGAGCTACGTCAAGCTACCTATTCTGCACAACTCAAAATGAGCTAAAACTCCCATAGGATTTTTATGGATTATTTAAGGAATATTGGAGCAAATAAGTACCAGAGGAGGGCCACCAGGTTAGCACAACCCACCTGGGCACGCCAGGAGGCCCAGGCGCGCCCTGGTGGGTGCCGCCCTCCTCGGCCCACCTCCGGCACCCATCTTCTGGTATATAAGTCATTTTGACCTAGAAAGAATAAGGGGAGGACATTAGGGACGAAGCGCCGCCGCCTCAAGGCGAAACTTGGGCAGGAGCACTTTTGCCCTCCGGCAGAGCGATTCCGCTGGGAGAACTTCCCTCCCGGAGGGGGAAATCATCGTCATCATCATCACCAACAACTGTCCCATCTTGGGGAGGGCTATCTTCATCAACATCTTCACAGCACCAACTCCTATCAAACCCTAGTTTATCTCTTGTGTTTAATCTTTGTATCAAAACTATAGATTGGTGCTTGTGGGTGACTAGTAGTGTTGATCACATCTTGTAGTTGATTACTATATGGTTTATTTGGTGGAAGATTATATGTTCAGATCCATTATGCTATTCAATACCCATCTGATCTTGAGCATGTTTATCATTTGTGAGTAGTTACTTCCGTTCTTGAGGTCACGGGAGAAATCATGTTGCAAGTAATCATGTGAACTTGATATGTGTTTGATATTTTGATGGTATGTATGTTGCCATTCTCTTAGTGGTGTCATGTGAACGTCAACTACATGACACTTCACCATACTTGGCTCTAAGGGAATACACTGTGGAGTAGTTATTAGATGGTGGGTTGCGAGAGTGACAGAAGCTTAAACCCCAGTTTATGCGCTATTCTGTAAGGGACCGATTGGATCCAAAAGTTTAATGCTATGGTTGGAATTTATTCTTAATACTTTTCTCATAGTTGCGGATGCGTGCGAGAGGGTTAATCATAAGTAGGAGGTTTGTTCAAGTAAGAAAAACACCTAAGCACCGGTCCACCCACATATCAAATTATCAAAGTACCGAGCACGAATTAAGCCAGCATGATGAAAGCGACTCGATGAATTCCTGTGTACCCTCAAGAACACTTTGCTTATCATAAGAAACCATTTTGGCCTGTCCTTTGCCTCAAAAGGATTGGGCTACCTTGCTGCATTTTTGTTACTACTACTATTACTTGCCCATTACAAATTATCTTGCTACAAAACTACTCCGCTACTTACAATTTTAGCACTTGCAGACATTACCTTGCCAAAAACCACTTGTCATTTGCTTCTGGTCTTCGTTGGGTTCGACACTCTTACTTATTGGAATGGGCTACAATTGACCCCATACACTTGTGGGTCATCAGTACGTGGCCTTTCGTCCTCCTCTCGCACGTCTTGTCACACCGCTGCCGTAGTAGGCTTATAGTGCAAGCTTGCGCAGCGCGCGGGGGCGTTCTTTTGGCTAAACGGTGGTGCCAATGAATTGTCGGTGAGACCATTCCCGTGCAGCCTCGCAAGTTCCCGTGCAACTTCCCGCCCGACTCCGTGAAATCCCCCAAAATCCCAATGCTTACCGGCCTGCTATATAAACCCTCACGACCGGCGAGTCCTGTGTCGCATTTTCCCTCCCTCCCTGTAGCTTATCTTGTCTGCTTCTCCCACAATTTCCAATGGCACAGGTCCATTGTGGTCGCTCAGCCACTCCGTCGTCATCAGACAACAGCTCCAGCTGGGAGGCTACACCGCGGCGGTGGGGGAGTCCCCGACGTAGTGTAGTGCGCGTGGCGTCCCTGTTGGGTGTGCGTGGAACATCCGCCACACGCTCCGCCGCTGCTGCCCGTCGGCAGCTGTTGCCGGCCGCCATTGCCGGCACACCACTGTCGAAAGCCAGGGCCATCGCCCGCTCCGCCGCCACGGCCCGAAGGCGGGAGGTGGCCATCGTGGCCGCCACCCCACTGCCGGCCACCATAGCCATCACCCGCTCCACCAGCGCGACCCGAAGGCGGGAGGTGATGGTCGTGGCCGCTACCCCATCATCGGCCGCCATGGCCGCCAGCCCACCGGCGACCGCCGGGATCATCACCCGCTCCGCCACCGCCGCCGAAGGAGGTAGGCGGAGGTGGAGGCTCGCACGTTGGGCAGCGACCTTGCGCGCTACGTTGAGTTCTTGTGGGAGGAGGAGGAGCGCCTCGTCGAGCATGCAAAGAGACTTACCACCGCCGTGGCCGCGGCACACGCAGATGAAGAGGCGAGGAATCGGGAGATCTACAAGGAGAACCACCGCTTCGAGAGGGGTCGTCTGGAGCGGCAGAGGGCATTCGAGGTGAGCGTCGCTGAAGGTGCAGTAGCAGTAGGCACCATATTGCAGTTGTCCGGCTTGTCGGTAGGCTCCTCCTCCTCTTCCTCTTACTGAGGGCGCTCAGCAGAGGAGAGGCTTCCGGAAGTAGTACAAAGCCCCTCGGTAGTAGTAGTATTTAGGGGTTATTTTGTTTAGTTCATCTGGCTATAGATGTGGTGGAACTGTATAACGTACTTAAAATTAGCTAGTATATAAAGTAGAAATATCTATTTCTGTACGTGGTTGGCAACAATTGGGGAAAAGTTTGGTCGGTTCAGCTGTCGAGTTGAACTGCTTGTATAAAGAACGAATGCTTAATCTATGAATGAAATCTATGCTTAATTACTGAATTTTAGTTGCAAAAAATGAGATATTGCTAGTGATTTTTAGCTGCATATTTTGAAAAATCATAGTGTTACAAGGTTGACAAATGGCAATGTCACTAGATCAACAAATGTCAATCTTTCCAGTTTGACAAATGGCAACATACCTAATATGACAGATGCAAATCTTACCAAATTGTTTGTAAGTGGTTGCACACGGGTCATCCAAAACAACCATTTGCGTTGAACAGATGCACAAATCTTGCTCTCACTTTGCATATGGGTGTTCTATCTAAAACGTTTGTGACCAAGAGCTACACAAATCCTGCTCGGCCCATTTTCCCTTGACTTCCTGGGGAAGTTGTTGGTTAGCATACGGGTGTTCTAACTAAAACGTTTGCGATGAGTGTTTTATATTTGAAAACCATTGATACTTTCTCAAAACAAAATCGTTTGATAAGTCTGTACATTAAGAGAGAAAAATGCAAGTTCGCTCAAACCATATATTTCATTTAGTCCCACTGCAAATTTATATTCATATGATCGAGATACAGTATTAAACCCAAGAAAAAAACTATTTCCGGCAGTGGCGGAGGCGGCGTATTGCGCCGTCCTTGTCATTGTCGTCCTCCGGGACGTCATTGTTGAAGTCTTCAAGGCAACACAGAATGTTCTTCACTTGTAAATCAAACAACATGTCGTCGCGCGATCGACGGGCAGGGCGTGGGAGGATGGCAGCTGGCGGTGCTGAGAGGTAGCGGTCGACGGCGGTGACCCATGCCACTGAGGGGGGTGCACGCACGGGCATGGGCACGGCGGGTGCAGCCAAACGCATGGGGACCGGCGCCACGGTGGGTGGAGTGGTGCGCACGGGCACGGGTGCTGGCACTGGCATGTACACGAGCTCGCGCGGGTCCGCGGAGACCTAGCTGACGCCCGCGGCTTCCGGCTCTATGATAGTGCTCGGCGACCAGCTCATCAATGCTATGGGGATGGTTGTTGGCGCGGGCCTGGGCGCAGGGATGGGAGCTGGGATGGGAGCGGCAGTAGCAAATGTCGCGGCCATCTCGTTCTGGGCCATGTCCATGAGGCCCTATTCCTCCATATTTTCTATCTCCTCCGGCTCGAAGACGACTTCACCAAACTTGAAGACTAGTGGCAGATGATCTTTCTGCGCCATGGCGTTGGTGGAGGTCTGCGGGAGGGAGGGGAATGGGAGGCGAACAGTAAGCACTACAAAAAAGACACATCCGTGACATTTTGGGCCGAACGAATTTTTTCCTGTCATGCTTATGACACTTCTATGATGATAATTGTGACAAAACCCGGTATCATCATAGATGTGGTGGGCTCCTACTTCTATGACAAAAAATCATGACAGAAAATGGGCTTTTCGTCCTGGGCGGGCCGGAGATGCAGCTGCATGACATTCTTTGGGCCGTGCATGACAGAAAAAACCATGGTAGAAGCGAGGGCAAGGAAAATATCGGGGAGTTCCCGATTACGGTGGGTGGTCGGGGGCCAAGCTATGCGCGTTTCTCTCGTACACGTACGCATGTGGGTGCAAGGTGTTGGGCTCTAACTAAATCCAAGTGAGGTGTTGCCTAAATGAACCCGGGCGATTGCACTACAGGCTACACATTACTGAACCCGAGCGATCGATCGATGGCTGTTAACTGAACCCAATCGAGCGATTCCTTCGCTACTGCTGCTAACTAAAGCCGATCGATGCTGCCTCTAGATGAACAGTGAGCCTTGTTGG
>NC_041391.1:174643851-174686974 GCF_002162155.2 Triticum dicoccoides
CGATCGAGCCGGTTGGGAGTGGATGAATAGGACCTCGTGGAGGGCTGGATGAACATGACCCCGTGGAGGGCTGGTTAAACAGTAGCTGGTGGAGGGATGGATGAACAAGTAGCCTGCGGAGGGGTGGTTGAATAGGACCCCGTGGAGAGGGTTGGTTGAACAGTATCTGGTGGAGGAGCGCGCAGTGGAGGCTGGATGAACAGGAGCCCGTGGATGAACAGTCGTAGGTGGAGGCTGGAGGAGGTCGACGGTGGATGAACAGTAGCCTGTGGAGGCTGGAGGAGGTCGATGGTGGAGATGAATAGTATCCCATGGAGTCCCGTTTTGCGGTACGTCACACCCCTGCAGATGAATAGGACCCCTGTTTCGACCGTAGTGCTCCAACACAAGTCCGTTTCCTCCGTTTTGCGGTATGCCACACCCCTCCCGATCAACAGGACCCCATTTCGACTGTTCAAGCTCCAACATAAGTCTGTTTCCTCCGTTTTGCGGTATGCCAGACCCCTCCCGATGAACATGATCCCATTTCGACCGTGGCCGGTCGAACACACGGCTGTTTCCTCGTTTTTGCGGTACACCAGGCGTCGTTTCCATCGGTTGTTCCATCCAAGCCGGTTGGCTCCCGATGAACACGATGACACATTCTGTTCTGACCCAGCCGGTTGGTTCCTGATGAACAGGATGCAGTTTCTCCGTTCCAACCCAGCCGGTTCGCTGCCCAATGAACAGGACGCTATTGCTGCCGTCCGTTGCCTCTCCATGTACACAAGCCCCGGCCGTCCGTATATATATGCATGAGTACGCGCTCGAGACCCCGCCAGGGGCGGAGACAGGGGGGCGAGCAAGGGCTAGACCCCCCCAACGATCGCCCCCCTCAACAATATGTACGTACGTATATGTGTACTAGCTAGCCTGACTTGATTAGAATTAGGCCTAATCTATATTGGCTGGCCCGTGGCTACGTGCGTATGGCTAGAAGCCCGCGAAAATTAACAGCGCAGCTCTCCATTTTAATTATGCCATCGTAGACATTCCTTTAGTCGCGTATCAAAATCCTCTCTCCAACCCTAAAGAAGATCGAACTCCTGCTACGGCGTCCGCCGCCTGCCGCCGATCTCGCCCACTCGCCATCGGAAGGAGCCATGTGATCTGACTAAGACAATGGGAGCGGTGCAGCCGCTGCTAGCACCTTCTCCATCCACGCTGTGCTGATCCTGACGAACTACCGGTTGGCTCGATCTGCCTCGGTTCGATGCCCCCGATTCTACCGGCCGTCACAGCGTCGATCAAGCAGGCATGAACTTGTACTACATGATTATCTTAATAAACACTCAATTCTGAAGTTACTCCAGTATATACAATCTATAGAAAGTATCTAAAGC
Organism: Triticum dicoccoides; assembly: GCF_002162155.2. NCBI lineage: Eukaryota > Viridiplantae > Streptophyta > Magnoliopsida > Poales > Poaceae > Triticum > Triticum dicoccoides. Next base: position 174,645,234 of record NC_041391.1, read on the forward strand.
AATTGAATAGTACTAATTGGATGTGTATTTTTTTCTAATTATGCAATGCCTCAATGATTAAAAGAACACACCAACAGTAAATTCCTTGGTTTATATACTACAAACATATGTTGCCATATGTTGCACATGTGGTGAGAAAACTCAAAATTCATATCAAACGAAGATTTGTCTACCAGGAAATATATTATACAAATGCTATATTATATTGATACTCGATATATTGCGGTTTTATGTCTTGCATGATCATTGTGTTTTTGCCCCCCCTATGTTCAAATCCTGGCTCCGCCCCTGGACCCCGCCCGTATGTATGTACGTGGCCATATTTTCTTTCTTGCACCTTGGCCGCTATACGTACGTGTGCCTGCTACGTGTGCGCCTCTATTACGACATGTGCGCGCCTCTACTACGACACGTGCCCTTCCTTACACGGCCACGGTTCATCGCTGCAACCTGCAGATAGACCGTTTGTATGTACGTACACGTTCGCAACCAGAATGACAACGCTACTTATGCTTCGACCAGGTGGCTCCCGACTGTCAGGCACTTCCTTGCGTGTGAAGATGTAGCTGGTGGGTCCCAGCAGTTAGGGGGCAAATCATTTTTTTGCCTGTAATATGGATGCACTTCCTTGCATGCGAAGATGTAGCTGGTAGGTCCCAACAGTCATGGGGGAAACAATTTTTTCCTGAAATACGGTGGCCCGTCCGGTGGGTCCCTGCTGTCTGGTGGAGGAATCATTATTTTCCGCGTAATAAGGAGGCACTTCCTTGCTACGACCGTGGACCTAGCTGTCAGCCTCTCCATGTACAGTACTCTTCCGATGGAAGGCGGTCGTTGACCACATTGAGCACGCCGCGCCGAGAGCACCAAGGCAGTGGACGATGGCGAGGCCTAGGAAGGGGACGAAGCGGAGCTGGGGAAGACGCAGCAGTGGATGCTCACGCGGAGAGGAGTACGAGGGTTCACTGGTTCAACTGCGGTGTGAGGCTGCCGCCGCCACAGAATAATAGGGGGTGTGGGTGAGTGGAGGGATGGCCTGGCTAGCGGTGGGAGTAGTAGGGGGCTGTGAGGCCTCTGCGGCAGCACAGCCAGCCACGGGAGGCCGGAGCAGGCGGTGTCGGTGTCAAAACAGGCGGATCTCGGGTAGGGGGTCCCAAACTGTGCGTCTAAGGCTAATGGTAACAAGAGGCGGGGGACATGATGTTTACCCAGGTTCGGGCCCTCTCTATGGAGGTAATACCCTACTTCCTGCTTGATTGATCTTGATGAATATGAGTATTACAAGAGTTGATCTACCACGAGATTGTAATGGCTAAACCCTAGAAGTCTAGCTTGTGAAGTTATGATTGTTGTCCTACGGACTAAACCTTCCGGCTTATATAGACACCAAAGGGGGCTAGGGTTACACAAAGTCGGTTACAGAGAAAGGAATCTACATATCCGAATCGCCAAGCTTGCCTTACACGCAAAGGAGAGTCCCATCCAAACATGAGATGAAGTCTTCTATCTTGTATCTTCACAGTCCAACAGCCCGACCAAAGTATATAGTCCGGCTGTCCGAGGACTCCTTAGTCCAGGACTCCCTCGGTAGCCCCTGAACCAGGCTTCAATGACGACGAGTCCGGCGCGCGGATTGTCTTTGGCATTGCAAGGCGGGTTCCTTCTCTGAATACTCCAACATATCTTCCGAACACGGGAAACGTGTCCGGCTCTGCAAAACAAGTACCACATGCAACCGTAGAGAGTATAATATTTCATGAGTTAATCCGCTGAAGACTTTTTGTAGCGTGACATCATGCCACTGTCCGGTCATTATTCGGACCGTTTTTTAGCCTGCCGCTCTGTATTTCGAGGTGCGGTTTTACTGGCACGTCTTGTCAAAGCAGAGATCATGTCCCCTTATCACGGGATTCTCATCAATATGGGCATGGGTAACCCAATCGTGTCATCTGCACGACGCTTGGGAAATAGGCAGATTTTGAGGCGAGGGGGAAGGCGCATGACTTCTGCTGTCTTTATAAGGGGATAAGGATTCATCCTCATTCACCCATGCCTTCTCCTTCCTCTGCCCATTCATTCTTGAGCTCCAGCGCCCAATCTCTCGCCTTCTCTGCCCGAAAAAGCACTCCATTCATGTCCGGATCTGGAGTTGGAGGCAAGTGGATGGCCTCCTCCGTCAAGAAGGAGGACATCAAGAAGCTCGGGGATCCGGGTACTTGGCCAAAGATATGCTCATCAACTTCCGGCCAAGGGACAGATGAAAGTGCAACTATCCCTAGGTGGTTTTGGTAATTCCTAACAACATATAGCTCATTGAGCTAATACTATTCCAAGATAAATATTTCAGGAAAGCTCAATGAATGGCATGGCATGGATGAGAAAAGTGGACCCCTCAAAATGCTTAGGATAAAAGGATTGGCTCAAGCTTCAAGCTCAATACTCTACATTTTATATTTTAGTGATCCAAGATCACATTGAGTCTATAGGAAAAGCCAATACTATCAAGGAGGGATGAGGTGTTGCTTAATGAGATTCTTGCTTCATAGTGCTTAGTGATATGCTCCAAAACCCTCAACTGCTTTCCCACATCCACATATGACCTAAACCTAAAGTCCAACTCGGCCCCACCGATTCTTTCCATCCGGCGCCACCGAGTTCAGATGTCATAGCCACTGCCACAAACCCTAGGCAAATCGGTCTTACCGATAGGGATCTCGGTCTCACCGAGATGGGATTGTAATCTCTTTGTTTCCCTTCGTAACGTTTCGGTACCACCGAGATGAGCGATCGGTCCCACCGAGATTGCAATGTAAACTCTCTGTTTCCCTTTCATAACATTTCGGTCCCACCGAAATGAGCGAACCAGTCCCACCGAGTTTACCTGACCAATTCTCTGGTTAGCTTATTACCAAAATCGGTCCCACCGAGTTTGTGTAATCAGTCTCACTGATATTATGTTATGCCCTAACCCTAACCATATCGGTCCTACCGAGTTGCATGTCGGTCCCACAGAAAACCCTAACGGTCAGTAGGTTTACTGAATCAGTTAGACCGAGTTTCTCAATTCGGTCCCACCGAGGTTGGTAAATTGTGTGTAACGGTTAGATTTTGTGTGGAGGCTATATATACCCCTCCACCTCCTCTTCATTCGTGGAGAGAGCCATCAGAACAAACCTACACTTCCAACTTACCATTTCTGAGAGAGAACCACCTACTCATGTGTTGAGACCAAGATATTCCATTCCTACCATATGAATCTTGATCTCTAGCCTTCCCCAAGTTGCTTTCCACTCAAATCTTCTTTCCACCAAATCCAAATCTTGTGAGAGAGAGTTGAGTGTTGGGGAGACTATCATTTGAAGCACAAGAGCAAGGAGTTCATCGTCAACACACCATTTGTTACTTCTTGGAGAGTGGTGTCTCCTAGATTGGCTAGGTGTCACTTGGGAGCCTCCAACAAGATTGTGGAGTTGAACCAAGGAGTTTGTAAGGGCAAGGAGATCGCCTACTTCATGAAGATCTACCGCTAGTGAGGCAAGTCCCTCGTGGGCGACGGCCATGGTGGGATAGACAAGTTTGCTTCTTCGTGGACCCTTATTGGGTGGAGCCCTCCTTGGACTCGCGCAGCCATTACCCTTCGTGGGTTGAAGTCTCCATCAACGTGGATGTAAGATAGCTCCACCTATTGGAACCACAGCTCAAAAATCATCGTGTCTCCAAATTGCGTTTGAATTCTCCAAACCCTTCCCCTTTACATTCTTGCAAGTTGCATGCTTTATTTTCCGCTGCTCATATACTCTTTGCATGCTTGCTTTAATTGTGTTAAGATTGCTTGACTTGTGCTAAGTTTGCTAAAATCTTCCAAAGACTAAAATTGGGAAAAGGTTAAGTTTTTATTTGGTCAAGTAGTCTAATCACCCCCCCTCTAGACATACTTCAAGATCCTACAAGTGGTATCAGAGGTTTGGTCTCCATTTGCTTTGATTTCCATAGCTTTTGGTGGTCATAGCCATGGTTTCACAACCTAGGAGAGTATGGCGTGTAGCGAGGGAAACTACCACCGTAGAGGTCCTTACTTTGATGGTACTAATTTTGCTAGTTGGAAGCATAAGATGAAAATGCATATTCTTGGTCATAACCCCGCCGTTTGGGCTATTGTGTGTATTGGCTTGCAAGGTGAATTCTTTGATGGGAGAGAACCGAACCGTGAAGCTAGCGCAGATGAGTTGAGGATGCTGCAATACAATGCTCAAGCTTGTGATATCCTCTTCAACGGATTGTGCCCCGAAGAATTCAACAAAATCAACCGTCTTGAGAATGCAAAGGAAATTTGGGACACTTTGATTGATATGCACGAAGGTACCGACTCCGTCAAGGAATCCAAATTGGATGTGCTTCAAAGCCAACTTGACAAGTTCAAGATGAAGGATGGTGAAGGCGTTGCTGAAATGTACTCTAGGGTTGCTCTCATCACAAATGAGATTGCCGGCTTAGGAAGTGAAGAGATGACTGACAAATTCATCATCAAGAAGATCCTAAGAGCCTTGGATGGAAAATATGACACCATGTGCACATTGACCAAATGATGCCCAATTACAAGAATCTCAAGCCAACGAAGTTCATTGGAAGAATTGTTGCTCATGAGATGTCACTCAAGGATAAGGAGGAGCTGCACAACAAGTCAAGTGGTGCTTACAAAGCCTCATGTGAAGCTCCCACATCATCAAGTGAGAAACAAACCTTCAATGAAGAATTGAGCCTAATGGTGAAGAACTTCAACAAATTCTACAAGAGTAGAAGCAAGGAAAGAAGTTCCAAGTCAAGGTCCTACAATGACAAAAGATCTTCCAGTCGAGAGAGAAATTGCTACAACTGTGGAAGACCCGGACACTATTCCAATGAGTGTAAGGATCCCTACAAAAGAAGAGAAGAATCACCTAAGAGGAGAAGTAGAAGAGAAGAATCACCGCCAAGAGAGAGAAGGAGTAGACATGATCATTATGAATGAAGAAAATCCCAGAGAAGCAAGGATTCGGAAAGGAAGGACAAGTCATCAAGGAGCTACACAAAACGAAGACATCAAGCTCATGTTGGTGAATGGGTATCCGGTTCCGACTCTGAACATCACTCCAAGAGAAGCTATCACTCCGACTCTGAACATACTCAAGATGAAGGTGTTGTTGGTCTAGCACTTGTATCAACCAACTCCCACGACATATTTGATTCACCAAATGAAGGACTTGGAAGATGCTTCATGGCTAAAGGCCCAAAGGTAACACACCCCGAGTATGCTGATTTCAATAGTGATGAAGATGACTTACTAGGTGAAGATGATTTACTTATTGACAACTCTAGTGATGAATACTATGATGAAATGTCAATTAATCATGCTAATCAAGATAAAAAGAATGACGATGATAAGTAGAAAATTGAGCTCCTAACTAAAGAACTAAACACTCTTAAGTTAGCTCATGAAACTATCTTAGGGGATCATCCAGAACTTTTAAGGAGTCATGAGAAGTTATGCTTTGAAAAGCTCAACCTTGAGCAAGAGCATGAGTTCTTAAAGGCAATCAATGATGATCTTCGCAAAAAAAGTTCTTCTTACATTGCCAAGCGTTTACTCTTATCTACTTACATGCCTCAAGTCAAGTCTAGTAACAAAAACAAGAAGGATTTTTCCTCTAGTAGTAACAATAACCATGCTAAATCCAATGTTGTTGCTTCTAGTAGTTCTCTTGATTCCACTAATGATTCTCTTAGCCAAGTTACACTTGAGCAAGAAAATAGTTTATTGAAGGGAATTATAGAGAAAGGTGTTTACAAGAGCCTTGCAGGGAGTAAGCAATTCGAGGAAATTGTACGCAAGCAAGGAAGGCACCAGAAGAACCAAGGTGTTGGTTTTGAATGAAAGTTCAATGCCAATGGAGTTGACTGGGAAGAAGATCAATACCCCAAGACGAAGTTTCTTCCTCAACAAGAGAAGTATGATCCTACTTCCTTCAAAGGGACACAAGCTCAAGATGATCTTCCACCACAAGACCACAAGCAAAAAGGAAAGGATGAGATTCAAGAGGAGATTGATGCATTTGAAGAAGCTCCCAAGGCCTTGGTCAAGTGGGTTCCCAAGTCTACGTCAAGTTCTACTTCATCAAGTACGACTACAACTCCAAGGATTCCCATCAACATGGTGTGGATCCCGAAGAAGAAGAACTAGAGAGTTCTTGAGGGTGACTCTGCCAACATTCTTCACTCACATCATTTGGGCAACGACAAGTGCAATCAACTTTCACATCTTGCACTAGTTCAAGGAGTCACAAATCCTCTTGTTGGTAAGACAAGGGACAAGGTAACCTAATGCTTTCATAGACATAATCTTGTGTGTGCATCACTCTATGTCTATGGATATCCTTGTTTGTTCCTTGTGGGACTAACCCGTGTAGGTATTGAAAGTGCAACTCACTCCAAAGGATTGCTCCAAATGATCTACATCAACATTGAGCATCCACATCTTCAACACCTACATGAAGTCATCATCGACAAAACCTAAGGTTAGTTCATCCCTCTAAGGGGGGATCTCACATCTAGGGGGAGCTTTACTCTAAGAATTGAGCTAAAGCAACTCTAATGGTGTGAAAAATCAATGCTTTATGTAAAAGTGGTAACCCCACTTGAGCTTAAACGATGAGTATGACCTATGATCAAATGTTCCCATTTGAATCCTAAGTCAATATACTCATATATAGATGACCTAGTCATCGCCAATTGCTTGATAGATGCTAGATTGGTTGTGCATGCTTTGCCACATATTTCATTTGTCATTTTATTGTGTGAGCATGTTGATTGCATAATTTACTCATTTGAGGAAATCCACTTGTTGTTTTGCTTGTTTGGTTTCCTTTTTTCTTTTGCCAAGTGGATGGACAAGAATGCCTATGAACCTTCTCTAGCTATCTATGCTTTTCTAGTCTCAAACTCTATTCATGCTACATCACAAAATTTGATCAAGTCAGATTCGAACCACTCTGTGTGAGGAGCACTTAGAGTCCCTGATTCGTCATGGACTTAAACTTCCAAAACTTCTTTGTGTGTTTCGGTCTGACCGATTCTTCCATTTCGGTCATACCGAGATCACTAAGTCGATCTAGGTTTTCAATCTCGGTGCAACCGATTTGAACATTTCGGTCTCACCGAGTTGCAGTAACTGCTTGCAGTAATGCATCTCGGTGCCACCGAGTTGTTCCACTCGGTCACACCGATAGGGTCGGGCTATATATACCCATGATACGTCTCCAACGTATCTATAATTTATGAAGCATTCATGCTATATTACTATCTGTTTTGAATGATTATGGGCTTTATTATACACTTTTATATTACTTTTGGGACTAACCTATTAACCGGAGGCCCAACCCATATTGCTGTTTTATTGCCTGTTTCAGTATTTCGAAGAAAAGGAATATCAAACGGAGTCCAAACGGAATGAAACCTTCGGCATCGTGATTTTTTGGAAGATTATCATCCTGGAGGCTTGGAGAGGAAGTCAGAAGATCCTCGAGGAGCCCACGAGATAGGAGGGCGCGCCCCCTGTCTCGTGGACCCCTCGAGCACCCCCCGACCGACTTCTTTCGCCTATATAGTCCCACGTACCCTAAAAACATCCACGGAGAAGATAGATCGGGAGTTCCGCCGCCGCAAGCCTCTGTAGCCACCAAAAACCTCTGGGGAGCCCTTCCCGGCACCCTACCAGAGGGGGGATCCATCACCGGTGGCCATCTTCATCATCCCGGCGCTCTCCATGACGAGGAGGGAGTAGTTCACCCTCGGGGCTGAGGGTATGTACCAGTAGCTATGTGTTTGATCTCTCTCTCTCTCTCTCTCTCGTCTTCTCTCTCGTGTTCCCTCTATGGCATGATCTTGATGTATCCCGAGCTTTGCTATTGTAGTTGGATCTTATGATGTTTCTCCCTCTCTACTCTCTTGTGTTGAATTGAGTTTCCCCTTTGAAGTTATCTTATCGGATTGAGTCTTTTATGAGAACACTTGATGTATGTCTTGCCGTGCTTATCTGTGGTGACAATGGGATATCATGTGCCTCTTGATGTATGTTTTGGTGACCAACTTGCAGGTTCCGCCCATGAACCTATGCATAAGGGTTGGCACACGTTTTTCGTCTTGACTCTCTGGTAGAAACTTTGTGGCACTCTTTAGATCTTGCAATCGAATCTTTTTGTTTCTTGTTTTATCACTAGTTTAGTTCATAAAAGAAAACTACAAAAAAATGGAGTTAAGTTTGTCTCATACGCTTCGTCTTTTTAATATCTTTCGTGAGAATGATGGAAAGGAAAATTGTGCTCAAGTGCTAGAAGAAGAATGCATTAAAATGCTTGGTACTAAATCTTTGAATGATGAGCATGATTGCAATGTTGTTAGTATAAACTCCTTGAATATCCATAGTACTAATGATGATTGCTCTAGTCATGATGAAAATATATCTTATGAGCATGTTAACTTTTGTGGAGTGCATGTTTGAATGAACACACCAAATAGAGAAGATATATATTGCAAGAAGCATAAGTATTTAGAAACTAAGAGGCTGCAAGAAAGGCTAGATAAGAGTGCGGAGAATTTAAGATATCTTTCCCGTTGTGAATTTTGCAAAAAACAAGATCATTTACATCTCCAATGCAAATTGTTTCATGATCGGATCGTGTCCAAAAATGTGATGATTTGATCTCCCCTTCTCATTACAATGAACTTAGATAGCTTTTGGGTTGTGAAGAGTTGAAACGTTTAACTAAGCCTATTCCAAAATTTAATCTTAGGCATTTCCTTGTTATTGATCTAGAAAAGATTTATATGTTTTGTGCGGAGAACTGCATCGAAAATCCTTATATTGCCAATTACATAAAGAAAAGAAAGCAAATAGAAGATGATGAGAATACTAATGAAAGGGAAGAGACTTCCCAATATCCTCCTATTATTTCTCATGATGAATCAGGTAACGAGGAGGAGCTTTCTATTCAACCAATCTCATCAATAAGGAGCTCAAAGAGGAAGGTTGAACCTACACGTAATGTGAAGAAGAAAAAGAAAATAAGGAGAAACAAAGGTAGAAAGGTATCCCTCCCAAATGATGTTGCTCCTACTACTCATTGTGATGATGATAATTGCTTTACTATTGGTGCTATCCATATTTTTAATGATAGTGATTATGCTTATGATATGAAAGAGCCCAAGATTGGGGAAGCTATGTTTGATGAGGATGAAATATTTGAGAATATATTTGCTGAAATTGATGTTTGTCCCAAGCTTGGGGATGGTATGTTGAATGAAGATGATATTTTTAGCATCCCAAGTTTTGATATGCAAAGTTGTTATGATGATAGCATGCCTCCTACCTATGATGATTATATTGATGAAAGTGGGTTCGGAAGAGTGTAAACTTTAGGAAGTAGTGATCCCACTATTTTGGAGGATGTTGAATCTTATTGTGATGAATATAAAAGTGGATTTGGAAGAGTGTCAACTTTATTTAGTGATTCCACTATCTTGGGAGAGGTTTCAATCGATTATGATGAGAACGAAGTTGCTAATTATGATGATTATTGTGATGAAACTTATGATATAAAAAGTAGTGATGATTATATTTACAAATCTTGTCATGATTATGATTACCCTTTCTCTGAACATTACTCTTTTAATGAGGAAACAATTTTTAGTGTTCAAGTCTCTTATGATACTCCTACTATTCCGAATGAGAATAATTTTGCTTATGTGGAGAGTAATAAAATTTCTATGCTAGTAGATCATGAAAAGAATGCTTTAGGTGATGGTTATATTGTTGAATTCATTCATGATGCTACTGAAAATTATTATGAGGGAGGAATATATGCTTGTAGGAATTGCAATAATATCAAGTTTCCTCTCTATGTGTTAAATTTTTTGAAGCCATGCTTGTTTTATCTTCCTATGCTAGTTGATTATTGTTCCCATAAGTTATTTGCTCACAAAATCCCTATGCATAGGAAGTGGGTTAGACTTAAATGTGCTAGTCATATTCTTCATGATGCTCCCTTTATGTTTCAATTCTTATCCTTTATGTGAGCATCATTGCCATCATCATGCCTAGCTAAAAAGGCATTAAAGAAAAGCTCTTGTTGGGAGACAACCCAATATTTATCCTTACTGTTTTTGTGTGTACACATGATTATGCTACTGTAGTAATCATGTTTTATAGCTTTTGTTCAATAAAGTGCCAAGTAGAACCTTTGGGAAGACTTGGGTGAAGTTTATGTGATCTTGCTGTAGAAAACAGAAACTTTAGCGCTCACGAGATTAGCTGCCAATTTTTATTGGAGAGTGCTTTTAGGTTGATTATTTTTGCAGATGATTAATAGACCAATGTCTCAGGTCCAGCAATTTATTTCAGAATTGTTTGAGTTCCATAAGTATACGTTTGATACAGATTACTACAGACTGTTCTGTTTTTGACAGATTCTGTTTTCATTGTGTTGTTTGCTTATTTTGATGAATCTATGGGTAGTATTAAGTGGTATGAACCATAGAGAAGTTAGAATACAGTATATATTACAACAATATGAATAAAGAATGAGTTCATTACAGTACCTAAGTGGTGGTTTTATTTTCTTATACTAACGGAGTTTACGAGTTTTGTTTTGAGTTTTGTGTGGTTGAAGTTTTCAAGTTTCGGGTAAAGATTCGATGGACTATGGAATAAGGAGTCGAAAGAGCCTAAGCTTGGGGATGTCCAAGGCACCCCAAGGTAATATTCAAGGACAACCAAGCAACTAAGCTTGGGGATGACCCGGAAGGCATCCCCTCTTTCGTCTTCGTTCATCGGTAACTTTACTTGGAGCTATATTTTTATTCGCCACATGATATGTGTTTTGCTTGGAGCGTCATTTTATTTTGTTAGTATTTGCTTGCTTTTAGTTAGAATAATGTTTTGCATCTTTAGTTTCAATAAAAAAGTCAAGGATAGCCTTTGCCATGCTTATTTTGCTAGTATACATGTTGCTGTTTGAAAACAGAAAGTTTACCGCTGTTGCAAAAATTCCCTAGAAAAGTCAGAGAATGGTATAATATTGAATCTTTTTGCATATTAAGCTCTGATAAATTTATTACAGTGGGAATGTTAGTTCATAATTTTTGGAGTCAATGAAGTATTGTTACTCTTGCATTCTTTACAGACTGTACTGTTTTGACAGATTGCTGTTATGGTTGCATTGTTTGCATATGTTTGCTTGTTTAATGATTCTATTTGAGGATAGGAGTATTAAATATGCAGAGACATTTAGTATTAAATGTTGAATAATAATGTTAGTGATTTTTTACAGTAGAAGATGATATGGTTTTGCATTGGTTTATACTAACCTATCTCACGAGTTCTTGTTGAGTTTGTTGTGAATGAAGCTTTTGATAAAAAGAGAAACCATGATATGAGAGGAATTAAGGAGACATAAAAGCTCAAGCTTGGGGATGCCCAAGGCACCCCAAGATAATACTTCAAGAAGTCTCAAGCATCTAAGCTTGGGGATGCCCCGATAGGCATCCCACCTTTCTTCTTCGACAACTATCGGTTAGTATTGGTTGAGCCTAAGTTTTTTCTTCTTCACATGAGTTGTGCTATCCTTGCAATGTCATTTTGTTTTGTTTTGCTTGCTGCTTGAATACAATACCAAGATCTGAAATCGTTTAATGAGAGAGAGTCTTTGCATAGTTGCATAATTATTTAGCTACTCATTGATCTTCACTTATATCTTTTTGGAGTAGCTTTTCATTTACTCGTGTGCTTCACTTATATCCTATGAGTAAATGGTTGAATAAGTTGAATGTCATAAATCTGAAATTATATATGTTTCATTTGCTTATCCCATGGGGAGTAATGACTTTACATCTAAGAAGTAGAGGTTGAAAATTTATTGACGGTTAGCAAGCATTGTATTAGTCATTTGAACAATTCATGAAAGAATATTTAAGGGAGAGAGATTTCACATATAAATATATTATCATAGACACCTTTTATAATTGTGAGCACTCATTAAGTATGACATGCTAAAGAGTTGATGTTGGACAAGGAAGACAACGTAATGGGTTATGTTTTCTCACATCTCAGTTAAAGTATATTGTCATGGATCATTCAAACATGTTGAGCTTGCCTTTCTCCCCTTGCTAGCCTAAATATCTGTACTAAGCGGGAATACTGCTTGTGCATCCAATATCCTTAAACCCAGTTTTGCCATGAGTGTCCACCATACCTACCTATATGCGGTATTTACCTGCCGTTCCAAGTAAATTTGCATGTGCCAAACTCTAAAACTTCAAATTATAATCTATTTTGTATGCCCGAATTGCTCATGTAGCAACTAGGGGCTGTCAGTGTCTTCCATGCTAGGTGGGTTATTCTCAAGAGGAGTGGACTCCGCTCCTCATTCACGAGAAAGTGGCGGTAACCGGGATGCCCAGTCCCATGATCAAAAAGATCAAAATCAAATCAAAATAATTAAACAAAACTCCCCCAGGATTGTTGTTAGTTGGAGGCACTCGTTGTTTAGAGCAAGCCATGGATTGATGCTTGTTGGTGGTTGGGGGAGTATAAACTTTTACCATTCTACGTGGGAACCGCCTATAATGTATGTAGTATGGAAGATATTGGGAACTCTTGGTTGTTATGTTGACAATGAGATCATACCTCTCAAAATTATTTATCTCTATTTTAAAATCAAGCTCTGGCACCTCTGCAAATTCCTGCTTCCCTCTGCGAAGGGACTATCTTTTACTTTATGCAAGAGTCAAGGTGATCTTCACCTTTCCCTTTTTCATTTTATCCTTTGGCAAGCACTTCGTGGTGGGGTGATCCTGATATATATATCCAATTGGATGTATGTTAGCATGAACTATTATTGTTGACATCACCCAAAGGTGAATACGTTTGGAGGCAACATTATAAGCCCCAATCTTTCTCTGTGTCTGATTAAAACTTCATAACCACAAGTATTGCGTGAGTGTTAGCAATTGTAGAAGACTATATGATAGTTGAGTATGTGAAATTTGCTAAATCAAAGCTCTAACATAGACTCTTCCTGAAAGTAAGATGAATTGCAATTGTTTGATGACTAAGAATGAAGTTTGCTAGTTTTGAAGAAAGTTTATGGTCTATGCTTTAACATGTGAATTGCTTGTTACTTGATTATGAAAAGTTTTATGAGATGAACTACTGTTATGACATATTATCATGCTAGAAAAGGTGATTGAAATTATCATTGATCAAACTTGTGCACCTCTAGCATTCACACTTCATAAATTCTTTCTTTTATCATTTACCTACTCGAGGACGAGTAGGAATTAAGCTTGGGGATGCTGATACGTCTCCAATGTATCTATAATTTATGAAGCATTCATGCTATATTACTATCTGTTTTGAATGATTATGGGCTTTATTATACACTTTTATATTACATTTGGGACTAACCTATTAACCGGAGGCCCAACCCATATTGCTGTTTTATTGCCTGTTTCAGTATTTCGAAGAAAAGGAATATCAAACGGAGTCCAAACGGAATGAAACCTTCGGCATCGTGATTTTTTGGAAGATTATCATCCTGGAGGCTTGGAGAGGAAGTCAGAAGATCCTCGAGGAGCCCGCGAGATAGGAGGGTGCCCCCCTGTAGGGCGCGCCCCCCTGTCTCGTGGACCCCTCGAGCACCCCCCGACCGACTTCTTTCACCTATATAGTCCCATGTACCCTAAAAAGATCCACGGAGAAGATAGATCGGGAGTTCTGTCGCCGCAAGCCTCTATATCCACCAAAAACCTCTCGGGAGCCCTTCTCGGCACCCTGTCGGAGGGGGGATTCATCACCGGTGGCCATCTTCATCATCCCGGCGCTCTCCATGACGAGGAGGGAGTAGTTCACCCTCGGGGCTGAGGGTATGTACCAGTAGCTATGTGTTTGATGTCTCTCTCTCTCTCATGTTCTCCCTCGTGTTCCTTCTATGGCACGATCTTGATGTATCCCGAGCTTTGCTATTGTAGTTGGATCTTATGATGTTTCTCCCCCTCTACTCTCTTGTGATGAATTGAGTTTCCCCTTTGAAGTTATCTTATCGGATTGAGTCTTTTATGAGAACACTTGATGTATGTCTTGCCGTGCTTATCTGTGGTGACAATGGGATATCATGTGCCTCTTGATGTATGTTTTGGTGACCAACTTGCGGGTTCCGCCCATGAACCTATGCATAGGGGTTGGCACACGTTCTTGACTCTCCGGTAGAAACTTTGGGGCACTCTTTGAAGTACTTTGTGTTGGTTGAATAGATGAATCTGAGATTGTGTGATGCATATCGTATAATCATGCCCACGGATACTTGAGGTGACAATGGAGTGTCTAGGTGACATTAGGGTTTTGGTTGATTTGTGTCTTAAGGTGTTATTCTAGCACGAACTCTTCAATAGATTGATCCGAAAGAATAACTTTGAGGTGGTTTCGTACCCTACCATAATCTCTATGTTTGTTCTCCGCTATTAGTGGCTTTGGAGTGACTCTTTGTTGCATGTTGAGGGCTTGTTATATGATCTATCTATGTTATTATTGTTGAGAGAACTTGCACTAGTGAAAGTATGAACCCTAGGCCTTGTTTCATATCATTGCAATACCATTTACGCTCACTTTTATCGCTCGTTACCTTGCTGTTTTTATAATTTCAGATTAGAAAAACCTATATCTACTATCTATTTTGCACTTGTACCTTCATCTCTTCGCCGAACTAGTGCACCTATACAATTTACCATTGTATTGGGTGTGTTAGGGACACAAGAGACTCTTTGTTATTTGGTTGCAGGGTTGTTTGAGAGAGACCATCTTCATCCTACGCCTCCTACGGATTGATAAACCTTAGGTCATCCACTTGAGGGAAATTTGCTACTGTCCCACAAACCTGTGCACTTGCAGGCCCAACAACGTTTACAAGAAGAAGGTTGTGTAGTAGACATCAACCCACGGGCAAAATTTTGGAAATTTTCTCCGAACACTTTCGCCCGCGCTCAGCCCGCTCTGCCTCCAGGGTCTCCGGATCGTCCTCCTCATCGCCAGCCGCCTCCCGCCACTGGTCTCCGCCGCCGTCAACGGGAATCAACACCACCGTTGCCGCCATAGCGAGTCCATCGCCGAGCTAGGGTATGGACTTGATCACTGTACTATCCCTATCTGATTCCTAGCACATTGTGTTCGCCATGAATCTTGCCACGATTGAGATTATTTCATCTAGTCAAAACAATCCATAGATTAGGTTTGGATTGAAAATTTAGGGTTAGGTTTCTGCCGAAACCATGTCGGACCCACCGAGTTGTAGAAATCGATTCCACCGATTTGGCCAAGGCCATTGCACATGTAATTCTCGGTCTGACCGAGACTTGCAAATCGGTGTGACCGAATTCAGAACTTTGTGAAACCCTAGCAATCTCGGTGCCACCAAATTGTGACTCGGTCTGACCGAGTTCACTAGTTTAGGTTCCTAAAGCTGCTTCGGTATCACCGAGTTTACAAATCGGTTGATCCGAAATGCTTTCTATGGAAAACTAAAACTAAGTTTTTGACTCATTCTTTTGCAAAACCTCTGTATTCTTGTGATGCTCATCCCCTCTATCTCATCTATATCTATTCACAGGGTCAGCAATCAGTGTTTGCAACATGTCTGATCAGAGTGACAACCAGAATAGGGAAGAGGAGCAGGTTCCTATGAGTGAGGGCACTAGTCCCTCTAGTTCTTCAGATGATGGCAGCAGGAGCACCCCAAGCAACTTACCCAAAGCTGCCACCAGGAACAGGAAGAAGAAAACTTTAGGAGCAGACGATGAAGACTATGTGGCAGAAGAGGATGAAGCCACATCCAGGAAAGTGCTCAAGAAGGAATATGGCACTGCTGCAGCCACCAAGCCAGGACTGAACAGGAAAGTCCTTGCCAAGAGGACTCATATGCTGAAAGTCAGAGTATCAACTCAGGAAACTGAGAGATCAGAACCCAAGGAGCCAGAAGTGATTGAAAAGAAGAGGAAGGAAAGGGTCAAGAAGACCATGGCCAGGGTTGTTGGAAAGCCTTCCATGATGGAAGAGGAAGAAGAAGAGGCTGCTGCTCCAGCTCCCAAAGCTCAGAAGCTCATGGGTGATGTCATCAGATCAGGGGCTGCTTCATCAAAGCCCAAAGAAGCACCTAAGGCTGCTTCCAAGCCCAAGACTGCACCAAATAGGAATACCAGGAACATCCCAGCTGTTGAGAAGAACAAGGCCCCAGTGCCTGAAGTTGTTGCTGAAGAGGAAGAAGATGAAGAGCATGTTCTGAGAAAGTTGAAGCCAAAAATCCAGATCATAATGATGCTCATCCTGTTGCTGAGAACATGAAGTTGAGAAAGGATGCAGGACTCAAACAATGGAGGTTGACTGATCATTATGTAGTCAGGAGGAGAACTGCTGTGGACTACAGGTTCCATACAAAGCAACACCAGGATTTCTATGAGATAGTGCTGCTGGACAAGAAACCAATAGTCTGTGATATGAGATGGGTAGGTTGGAAATACATCATGGAAAATGAAGAACACTACCTGGAGTGTTTGACAGTTTCAAGGGTTGTGGAGTGGATAAGTTTGTTGGGCATAAGCTCACAAAGTGGAATGATGAGCTCATAATGCAATTCTGCTCCACAACACACTTCTATCCAGATGGCAGGATAGCATGGATGTCTGAAGGTACAAGGTACCAGTCTACTATTGAAGAATGGGCAAATCTGATCAATGCACCAAAGGAGAAAGAGGATGACTTGGATGTCTATGCCAAGAAGAAGATGGATCACAACACTATGGCACACATGTACAAGGAGATCCCAAATGCTGTTGTTGAAACACACAAGTTTGGATCTGTACATTTCCTTCTGTCAGGACTGCCAACCATCAACTAGATCCTCAGGTACACACTTTTGCCCAACTCAGGTGATCATAACATGATCAGAGGCCATCCTATAAATATTCTACACTTGTTTGATGTGCCTCAAAAATTCAAGGTCATGAGCCTCATTGTTGAAACTATCAAGAGGATAGCTGTAGACCAGAAGAGAAGTTGTGGGTATGCCCCACAGATCTAGGAGCTGATTAACTCCAAGATGGGCACTGGCACATACTTGTTGGACAAGGAACACATGCCTATCTATCCAGATTTTGAGGATAACCAAGTGGTTATGGATGAAGATGAACCATCTTCTGTGCAAGCACAAGCAAAGAAGGAGAAGGCAAGGACTGAGAAGGCTGCCAAGATGCCAAAAATTGATGAGGCATCTGAGTACTTCCTGAAGAGCAAGCAAGATTAGCTTGGCTACTTGATAGCATCCACTCTAAGGAATTAGAAAGGGTTGGCCACCCTGACTCAAAACCAGGAGATCTTGGAGAGGATCATGGAGCAGAAGTTCTATGACTTGGATGTGAAGGTAACTGAGATCCAGTCTATTGTTGAGCAACTCCAGGATGACATGCAGGAGAGGAAGGGAAAGACAACCACTGAGGCATTTGCTAGAGTGCCTAGAGCTCAGAGATCAGCTGCAGTGCCTGTGACAGACACAAGAGCAACTTCATCTGCACCTGCTACAGCTTCAGTGCCACCAGCTCCAGCATCTACTCCACCAGCTCCAAGTTCATCAACTGATGCCTTCGTCCTTGGAGTCATATCTACACCACCACATCAAGACCAAGCCTGAGAGACGACATAGTACTATGCATTTTCTAGGAACTTTTTGGTAACTTGTTGCCAAAGAGGGAGAAAATGTATAGATCATAGGCTTCGAGAGAGAGAGTTTGCTTTTGTTCTCTCTTGTTTTTTTTGTGGTTGAACTTTGTTTGCTTTCGCTTGTTTGAGATACTTTATTGCCTGTGTGATACAATGATGATCATGTGTTTGATCATATGCTACATTAATGCTTGTTGGATGACATTATCCTTTTATCTCTATATGATCATTCACTTTGCTTGGTGATGAGTGCATGTATTTTGATTATTATCATTTTGAGCGCTCCACCAAGATGTATGTGACATGGGAGAGTAACTCATGAACCTAACTCTATGTGCATTTGCAGTCCAAAGCAAATCTTAAACTATGCACAAATTTAGGGGGAGCTCTCACATTTCACATACTTCTCAAAGAGACAATGTTTTTCAATCTTATTATCATTTTTCGAAGCTTTGATCTATAAGTTGTCATCAATTACCAAAAAGGGGGAGATTGAAAGTGCAACTATCCCTAGGTGGTTTTGGTAATTCCTAACAACATATAGCTCATTGAGCTAATACTATTCCAAGATAAATATTTCAGGAAAGCTCAATGAATGGCATGGCATGGATGAGAAAAGTGGACCCCTCAAAATGCTTAGGATAAAAGGATTGGCTCAAGCCTCAAGCTCAAGACTCTACATTTTATATTTTAGTGATCCAATATCACATTGAGTCTATAGGAAAAGCCAATACTATCAAGGAGGGATGAGGTGTTGCTTAATGAGATTCTTGCTTCATAGTGCTTAGTGATATGCTCCAAAACCCTCAACTGCTTTCCCACATCCACATATGACCTAAACCTAAAGTCCAACTCGGCCCCACTGATTCTTTCCATCCGGCGCCACCGAGTTCTGATGTCATAGCCACTGCCACAAACCCTAGGCAAATCGGTCTTACCGATAGGGATCTCGGTCTCACCGAGATGGGATTGTAATCTCTCTGTTTACCTTCGTAACGTTTCGGTACCACCGAGATGAGCGATCGGTCCCACCGAGATTGCAATGTAAACTCTCTATTTCCCTTTCGTAACATTTCGGTCCCATCAAAATGAGCGAACCGGTCCCACCGAGTTTACCTGACCAACTCTCTGGTTAGCTTATTACCACAATCGGTCCCACCGAGTTTGTGTAATCGGTCTCACCGAGATTACGTTATGCCCTAACCCTAACCATATCGGTCCTACCGAGTTGCATGTCGGTCCCACCGAAAACCCTAACCGTCACTAGGTTTACTAAATCGGTCAGACCGAGTTTCTCAATTCGGTCCCACCGAGATTGGTAAATTGTGTGTAACGGTTAGATTTTGTGTGGAGGCTATATATACCCCTCCACCCCCTCTTCATTCATGGAGAAAGCCATCAGAACAAACCTACACTTCCAACTTACCGTTTCTGAGAGAGAACCACCTACTCCATGTGTTGAGACCAAGATATTCCATTCCTACCATATGAATCTTGATCTCTAGCCTTCCCCAAGTTGCTTTCCACTCAAATCTTCTTTCCACCAAATCCAAATCCTGTGAGAGAGAGTTGAGTGTTGGGAAGACTATCATTTGAAGCACAAGAGCAAGGAGTTCATCATCAACACAACATTTGTTACTTCTTGGAGAGTGGTGTCTCCTAGATTGGCTAGGTGTCACTTGGGAGCCTCCAACAAGATTGTGGAGTTGAACCAAGGAGTTTGTAAGGGCAAGGAGATCGCCTACTTCGTGAAGATCTACCGCTAGTGAGGCAAGTCCTCCGTGGGCGACGACCATGGTGGGATAGACAAGGTTGCTTCTTCGTGGACCCTTCTTGGGTGGAGCCCTCCATGGACTCGCGCAGCCGTTACACTTGATGGGTTGAAGTCTCCATCAACGTGGATGTACGATAGCACCACCTATCGGAACCACGGCTCAAAAATCACTGTGTCTCCAAATTGCGTTTGAATTCTCCAAACCCTTCCCCTTTACATTCTTGCAAGTTGCATGCTTTATTTTCCGCTGCTCATATACTCTTTGCATGCTTGCTTGAATTGTGTTAAGATTGCTTGACTTGTGCTAAGTTTGCTAAAATCTGCCAAAGACTAAAATTGGGAAAAGGTTAAGTTTTTATTTGGTCAAGTAGTCTAATCACCCCCTCTAGACATACTTCAAGATCCTACAACAAATCGTCCCCTCCCTGGAGCCCCAGGAAAGGGTGGTGTTTCTCACCCACTTCGTCCGTGGGCTGGGATTCCCCCTCCACCTGTTCATCCGCGGACTGATGTCGGCATTTATTGTCGTGTGCGAGGCCTTCCTCCGCATCCCACCTCACTTTGCCCTATGGCTGAAGACCTTCAATATGAAGCCAAAGGTGGTGAGCGGCCAACAAGCAGAGTGCAGAGGTGCCATGGTGGGCAAGATTCCCAATGTCACTTGGCCTGAAGGCTCCTTTGTGGAGACAGTAAAGCGGTGGCAATCGGGGTGGTTCTACATCACCGAGCCGCGCGGCACCAACTGGGCGGCGACCCTCGAATTCCAATCTGGAGTCTCCATGTGGCTCACCTCCTGGCAAGAGAAGGGCTTCTCTTGGGGCTCAGCGGAAGAACTGACTGGGCTCCAGACGTGTGTCTAGAACATGATAAACAAGAAAATCAAGCTTGTCAACGTGGTCCAGGTTATGCTCTTCCGCCGGATTCTTCCGTGCCAAAGCCGGACTTGTAATTTGTGGGAGTTCGACCCGGCCAAGCACCAGACGCTGCTGGAGCGCTTCGGCACGACGCATGAAGACGTCTAGAAGGTGCTCTTTAAGGCCGGCAAGGTACCACCGCCCACGACCGATGGGCTTAGCGCAAAACGTCGGGCTAATCCGGTAAGTTCTTTCATGCTTGCAAGGTATATCCTTTACTGGCATATCCGCGGGAGGAACCTACGCCTCCCTACCAATCTTTCAGGCTTGGGTAAAGATAGCGGAGCAGATTAACTGTCCGGCTCCGCTGCCCGAAGATCCAGAAATGCCTCTTCTGACGAAGATGCTGTTTCCGGCGCCTTATGAGGTGCCGGAGAAGAAGGCCAAGAAGGCGGCCAAGGGGACCAAAGATGGTCTCCTACGCAAGGGCGCTTTGGACATGACGTCCGAAGACGCCGAGACACACTCCTCCACCGAAGACGAGGAGGAGGAGGAGGAGGAAGAAGAAATCCGTTCCCCCCTACTGGGGGGAGAAAGAAGAGGAAGGCCTCCACACATGGGGAGGCCGAGGCGTCCAAGAAGGGAAAAATCTCCCTTCCGGACTACTCCGCCGCAGCCACCGATAGCGGCGGGGACTAGGAGCCCAGGGTCAAGCCCCTGGCTAAATCGTAAGTATCTAGACACGGTAATATTTCCGGCCTTTTTACTTTATTTTTTTAATGTACTAGATCATGCACCTGCAGTCTGGCCCAGTCCAACATCGATCTATCCTCCTCTTCGGAGGGATCGCTGGACCCGTCGGCGATGAACAGCGGGTCCCTTCCAATGGCCTCCTCCCCCAAGGCCGCGGACAACACTGAGGTGTTGTCTCGAAGGATCGCAGGCCAATGGGAGACCGTTCTGGTGATGCCGGAGGATAAAACCTCGGTTGCCAAACATATGGGTGGAAAGACCCCTACGGACACCGATGATGGGGGCCGCATCCAATCTAGTCCCCAGCTGAATACAGCTCTGGAGGCCCACGTGGATCCTGGCTTTGGCCGACCGCCTCTTACGAAAGAGGGGGGGGGGTGAGCCAGTTCCACCGGTGGCCTCTGTCTATCCAGGGGCACCAGATAGATTGCTGGAAGCGCTACGAGGCGCTTCCATTGTTAAAGATCACCATACTCTTATGAGTACGGTGATTGAGAAGATCCAGTCCGCCAAAAGCGGACTGACGGAAGCCTGCACTAGCCTTCTAACAGGCTTTGATGTAAGTAACGTAAAGAAGAATATCACAGTGTAGACAATATCCCCTGATGCTCTGTTTGGTATTCGAAAAGAAAAGCCGAACAGAGGATCAAATAATTTTCTCATGAGTCTAACATAAGATGTCTATGTGAATAAGCAGGCGTCACTGCGGGCTATTGCCGTTGATACTGCAGAGGTCTCCGGACTGAAGCAGAACCTGGAGCGGGCCGCGGGAGAGCTCTACCTCGTGAAGAAGCAGCTTGAAGAAAGCAAAGGTATGCAGTAACCTGCGTGAATATTTAGGAAGGGTGAATGGTTCATGCTGATTAAAACACTGTGAACTTTATTAGGGGCCAATACCGAGGTGGCGGCCCTCAAGAAGGAGTTAGCCGAGGCCGAGGACAAAGCGGCCAAGGAACACGACGCGCGCGAGAAGGAGGAGGCCCGGGTCAGTGAGGTTCAACAAGAGCTCCAGGACGCCATCAAGAAGTACGAGTCCTTGGAGCATGATTCGAAGACTCAAGAGTCTGAACTTGCCAAGGCCCGAGCCGAAGCCCAGAGCACCCTCTAGGAAATCCAGGCGGACGAATTGGCCATGAAGGACCTAATAATCCGGCTATGGCCTGCCGAGCCCATGCCCAGTAGCTACTTCGGACTCATGAAGCGGCTTGTCAGTGCCTGCCCGCGTCTTGAAGTCATAAAGCGGTCGGTTTGCATTGAAGGTGCGTGGATGGCCTTTGCCCGTGCTAAGATGCATTGGGCGAAGATGGACACCACGAAGCTAATGACCGAGGGGCCACCTAAGGGCAAGGATATCATATTCCCATGAGAACATTCATGTTATCCTATCATGTAATATGAAACAAGGTTGTTATGCAATATAATGCTTGTTTTATTTAAAATTTTATCTCCTGTGCGGCCGTTTATGAAATCTGAGAGTTGGCCAGTCGTCGGCTTCTGCCCCCACGTATCTAGTACAGGGGTGTTCGGGATAAATCTAAACACTCTTTATCCAAGTTTTTGGTCCTTTAAGGAGGTGTTTAGCACAACGAACAAGGCAATCGGACTATACGGCTTTATCACCCTCACTTAGCCATAGGAGTTAGATAATTTTAAATTTTGGCGTAGCACCTAGTATTCAGAAGACCGAGCTTGGGGCGCTATACACGCCTAATCAAACAAAAACCGATTCCTCGCGTAAAGCAGAAAAATTCTCTAAGGATTTGAAACCTCTCGAACAGCGACTAGCTCTCGCCGCATCATGACAGTCAGTTTTCGGCTTTCTCTACTGAGGTGCTTGTCCGGAAGAACTGGGACACAATTGCAGTAGTTCTCCCTTTACTACCCTAGCTGTTATAGCCGAACATAAGGTAGTAAGCATAGGAGCCGGGCAACCGAACTATTGACCGAAGACATGATTCGGAGCCGATGCATACAATGCTATAAGTTCGGGGTGCCGAACTGTACTATAAAAGTGATCGGACTTTCTTGCCGTGTTATGGGGTACACTGAAGCCCCTCGCGAATTAAGGCGTACCAGAATGTACGGGTGCAATTTATAATAAATAAATAGACAAGGAAAAAATTAAGTAATAAGCTGACGCTGCAAATTATTTTCCATTGTAATTTGATTGATACGTCAAGGCGTATGTGCACAAGTAGTGCGATAAGCAAATAGGGCTATTTGACATGCCATGACCAAGAGAGAGCTGCGTCCAGGTATGTAAAACAGGTATAACGATCGTTAGCAGAGACCACCTAGGGATTTCCTTGTACGTCAAAGCCCCTTGCCTTTCTTGGTGTATCCGTCCCGTGATGGGTCCGATGATCGGGTTATCAAAGGAGCCTCAAGAAGAGAAAAACCTTAAAGGAGCAGAAAAAGTTAAGGTATGCGGATCCAGGGGCGGTTGAGCCGCATTGTGGACCGCGGTCTAGCTGTGCCTCCATCCATGCCCATGGTATTTTAAGTGCGTAGTTATGTACGCGCGGCATGAATTTCACCGCTTGATTGGGACTAGGACAAAGGCCGAATTGCTAGTTGAGCTCTGGACGAGCCGGACGGTCCTACTGCAGAGTAGTTTGGACTCGCTTGACGGTGTCCTGGGCTTTATTGCCGAATTGAGGTTCTGCCTTAGAAGGTTGCTCTGTACTTCTTCTTCAAGGGCCGCGGTGTGCTCCTCAGTACGGAGGGAGCTCTCTGTATTTCCATTGACTGTTATGACACCGCGAGGTCCGGGCATCTTGAGCTTAAGGTATGCATAGTGCGGCACCACATTGAATTGAGCAAATGTGGTTCGTCCGAGCAGTGCATGATAACCACTGTGGAAGGGGACGATGTCGAAGATTAACTCTTCGCTTCGGAAATTATCCGGGGATTCGAAGACCACTTCCAGTGTGATGGAGCCCATACAACAGGCCTCTACACTTGGTATGACACCTTTAAAGGTGGTTTTTGTGGGTTTGATCCTTAAGGGACCGATACCCATTTCACGCACTGTATCCTGATAGAGCAGGTTCAGGATGCTGCCACCATCCATGAGAACTCACGTAAGGTGGAATCCATCAATAATTGGCTCAAGGACCAGTGCGGCTGAGCTACCATGACGGATACTGGTTGGATGGTCCTTGCGATCGAAAGTGATCAAGCAGGACAACCATGGGTTGTACTTTGGGGCGACTGGCTCCATCGCGTAGACGTCCCTAAGTGCACACTTGCGCTCCCTTTTGGGGATATGGGTGGCGTATATCATGTTCACCGTTTTGACTTTGGGGGGAAATTTCTTCTGTCCCCTTGTGTTCGGTGGTCGGGGTTCCTCGTCATCGTCCTTGCTTTGCGACCCTTTCTCCTTATTCTCGGTGTTTAACTTGCCGGCCTATTTGAAAACCCAACATTCCTGGTTGGTATGATTGGCTGGTTTATTCGGAGTGCCATGGATTTGGCATGGTCGATCTAGTATGCGGTCCAGACTGGACTGGCCCGGATTATTTCTCTTGAATGGATTCTTCCGCTGACCGGACTTAGAGCCACTAAATCCGACGTTGACCGCCATGTCTTCGGTATTATCACCGTTGTTTGGATGCTTATGTCTATTGTGTCGGGGCTTGCCGTTTCTATTCATGGCTTCAGAAGTGCCAGGTTCGCCTGTATTGTTGCTACGGGCTAGCCATCTATCTTCGCCCGCACAGAAGTGGGTCATGAGTGCCGTAAGGGCAGACATGGACTTCAGTTTTTCCTGGCCAAGGTGTCTAGCCAGCAATTCGTCACGATGCTGTGTTTAAAGGCCGCTAGGGCTTCGACGTCCGGACAGTCGATGATTTAGTTCTTTTTAGTTAGAAACCGAGTCCAGAATTTCCTGGCTGACTCTCCGGGCTGTTGGATTATATGACTTAGGTCATCGGCATCCGGAGGTCATACATATGTGCTTTGGAAGTTGTCGAGGAAGGCGCCCTCCAATTCCTCCCAGCTGCCAATGGAGTTTTTGGGCAGACTGTTTAACCAGTATCTAGCTGGTCCCTTGAGTTTGAGTGGGAGGTATTTGATGGTGTGAAGATCATCTCCGCGGGCCATATGAATGTGGAGAAGAAAATCCTTGATCCACACCGCGTGGTCTGCTGTGCCATCATATGATTCGATGTTTACGGGTTTAAACCCTTCTGGGAAATCATGTCCCATTACTTCGTCAGTGAAGCAAAGGGGGTGTGCAGCGCCTCTGTATCGGGCCAGGTCGTGTCATAGCTCGGATGGAGCTCGTCTGCGGTTTCCAGCACATACATGGTTATGTTTCTCATGTTTAGCCAAATGGCCGTCGTCGCGCGTCGAGGCATGCCCCCGTGATCCGTAGATGGATCTTGTTTGACCTGCTCTCTTTTCCAAGTCGCGCCACAGGTCATGTGTATATCCTCGAGCTGTTGTATTTCTGTCTGTTCGGCGAGGTAATGTGAGCTGGTGTTCGGCTCGAGGTGCTGCTTTATCCCAGCCACGTTAACGGACCACAAATGGGCTGACTGTAACCACGGGCTGAATTTGGCCCACAAGCAGAAAATTATAGTAACGAGCCGTAAGTAACCAAATGCTGGAAATAAGCCCAAGAATAAATGGGCCCTGAGAAGGCCGAAAGATAACATGGGCTGGAAACGGCCCAATTGAATAATGGGCTGTTAATGGGTATAAACTGATACACTATTGATTACGGGCCAGTTTCACCATGGGCCATTAATGGGCCAAGAGTTATAAAGGGCCTCATATGGGCTGAAAGACGTCATGGGCCATACATGGGCCGGAAGTTAAAATGGGCTGGAATCATATTGGACGACCCAAATGACGCTACCGGGCCTAATTTGGATAGGTCATAACGGGCCTTCGGTTAGCGGGCTGTAAATGGGCTATATGCGGACAGGTCATTAACAGACTTTCTGTGGGCCAGCCTGCCACCTTTTGACCAAGTCAAATGGGCCGGCCTTTTCACAGGAATGGGCCTCTATTGGTCCGTGCCACTTGTCGACGTAGCATAGGCGCCTTCGGTCTAATGAGTGGATGACATCTCTCCCAATGGTGAGCCGACACGTGTTTCCTCCAGCCAATGATGATTTTACACGTGGAAAATCCCCATTGGTCGGGGCTGTTAACAGGTTATTGGATCGAAAACCAGACCTGATAGCTTAACGGTGAGCCGTTACGGTGGATGCCATGTGTCGGTCACCCTTGACGAAAGCACTTCTATGACACGTGATTTATCATCATGGAAGTGGACACTTCCGCGATGATAGTTTTGGTAATGTCATGGAACACTTCTATGAAAACACAGGTATGACAATCTTGATTCTGTCATAAAATCATCATGGATGTACATGCCTGACAGAAAACGTGACCTACTGCGACAAACACGTATCATCACGGAAGTGTATTTTTTTGTAGTGAAGGCCGCCTGTATTAAGCAGCGGCTCAGGCGCCATTAATGGAGAGGAAGGCGGGCGGCCATGGAAGTCAAAGGGCTCGTTTCCAAGTGAGGTTGCACAGTGTACAACTTGCATGCTTCCCGGTGAGCCTGCGCATTGGAGGACTGCTTGCATGCCTCTCAGTGAGCCTGCGCACCGGACTGCGCTCGCATGCCTCTTGTTCAGTCAAGCAGTTGTCCGCACGGCACCTCCTATAGCCATTAAAACCAAGACACGTGGCACCACGTGAATGGTTACATAACACACACGATGTGAATTATATGAATGTTTGTGATGTTAGAGTGGCAGCTATTAGTTCTAAAATGCCTTTGTTGGTTGTTATTTGAGTGCTTCTTCTCTCAAAATGGACACAAAAAATACCACATCATGTCGGGTTCCATTCCATGATAGCATGCCAAGTTTCATGAATTTCAGATGAGTTTTGGATTTGCTAGAATTTAAAAACAAAGTATCTCAACATTTTGCCAACAATCAACAGTGCCCTGTTGTTTGAAATTCATTCATATTTCTTGCATGGGACCAAAGCATGCATCCAAGGACAAAGATTTGATTTTCCAACCAATTTATATGCACTGGAGCATGTGCATGTAGTTCAAATTTGAATTATGCATGTAAAATGCCTAGAAAACCCAGTTAATGTATAAAAATGTCCAAATGAACCCCGAAAATTTCCAAAATTTAACACAACACTCCTGTTGTTCTCTGTTGACTCTAGAAATTTTTTGAAAGCAATAAGAGGCAGCGGATATCATTTCGTCCCCAAAGGTGGGACGTTCCCTACCGAAACCATCAGGCTTGTTGTGAGAAGCTCTGGTTTGTGAGAAGCTTATACCCAAACCTGCCCCAAATGGGACAAAAAATTTACAACGACATGTTGATGCTGCTCCATGATAGCATGCCAAGTTTCATGAATTTCATATGAGTTTTGGATTTACAAGAATTTAAAAACTAGGAATCTCAATGTTTGCGGCCGAGTGACAGTGGCAGGTTGTTTGACATTCATTCCCATTTCTCACATGGGACCTAATTAAGCATGCAACCAAGGACACATATTTGAATTTTCAACCAATTTATATGCATTAGAGCATGTGCATGTAGTTAAAATTTGAATTATGCACATAAATGCATCGAAAACTCAATTAATGCATAAAAATGTCCAAACAAACCCCGAAAAATTCCAAAAAATTGACACAACACTCCTGTTGTTCTCTGTTGACACACTAGAAATTTTTTGAAAGCAATAAGAGGCAGCGGATATCATTTCATCCCCAAAGGTGGGATGTTCCCTACTGAAACCATCAGGCTTGTTGCGAGAAGCTCTAGTTTGTGAGAAGCTTATACCCAAAACTGCCCCCAATGGGACAAAAACTTTACCACGACATGTTGATGCTGCTCCATGATAGCATGCCAAGTTTCATGAATTTCAGACGAGTTTTGGATTTACTAGAATTTGAAAACCAGGAATCTCAATGTCTGCGGCCGAGTGACGGTGGGAGGGTGTTTGACATTCATTCCCATTTCTTGCACGAGACCTAAGCATGCAACCAAGGACATATATTTTAATTTTCAACTAATTTATATGCATTAGAGCATGTGCCTGTAGGTCAAATTTGAATTATGCACATGAATGCATAGAAAATTCCGTTAATGTATAAAAATGTCCAAGCAAACCCCGAAAAATCCCAAAAATTGACACAACACTCGTGTTGTTCTATATTGACACGAGAAACATTTTGAAAGTAAGAAGAGGCAACATATATCGTTTCGTCCCCCAAGGTGGCACGTACCCTACCGAAACCATCAGGCTTGTTGTGAGAGAAGCTCTGGTTTGTGAGAAGCTTATACACACACCTGCCCCAAATGGGACAATATTTTTACCACGGCATGCCGCTGCCATTCCATGATATCATGTCAAGTTTCATGAATTTTAGACGAATTTTCAATTTACTAGAATTTTAAAAGCATGTATCTAAATGTTAGCGGCCGAGCGACAGTGTCAAGCTGTTTGACATTCATTCTCATTTCTTGCATGTGACCTAAGCTTGCAACCAAGGACAAACATTTGCTTTTGCAACCCATTTTTATGGACTGGAGCATGTGCTTTAATTTTGAATTGTGCACCTGAAATGACTAGAAACCAATTTAATGTATAAAATTTCCAAACGAACTCTGAATAATTCCATTTTTACGACACACATACAATTGCATGTTCACTGCAGATAAAAGTTCTAGCAATTCAAACACCGTCCATTGCCACCGTGACCCCATTATGTAATTCAAATCAAGATGAAAAATCAATTAGATCCCACACAGTTTATTATCACCAACCGTGTGAGATGTAGTACAAAATATCCTGGAGCACCGCCGGTGTATAGTACGCCTATGGCTTACAAGAGAAGGTGCGTCGGCTATAGTCCACAGCCGGCGTGTCAAGCACACTAGCTCGCTCCCCAAATATCATTTCACAATTCAATCATTGCCGGTGAAAGATGAGGATGTGTACCCACGTCGTGAGGGCAACTTAGGCGGCCCCACTCCGGCGTGAGCGCGGCCGCAGCCACCATGCATGTGCTAACAAGGTGCTTGAGCATGGCTGCAATCTACGACCGGGTGGCCAAGGCAGCCCAATTGGCCGTTGTTGCTTCTTAGGTGGTGGCAGCAACATCTGCCTAGGGGATAGCAACTCGCGAGAGTGGCATAACAGCTATCCGCTCCACAGCGGCAGCCTTAGCCCTGATGGATGCCGCCCGCGACCATGTCGAGGCCGCCCACGCCCAGCTCGTGGGGGTCACCACACAAATCAAACGAAGCTTCTCCGACAACGGTCAGCAACCCACGGCCGAAGAGTTGGCAATCGTCGAGAGCGTTCGAGCAGTTATCCATTCCTCCGCCACATACCTTGCGACGACGGAGCTCGTCCAAGCCCAGATCATGGCCGCCCATGCCCAGCTCGTGGCGGCCTTTTCCAAAGAGATGGCGGATGCGGATGGCGAGATGCTTGCCGAGTATGGTGTGATGGATGCCATGGAGCCCCTTCCCCAGGAGACCATCGGGCGCGAGCTAGACATGGAGGAGGCGACGGAGATTGACGAGCACCAGCCGTAGTAGTACTCTTTGTTTTGTTTAATTAAGAGCACCGGTCCTTAATTTGTTAGAGTAATGTTTAGGCCAGCTAGCTCTATTTAATTACTCAACTTGCTCGATTAAGAAGTGTGGGTGTGTTGTAGTCTCCTTTGTGTACCCAAATTATGCAATGACATGGATGACCACTCTAACCAGGGAAATATGGAACCAAAATTTTTGACGTTCAAACTCCTCACACATAGGTTAAGCTATCTAAATCCTTTGTGATGTTCACCTATCGTACACAATTCTGAATAACAGACCATGTCTGATGACACTGCGGGCCATTTTTTTTTGCTGAACCGATTCAAAATTTTTGGCTTCAGTGGAAATATCTACCTTCCTGCCCCTCCCCCTTACCAAAAGCCACATTTCCCCTGTTTCTGCCTTCCTTTCCAAGTTGAAACCTTCACTGCTTGCTTGCAGCGCCGCCCCCTTACCGGCGACCCTCCTTCACGCTGCTCGGCCTCGTCTATCCAGGCAGGTAATCCACACTAGACCCCCATCCTCCTCCTCCTTCGACATATCACATGTCCCGACCGTCGGCGCGACACCTTCCACCCAAATCACCGACCCCTCCACCAAATAAGCGCCGCCCTAAGCCATGGTGCATGCAGTATAGCCAGGAGCTCAAGGAGCATTTGTCAGCGGAGAAGCAAATCATGGCCGCACGCGCAGATGAGGTTGCGATGGATACCATTCGTTCGGACCCCCAGATCTTGGAGGAGCACCTTGCCATTTACTAGCTACGCCGGTTAAGCATGTTCGGTTTACCTGTTGTGGGTGCTGCTCCTGCCTTTTCCTTAACAAATTCTAGTGAATTCTGCTATCTAATTTTACCATGCAATCTGTTGCTCCCGTGTATATGTTCTATATGTCGTGCAGTGTGGTGCTCACCTATTAACTGTTTGGTTAATTAGTTGTCGTCTTCTGTTAGCTGTTTGGTTCAATTCTGCAAATGTGATGTTCAATTCTTCAGGCTGCAATTTTGTATTGTATTCCATGTGAGAAATAAATCGAATTTATCTTTACAAAATACATGAGAAACAAATACAATTGCTATATTTCCAAGTTGTCAAGCATGCTTGGTTTGGTTATACATTGTGCAATGTGGTGCTTAGTTAACGTTTGGTTCATTTGTGTTGTGGTGTTTAGTTAACTGTTTGGTTCAATTCTGCAATGTGATGTTCAATAGTTGTGGATGCATTCTGTTATTGCATACCATGTGAGAAGTAAATCGGATTTGGCTGTACTAATACATGATAAACAAATACAATTGCTATATTTCCAAGTTGTTATGCATGCTTCATTTGGTTAACTATCTGATCTTTTATTAGGAGTATGTTATATTGTGCAATGTGGTGCTCAGTTACTGTTTGGTTCATTTGTCGTGGTGTTTAGTTAACTGCTTGGCTCAATTCTGCAATGCGATGTCCAATTCTCGTGGGTAGAATTTTGTATTTTTGTGCATGTGAGGAGTAAATCGAATTTGGCTGCATTTAATCCATGAGAAACATGTACAAGTGCTACATTTCCTAGTTCTTAATCATGCTTGGTTTGGATAAATGGGTTTTCCATGTGGCTTGTACTAATCTGATGAATATGCAATGTGCTTATTTTTCATCAACATATTTTACTGATAGCATACGAACCCTTACTTAACCTGATGACTAACTACCTTATTTGTGTTGCAGGAAAACAATAGGAAGCACTGAGGTTTACAATTGAGGTTAGCACGTCCATGGTCCATTGTCTAATAGCACATTATTGTGCAATAGCAGGAACCATTCTAATATTTAGGTTTTTAACAAACTTGCACATGTAGGTCATGCTGTTAGAGGTTTTGACCCACCGTTCGACCCTTTTTGTATATGGGGAAATGAGTTGTCCATGAATATCAATCAAGTCAAGAAACTCAGAAAGGTTGTTAGGATAAAGAAATTAGCAACAGAAAACAACAAGATCTTTGTCTGCACAATGAAGAAAACATCAGTTCACTACAAGATGGTACTAACTTTTATACCTTGCCTTTTTATTCCTTTGCCCCATTTCCAATATAGAGAAGATATTTATGCACATCCTTATTTTCAGGCCTTTCCAAAGCAGTTCCCTAATTATTACCTCTCAAACCACCTCTATGGTCAGGAGGTGATGAAGGTTTTCATACAACACCCACGGTTCAATATTGAAGTGTTCCTGAAGAGGACAAAGGATGGACAGTCAATCATCCACAGGCATTGGCCTAAAGTTGCAAAGACCTTCAACATCAATGAAGGCTCTATATTCGGCTTACGCATCAACAGTTTTCCCGAAACTGTCTATCCGTCTATGATGCTAATTCCGAAAGGTTCTAGATGTTGCATGTGAAACATGGTGCTGGGGCAGTTGTGTAATGGGGTAGCTGAGTGCTGAAGCTATATCATGTTGTAGTATGATGTATTTCATTTATGAAATCCTGCTTCCTTAATATGGGAATGAAATATAATTTTTGTTTAATATGAATGTCAGTTAGATTAATAAATGGATTATTAATAATAGGGCAATTAGCCTGCTAATTGTTTTTGCTATTGCAAATGGTTATTGAGAAAATAAGGTAGGCGATGACCTAAGGCAATGCACACAGTTTCTATGAATAAACCGTGTTGGATCTATGAACAATCACACACGACATTCTCTTCAAAACTATTTGTGTTAGGCCACATTGCGCAAACGTTTACCACATAAAATCTCTGTGTGATGGACATGCTTTGCCACACAGTTTCTTCTACGCACCGTGTGTGATGCATTCAATAACGCAAATGATAAAGTTGCTAATATTGTGTGTGATGGCAATGCTATCACAAATGATTTAACGGGGAAAATTGTGTGTGATGTAGCTGCGAACGGAAACATTTTCCTTGGAGCGATTGTGTGGGATGTATATATGAATGGAAACTTTTAGCGGGGTCTGACTGTGTGGGATGTACTTACGGCCGGAAATGATTTCGCCTGTATAATTGTATTTTTTAGCACTACTATACGTATAACCGTATTTGCTGGCTCGCCGGTCGCACACGACCTCATTTTGCCGAGCGTGTGTACCTGGAGGGCATATCCTCGACGATTTCTGGGTCATGTGGAAAGTACCCCCCTATCGCCCACACTCACTTGGCGATGGTTCCAAATGCCGTTGCGGAAAGGGGTTAAAAACCGTTTGTATAGCACCTCGCTGTACCAGTGATGTGTCAAGTCTTCAGAACATTTCATCTTGCACATAGGTCAGTTACCTCCAAAGATAAACACGCCGAAGATTGCATTCATGCCTTGGAGTATGTTCCAAGTCTTTGGAAGATTTCATCTTGATTCCTCCATGAGGCCTGACGAATGTGGACCACTGGTTGGTCATCTGGGGGTCCTCGACCCAACCCATGTCTCGGAGCCGACGTGGTTAACACCTCCTATCCAGGATGTTGGGGAACATAGCATGCTATTTCAAAAAAAATTCCTACGATCATGCAAGATCTATCTAGGAGATGCATAGCAATGAGAGGGAGAGAGTGTGTCCATGTACCCTCGTAGACCAAAAGCAGAAGCATTTAGTTAACACGGTTGATGTAGTCGAATATCTTCACGATCCAATCGATCCAAGTATCGAACGTACGACACCTACGTGTTCAGCACACGTTCATCTCGATGACGTCCCTCGAACTCTTTATCCAGTAGAGGGTCGAAGGAGAGTTCTGTCAGCACGACGGCGTGGTGACAGTGTCAATGATGTGATCCGTGCAGGGCTTCGCCTAAGCACTATGACGCTATGACCGGAGGAGTACTCTATGGACGGGGGCACCACACACGGCGAAGAGAACAATTGATGTGTGATACGTCTCCAACGTATCTATAATTTTTGATTGTTCCATGCTATTATATTACCTGTTTTGGATGTTTAATGGGCTTTACTATACACTTTTATATCATTTTTGGGAATAACCTACTAATAGGAGGCCCAACCCAAATTGTTGTTTTATTGCCTATTTCAGTGTTTCGCAGAAAAGGAATATCAAACAGAGTACAAACGGATTGAAACCTTCAGGAGAGTTATTTTTGGAACAAACACAATCCAAGAGACTTGGAGTGGACGTCAAGAAGCAGACGGGGAAGCCACGAGGCAGGAGGGTGCGCCCTAGGGGGGTGGGCGTGTCCCCCACCCTCGTGGGCTCCTCATGGCTCCCCTGACCAAGTTCCTTCGCCTATATATACTCTTATACCCTGAAAACATCCAGGAGCACCACGAAAACCTATTTCCACCGCCACAACCTTTTGTACCCGTGAGATCCCATCTTGGGGCCTTTTCTGGCGCTCCACCGGAGGGGGAATCGATCAGGGAGGGCTTATACATCAATGCCATAGCCTCTCCGATGAAGTGTGAGTAGTTTACCACAGACCTTCGGGTCCATAGTTATTAGCTAGATGGCTTCTTCTCTCTCTTTGATTCCCAATACAAAGTTCTCCCCGATCTTCTTGGAGATCTATTCGATGTAATACTTTTTGCGGTGTGTTTGTTGATATCCGATGAATTGTGGGTTTACGATCAATATTATCTATGAACAATATTTGAATCTCCTCTGAATTCTTTTATGTATGATTTGTTATCTTTGCAAGTCTCTTCGAATTATCAGTTTGGTTCGGCCTACTAGATTAATCTTTCTTGCAATGGGACAAGTGCTTAGCTTTGGATTCAATCTTGCGGTGTCCTTTCCCAGTGACAGCAGGGGCAGCAAGGCACGTATTGTATTGTTGCCATCGAGGATAAAAATATGGGGTTTATATCATATTGCTTGAGTTTATCCCTCTACATCGTGTCATCTTTCCTAATGCGTTACTCTGTTCTTATGAACTTAATACTCTAGATGCATGCTGGATATCGGTCGATGTGTGGAGTAATAGTAGTAGATGCAGAATTGTTTCGATCTACTTGTCGTGGACGTGATGCCTATATACATGATCATACCTAGATATTCTCATAACTATGCACTTTTCTATCAATTGCTCGACAGTAATTTGTTCACCCAGTGTAATACTTATGCTATCTTGAGAGAAGCCACTAGTGAAACCTATGGCCCCTGGGTCTATTTTCCATCATATAAGTTTCCGATCTACTTTATCTTGAAATCTTTACTTTCCAATCTACATCATAAAAATACCAAAAATATTTATTATCTCTATTAGATCTCACTTTTGCAAGTGGCCGTGAAGAGATTGACAACCCCTTATCACTTTGGTTGCAAGGTTCTTATTTGTTTGTGCAGGTACGAGGGACTTGGTGTGTAGCCTCCTACTGGATTGATACCTTGGTTCTCAAAAACTGAGGGAAATACTTACGCTACTTTTCTGCATCACCCTTTTCTCTTCAAGGGAAAAACCAACGCATGCTCAAGAGGTAGCAAGAAGGATTTCTCGCGCCGTTGCCGAGGAGGTCTACGCTCAAGTCAAGACATACCAAGTACCCATCACAAACCCTTATCCCCCGCATTACATTATTTTCCATTTGCCTCTTCTCTCCCCCACTTCACCCTTGCCGTTTTATTCGCCCTCTCTTTCTTGTTCGCCTCTTTACCATTTGCCTTTCCTTTGCCATGGCCGAATCGAAAAAGGCTAAGGGTTCTCTCCTGGGTTTTAGGACTTTGGATTGTCCCTCTGTCTTCTCTAAGCTCATAAATAATGATGATGTGGAAAGACCTACCGGGGTTATCAATGAGAGTTTGAATAATCTCGATGAAGATGACCCCGGAATTTTTCGTTATTTACTTGATGAGTCTTTAAAAGATGCTTGGGATAGGTTATTAAGGATTCGAGCTAGCTATGTGCATATCAAATTGAGGTATACCTTCAAAGTTTTTATGTTGGCTTACCCTCTTCGTTCAAGCAAGTTTTAGATTCTATTTTTGAAGAACGTTTTCTTGAGGGGGATCCCATAGATACCTATGAAAAAAATGAAAACTATATTTGGGCACCCCATGAGTGAGAAGGTTGAATCCACCTCTCTTTTGTGCTTTTATCAAAATGAAATTATCAAAGAAATGAAGGCTAGCTTAGATGCAAATTTCCGTAGCATGCTTAATCTCTCTTCCACCATCAATGGCCACGTTCTTTCTCGAAATAGAAATATAAATGCTATAGACAAGAAATTTTCTCTTTTCTTTCCAAATACCAAAGATGGAAACACTTAGATCTATTCTCGCTTTTATGCCTAGCTAGGGGCGTTAAACGATAGCGCTTGTTGGGAGGCAACCCAATTTTATTTTTGTTCCTTGATTTTTGTTCCTGTTTAGTAATAAATAATTCATCTAGCCTATGTTTATATGTGGTTTTATATTTTAATTAGTGTTTGTGCCAAGTAGAACCTATAGGATCATCTTGGGTGATAGTTAATTTAATCCTGCTGAAAAACAGAAACTTTTGTGCGCATGAGAATAATTTTAGTAAATCACATAAACATGCTTTTCAGTTGATTCTTTTTGCAGTAGATTAATGGCCAAATTTCCTAGGACTTCCTATTTTGGTAGAATTGTTAGGGTTCCAGAAGTATTCGAAAGTTACAGATTGCTACAGACTGTTCTGTTCTTTTGGCAGATTCTGTTTTTGTGTGTTGTTTGCTTATTTTGATGAATCTATGGCTAGTATCAGGGGTTATGAACCATAGAGAAGTTGAAATACAGTAGGTTTAACACCAATATAAATAAATAATGATTTCATTACATTATCTTAAAGTGGTGGTTTGTTTTCTTGCACTAACGGAGCTCATGAGATTTTCTGTTGAGTTTTGTGTTGTGAAGTTTTCAAGTTTGGGGTAAAGATTTGATGGATTATGGAATAAGGAGTGGCAAGAGCCTAAGCTTGGGGATGCCCAAGGCACCCCAAAGTAAATTTCAAGGACAACCAAAATCCTAAGCTTGGGGATGCCCCGTAAGGCATCCCCTCTTTCGTCTTTGTCTATCGGTAACTTTACTTGGGGCTATATTTTTATTCACCACATGATATGTGTTTTGCTTGGAGCGTCTTGTATGATTTGAGTCTTTACTTTTTAGTTTACCACAATCATCCTTGCTGTACACACCTTTTAGGGAGACATACATGAATTGGAATTTATTAGAATACTCTATGTGCTTCACTTACATTTTTTGAGCTAGATAATTTTGCTCTAGTGCTTCACTTATATCTTTTTAGAGCACGGCAGTGGTTTTATTTTTTTTAGAAATTATTGATCTCTTATGCTTCACTTATATTATTTTGAGAGTCTTTAGAACAGCATGGCATTTGCTTTGGTTATAAAATTAGTCCTAATATGATGGGCATCCAAGTTGGGTATAATAAAAACTATCATATCAAGTGCATTGAATACTAGGATCAATTTGATACTTGATACTTGTTTTGAGATATAAAGGTGGTAATGTTAGAGTCATGCTAGTTGGGTAATTATGAAATTTAGAAATACTTGTGTTAAAGTTGGCAAGTCCCGTAGCATGCACGTATGGTGAACGTTGTGTGACAAATTTGTAGCATGGGGTGTTCTTTGATTGCCTTCCTTATGAGTTGAGGTCGGGATCATGCGATGGTTAAATCCTACCAACCCTTCCCCTAGGAGCATGCATAGTAGTACTTTGCTTCGAGGGCTAATAAATTTTTTCAATAAGTATATGAGTTCTTTATGACTAATGTGAGTCCATGGATTATACGCACTCTTACCCTTCCACAATTTGCTAGCCTCTACGGTAGCGTGCATTGCCCTTTCTCACCTTGAGGGTTGGTGCAAACTTCGCCAGTGCATCCAAACCCCGTGATAAGATACGCTCTATCACACATAAACCTCCTTATATCTTCCTCAAAACAACCACCATACCTACCTATTATGGCATTTCCGTAGCCATTCCAAGATATATTGCCATGCAACTTTCCACCATTCCGTTTATCATGACACGCTCCATCATTGTCATATTGCTTTTGCATGATCATGTAGTTGACATAGTGTTTGTGGCAAAGCCACCTTTATAAATCTTTCATACATGTCGCTCTTGATTCATTGCATATCCCGGTACACCGCCGGAGGCATTCACATAGAGTCATATTTTGTTCGAAGTATTGAGTTGTAATTCTTGAGTTGTAAATAAATAAAAGTGCGATGATTTCCATTATTAGAGCATTGTCCCAAGTGAGGAAAGGATGATGGACGTGATGAGAGTCCGGACTTTATGAAAAATAAAAGAGGCTAAAGAAGCCCAAGAAAAAAAGAGGCCAAAGAAGCCCACCAAAAAAAGAAAAAAAGAAAAAAAGAAAAAAATGAAAGAAAAGAGAGAGGGACAATGTTACTATCCTTTTTACACACTTGTGCTTCAAAGTAGCTCCATGAGCTTAATGATAGAGAGTCCCCTATGTTGTCACTTTCATATACTAGTGGGAATTTTTCATTATAGAACTTGGCTTGTATATTCCAATGATGGGCTTCCTCAAAATTCCCTAGGTCTTCGTGAGCAAGTAAGTTTGATGCACACCCACTTAGTTTCTTTTGTTGAGCTTTCATACATTTATAGCTCTAGTGCATCCGTTGCATGGAAATCCCTACTCCTCGCATTGACATCAATTGATGGGCATCTCCATGGCCTATTGATTAGCTGCGTCAATGTGAGACTTTCTCCCTTTTTGTCTTCTCACACAATCCCTATCATCATACTCTATTCCACCCATAGTGCTATATCCATGGCTTATGCTCATGTATTGCCTGAGGGTTGAAAAACCTGAAGCGCGTTAAAAAGTACAAACCAATTGCTTGGCTAAAACCGGGGTTGTGCAAGATGGGAGTATTTTGTGCTACGAAAATGAAGCATGGCCAAACTATATGATTTTGTAGGGATAAGCTTTCTTTGGCTATGTTATTTTTATAAGACATGATTACTTTGTTAGTATGCTTGAAGTATTATTATTTTTATGTCAATATTAAACTTTTATCTTGAATCTTTTGGATCTGAACATTCATGCCACAATAAAGAAAATTACATTGAGAATTATGCTAGGTAGCATTCCACATCAAAAATTCTGTTTTTATTATTTACCTACTGGAGGACTAGCAGTATCAAGCTTGGGGATGCTTGATACATCTCCTACGTATCTATATTTTTTGATTGTTCCATGCTATTATATTACTTGTTTTGGATGTTTAATGGGCTTTACTATACACTTTTGTATCATTTTTTGGGACTAACCTACTAACCAAAGGCCCAACCCAAATTGCTATTTTATTGCCTATTTCAGTGTTTCGCAGAAAAGGAATATCAAACGGAGTCCAAACGGAATGAAACCTTTGGGAGAGTTATTTTTGGAACAAACGCAATCCATAGACTTGGAGTGGACGTCAAGAAGCAGACGAGGAAGCCACAAGGCAGGAGGGAGCACCCTAGGGGGGGGGGGGTGGGTGCACCCCCACCCTCGTGGCTCCCCTGACCGACTTCCTTCACCTATATATACTCTTATACCCTGAAAACATCCAGGAGCACCACGAAAACTTATTTGCACCGCTGCAACCTTCTGTACCCATGAGATCCCATCTTGGGTCCTTTTTTGGCGCTCTGCCAGAGGGGGAATCGATCACAGAGGGCTTCTACATCAACACCATAGCCTCTCCGATGAAGTGTGAGTAGTTTACCACAGACCTTCGGGTCCATAGTTATTAGCTAGATGGCTTCTTCTCTCTCTTTGATTCTCAATACAAAGTTCTCCTCGATCTTCTTGGAGATCTATTCGATGTAATACTTTTTGCGGCGTGTTTGTCGAGATTCGACGAATTATGGGTTTATGATCAAGATTATCCATAAACAATATTTGAATCTCCTCAGAATTCTTTTATGTATGATTTGTTATCTTTGCATGTCTCTTCGATATATCAGTTTGGTTTGGCCTACTAGATTGATCTTTCTTGCAATGGGAGAAGTGCCTAGCTTTGGGTTCAATCTTGCGGTGTCCTTTCCGAGTGACAGCAGGGGCAGCAAGGCACGTATTGTATTGTTGCCATCGAGGATAAAAATATGGGGTTTATGTCATATTTCTTGAGTTTATCCCCCTACATCATGTCATCTTGCCTAATGTGTTACTCTGTTCTTATGAACTTAATACTCTAGATTCATGCTGGATAGCGGTCGATGCGTGGAGTAATAGTAGTAGATGCAGAATCGTTTCGATCTACTTGTCATGGACGTGATGCCTATATACATGATCATGCCTAGATATTCTCATAACTATGCACTTTTCTATAAATTGCTCGACAGTAATTTGTTCACCCACCGTAATACTTATGCTATCTTGAGAGAAGCCACTAGTGAAACCTATGGCCCCCGGGTCTATTTTCCATCATATAAGTTTCCGATCTACTTTATTTTGCAATCTTTACTTTCCAATGTACATCACAAAAATACCAAAAATATTTATTATCTCTATTAGATCTCACTTTTGCAAGTGGCTGTGAAGGGATTGACAACCCCTTATCGCGTTGGTTGCAAGGTTCTTATTTGGTTGTGCAAGTATGAGGGACTTGGAGTGTAGCCTCCTACTGGATTGATACCTTGGTTCTCAAAAACTGAGGGAAATACTTATGCTACTTTGCTGCATCACCCTTTCCTCTTCAAGGGAAAAACTAATGCATGCTCAAGAGGTATCAAGAAGGATTTCTAGCATCGTTGCTGGGGAGGTCTACGCTCAAGTCAAGACATACCAAGTACCCATCACAAACCCTTATCCCTCGCATTACATTATTTGCCATTTGCCTCTCGTTTTCCTCTCCCCCACTTCACCCTTGCCGTTTTATTCGCCCTCTCTTTCTCGTTCGCCTCTTTACCATTTGCCTTTCCTTTGCCATGGCCGAATCGAAAAAGGCTAAGGGTTCTCTCCTGGGTTTTAGTACTTTTGATAGTCCCTCTGTCCTCTCTAAGATCCTAAATAATGATGGTGTGGAAAGACCTACCGGGGTTATCAATGAGAGTTTGAATAATCTCGATGAAGATGATCCCGGAATTTTTCGTTATTTACTTGATGAGTCTTTAAAAGATGCTTGGGATAGGTTATTAAGGATTCAAGCTAGCTATGTGCCTTAGTATCAAATTGAGGTATACCTACAAAGTGTTTATGTTGGCTTACCCTCTTCGTCAAGCAAGTTTTAGATTCTATTTTTGAAGAAGGTTTTCTTGAGGGGGATCCCATAGATACCTATGAAAAAAATGAAAACTATATTTGGGCACCCCATGAGTGAGAAGGTTGAATCCACCTCTCTTTTGTGCTTTTATCAAAATGAAATTATCAAAGAAATGAAGGCTAGCTTAGATGCAAATTTCCGTAGCATGCTTAATCTCTATTCCACCATTAATGGCCACATGATTTCTCAAAATAGAAATATAAATGCTATAGACAAGGAATTTTCTCTTTTCTTTCCAAATACCAAACACTACAAAAAAAGACACATCCGTGACATTTTGGGCCGAACGATTTTTTTTTCTGTCATACATATAACACTTCTATGACGATAATTGTGACAAAACCCGCTATCATCATAGATGTGGTGGGCTCCTACTTCTATGACAAAAAATCATGACAGAAAATGGGCTTTTCGTCCTGGGCAGGCCGGAGACGCAGCTGCATGACATTCTTTGGGCCGTCCATGACGGAAAAAACCGTGGTAGAAGCGAGGGCGAGGGAAATTTCAGGGAGTTCCCGGTTACTGTTGGTGGTCGGGGGCCGAGCGATGCGTGTTCCTCTCGTACACGTACACGCGTGTGTGCGAGGCGTTGGCTCTAACTGAACCCGAGCGAGGCGTTGGGCTCTAACTGAACCCGAGCGATTGCACTGCAGGCTACGTGTTACTGAACCCGAGCAATCGATTCCTTCGCTACTGCTGCTAACTGAAGTTGATCAATGATGCCTCTCTGGATGAACAGTGA
>NC_041391.1:174687208-174752370 GCF_002162155.2 Triticum dicoccoides
CGGTGGGAGTGGATGAACAGGACCCGTGGCGTTACCTCTGGATGAACAGGACCCCGATCGATTGAGCCGGTTGGGGCTGGATGAACAGGACCCCGTGGAGGGCTGGATGAACAGGACGACCCCGTGGAGGGCAGGATAAACAGTAGACGGTGGAGGGGTGGATGAACAGTAGCCTGTGGAGGGGTGGTTGAACAGGAGCCCATGGAGAGGGGTGGTTGAACAATAGCCGGTGGAGTAGCGCACGGTGGAGGCTGGATGAACAGGAGCTCGTGGATGAACAATCGTAGGTGGAGGCTGGAGGAGGTCGACAGTGGATGAACAGTAGCCGTGGAGGCTGGAGGAGGTCGACGGTGGAGATGAACAGTATCCCGTGGAGTCCCGTTTTGCGGTACGCCACACCCCTCCCGATGAACAGGACCCCCATTTTGACCGTAGCGCTCCAACACAAGTCTGTTTCATCCGTTTTGCGGTACGCCACACCCCTCCCGATCAACAGGACCCCCATTTCGACCGTAGGAGGTCCGTTTTCTCCGTTTTGCGGTACGCCAGACCCCTCCCGATGAACAGGATCCTGTTTCGAACATGGCCAGTCAAACACAAGGCCATTTCCTCCGTTCTGCGGTATGCCAGGCTTCATTTCTATCGCCTGTTGAACACGACCACGCATTCCGTTCCGACCCAGCCGGTTGGCTCCCATGCGTTCCATTGCCTCGCGATGAACACGATTTATTCCGTTGCCTCCCGATGAACACGACGCATTTCGTTGCCTCCCCATGAACATGACGGCGACGCTGTTTCTCCGTTCCGACCCAGCCATGTACACGAGCCCTGGCCGTACGTATATATGCGCGAGTAGGCATTCGAGACCCCGCCCGTATGTACACATACGTGGCCGTATTTTCTTTTTTGTGCACTGGCCGCTGTACGTACGTGTACATGCTACGTGCGCACCTCTACTACGACACGTGCGCGCCTCTACATCGACCGGTATAAATGTATGTACACGTTCGCGACCAGAATGACAACGCTACGTACGCTTCGACCAGGTGGGTCCCGACTGTGAGGCACTTCCTTGCGTGCGAAGATGTAGCTGGTGGGTTCCAGCAGTCAGGGGGCCGAATCATTTTTTTCGGACGCACTTCCTTGCGTGCGAAGATGTAGCTGGTGGGTCCGAGCATTCAGGGGGGCGAATGTTTTTTTTTGCCCGGACGCACTTCCTTGCGTGCGAAGATGTAGCTGGTGGGTCCCAGCAGTCAGGGGGAAATGTTTTTTTCATGAAATAAGGTGGCCCGTCCGGTGGGTCCCTACTTTCAGGTGGAGGAATAATTATTTTGCGCGTAATAAGGAGGCACTTCCTTGCTGCGGCCGTGGACCTAGCTGTCAGCCTCTCCATGTACAGTCCACTTCAGATGCATGTCGGTCGTTTACCACGTTGACCAGGCCACGCCGAGAGCACCAGGGCGGTGGACGACGGTGAGGCCTAGGAAGGGAATTACACGAAGGCAGGGAAGACTCGACAGTTGTTTCCCACGCGGAGGGGAGTACGAGTGTAC
The DNA here is from genome assembly GCF_002162155.2 of Triticum dicoccoides. NCBI lineage: Eukaryota > Viridiplantae > Streptophyta > Magnoliopsida > Poales > Poaceae > Triticum > Triticum dicoccoides. Next base: position 174,688,762 of record NC_041391.1, read on the forward strand.
GAGGGTTTGCTGGTTCATCTGCCATCACTGGAGAATAACAACAGGTGTGGGTCAGTAGAGGGATGGCTAGGCCAACGATGGGAGTACGGTGGGGCAGTGAGGCCTGCACGGCAGCACAACCGACCACGGGGAGGAGGGAGCAGGCAGTCCCGCCGGCGCTTGTTTGAGCGGCTGGAGCAGGAAGAGCCGAGATTGAAGAAGCACGACGGCCGTTGGATGGAAATCCAACAGTCACTGCTTGTGCGTCAACTTTTTTTAGGAAAGTCTCAAATCTGTGGAAAACAGCATACAACCCATCTGCCATTATTTCTAATGATTTACAGCCCATTTGCTAATTTTTAAGGTTTTTTTGGAGCCCATATTCTTTTTGTTAGCATTACAGCCCGTATTATGGCCATTGTTAAAAAGTTATACGAAATTTTGCATATTTTGGTGCAGTCCGAACTGTTTTTAATCCCGAAATTCCAAGTCACATTCAAACTGATTTTAAAAATAAATGTATATCAATATAAAATCCAACAAATTGTCCACGGATAAAAATCAATGCAATTTAAAATCTCGAAATGAAAGAAAGAAATTTGAAACTAATTGCCAGTTTGATGTGTTTTAAAAATGTACAGCCCATTTCTCATTACTGATAGGCCATTTTCTCGGCTAGTCAAATGAAGCTCTCCTCGTCTTGAAAGATTTGCATCCCAACAGGCCTGACAAAGCGACTTACTTGGCAAATCACAAAAAAACTGGGCTGTGGCCATGGAATCAGCTGCGGCCATGGACCCAGCTGTCAGCCTCTCCATGTACAGTACTTTTTCGATGGAAGTCGGTCGTTGACCACATTGACCACGTCGCGCCGAGAGCACCACGGCGGTGGACGACGGCGAGGCCTAGGAAGGGGACGATGCGGAGCCGGGGAAGACGCGGCAGTGGATGCCCACGCGTAGAGGAGTATGAGGGTTCACTGGTTCGGCTGCGGTGTGAGGCTGCCGCTGCCGCAGAATAACAGGGGGAGTGGGTGAGTGGAGGGATGGCCTGGCCAGCGGTGAGAGTAGTATGGGGGCGGTGAGGCCTCCGCGGTAGCACAGCCGGCCACGGGAGGTAGGAGCATGCGGCACGACTGGCGCTGCTTTGGGCGGCTGGAGCAAGAAGGCCAGAGGTTGAAGAAGCACTACGGTCGTTGGATGGACATCGTACGGTCACTGGAGCTAGAATCGTTCATATATTGACTAAGTTAACAAAGCCCTCCGTCCCCGTTAACTTAGTAGGCCCACAAGTCAGCCTCCCACTATGGTGGGTCCCAGCTGGCAGGGGGGTATTCATTTTTTTTGAGCGCAATAAGAAGGCAATTCCTTGCGTGCGAAGATATAGTTGGTGGGTCCGACCTGTCAGCAGAGGGAACTTTTTTCGTGAAATACAGAGGCCCTTCCGGCGGGTCCCAGATGTCAGGTGGAGGAATCATTATTTTGCGCGTAATAAGGATGCATTTCCTTGTGTGCGGCCGTGGACCCAGCTGTCAGCCTCTCCACATACAGTCCACTTCCGATGGATGTCGTTCGTTGACCAAGTTGACCACGCCGCGCCGAGAGCACCAGGGTGGTGGACGACGGTGAGGCCTACGAAGGGAACGACACGGAGCCGGGGAAGACACGACAGTGGCTGCCCACGCGGTGGAGAGTACGAGGGTTGACTCGTTCGGCTGTCGTCGCTGGAAAATAACAGGAGGTGTGGGTGAGTAGAGGGATAGACAGGCCAGGGATGGGAGTATGATGGGGCCGTGAGGCCTGCCCAGCAGCACAGCCGGCCACGGGAGGCGGGAGCAAGCGGTTCTGACGGTGCTGGTTTGGGCGGCTGGGGCAGGAACATCAGAGACTGAAGAAGCACGATTGCCGTTAGATTGACATCTCACGGTCTGACGCTGGTAGAGTCGATTGTTGACTAAGTTTCTGTTTTGAGAAACCTTGTGTACGCATGAACTTAGTAGGCCCACAAGTCAGCCTCCAAATTTGTGGCAGACAACATAAAGCCCATTTGCTATTTTTTTATAATTTGCAGCCCATTCGCTAATTCTTAAGTAATTTATTACAGCCCATTTTCTGCCCAGGACCACGGTCAAAAAGTTCAACCTTATTTTGCATATTTCGGTGGAGTCCGAACTGTAGTAATCCCAAAATGATGAACATTTTTTAAGAACTTATTGATTTGCCAAAAAATCATTTTGTTTTTGTAAGCAAATAAGACGTTGGACAATTGAGTTGGTTTAAGGGAAAACCAGTGGTAAAAAAATCAGCACTGGGTGGGAAAAAACAACAAAAAAGGATGTAAATATGAAAAGTGAATTTTATGTGTTTTCAATATAATAATACGTGTATATGAACTAGTAAAACTATAGGTAGAGATTAGAAAACGGATGTAGGACATGCGTTTTTCAAGAGGAAAATAGAACTGGGCTGTGTGTTTGATTCAGTAAAAAACTGCCTGCGTTAACTAACGGTGGCAGGCCAGAGCCAGTAGATACCTGCTGGATCTTTGTGCCTCGTTGTCGTCATGGGCTGGGCCTATTAAAAACAAAACCAAGCCTGGGCAGTCTACAGCCCAGTTGAAACTTGCTCGACCTGAAAAAACAATATACTGTCTGGAAAAAAATGAAAAAAATATACGTGCTTAAACGAGAGAATTCTGCAAGTATAGACTGATAACTGGGATGCAGCAGGGATATTGTTTTTTCGTCGTGATAATAAGTGCATGCACTTGTTTCGAAATAATTAGAGAACTGGGAATTCGAACGACAGGTGCTTATGCTACCCATCAAATAAAAATTAGGTGCCTGAAAATTTGTTTCGAAACAAATGATTCAGCTTTATATCCACGTCGACCCTCAGCATGATGGTTGGAAGCAAATGCAAGTTCATACCGAAAGATCGTTAACAATAATACCAACTTGCGGACGACAAGGTAGTACAACTACCAATACCAAACTAACTTATAATCTTTTTACTCCTGGCCCTAGTGTTCGTCGGGTACAAAATCTTGCAGAGGACCAGCTCCCGCTCCTTCTCTTGCTCCAGGTCCCCGAGGTGGTACTGGTGCATCACCCAGTTGGTCCTCTGCTGGTCGAAGTTCTTGTTGGTGTGCAGCACCAGAACCTTTCTGCTGCCCGTCTGCCGGCCGTTGACCATCACCGGCAAGGGATTGTCGGTCTTGTGCCACATCGCGTGCATGCCGCACTCCAACTGTATCTTGTGACACGTCCACATGCCCCTTTTGAACGCCCTGCGGGAATACTGCTTGTGCATCCAATATCTTTAAACCTAGTTTTGCCATGAGTGTCCACCATACCTACCTATATGCGGTATTTACCTGCCGTTCCAAGTAAATTTGCATGTGCCAAACTCTAAACCTTCAAATTATAATCTGTTTTGTATGCCCGAATTGCTCATGTAGCAACTAGGGGCTGTCAGTGTCTTCCATGCTAGGTGGGTTATTCTCAAGAGGAGTGGACTCTGCTCCTCATTCACGAGAAAGTGGCAGTAACCGGGATGCCCAGTCCCATGATCAAAAAGATCAAAATCAAATCAAAATAATTAAACAAAACTCCCCCAGGATTGTTGTTAGTTGGAGGCACTCGTTGTTTCGAGCAAGCCATGGATTGATGCTTGTTGGTGGTTGGGGGAGTATAAACTTTTACCATTCTGCGTGGGAACCGCCTATAATGTATGTAGTATGGAAGATATTGGGAACTCTTGATTGTTATGTTGACAATGAGATCATACCTCTCAAAATTATTTATCTCTATTTTAAAATCAAGCTCTGGCACCTCTGCAAATTCCTGCTTCCCTCTGCGAAGGGACTATCTTTTACTTTATGCAAGAGTCAAGGTGATCTTCACCTTTCCCTTTTTCATTTTATCCTTTGGCAAGCACTTCGTGGTGGGGTGATCCTGATATATATATCCAATTGGATGTACGTTAGCATGAACTATTATTGTTGACATCACCCAAAGGTGAATATGTTTGGAGGCAACATTATAAGCCCCAATCTTTCTCTGTGTCTGATTAAAACTTCATAACCACAAGTATTGCGTGAGTGTTAGCAATTGTAGAAGACTATATGATAGTTGAGTATGTGAATTGCAATTGTTTGATGACTAAGAATGAAGTTTGCTAGTTTTCAAGAAAGTTTATGGTCTATGCTTTAACATGTGAATTGCTTGTTACTTGATTATGAAAAGTTTTATGAGATGAAGTACTGTTATGACATATTATCATGCTAGAAAAGGTGATTGGAATTATCATTGATCAAACTTGTCGAACTCTAGCATTCACACTTCATAAATTCTTTCTTTTATCATTTACCTACTCGAGGACGAGTAGGAATTAAGCTTGGGGATGCTGATATGTCTCCAACGTATCTATAATTTATGAAACATTCATGCTATATTACTATCTGTTTTGAATGATTATGGGCTTTATTATACACTTTTATATTACATTTGGGACTAACCTATTAACCGGAGGCCCAGCCCATATTGCTGTTTTATTGCCTGTTTCAGTATTTCGAAGAAAAGGAATATCAAACGGAGTCCAAACGGAATGAAACCTTTGGCATCGTGATTTTTTGGAAGATTATCATCCTGGAGGTTTGGAGTGGAAGTCAGAAGATCCTCGAGGAGCCCACGAGATAGGAGCCCCCCCCTGTAGGGCGCGCCCCCTGTCTCGTGGACCCCTCGAGCACCCCCTGACCGACTTCTTTCGCCTATATAGTCCCACGTACCCTAAAAACATCCACGGAGAAGATAGATCGGGAGTTCTGCCGCCGCAAGCCTCTGTGGCCACCAAAAACCTCTCGGGAGCCCTTCCTGGCACCCTGCCGGAGGGGGATCCATCACCGGTGGCCATCTTCATCATCCCGGCGCTCTCCATGACGAGGAGGGAGTAGTTCACCCTCGGGGCTGAGGGTATGTACCAGTAGCTATGTGTTTGATCTCCTTCTCTCTCTCGTGTTCCCTCTATGGCACGATCTTGATGTATCCCGAGCTTTGCTATTGTAGTTGGATCTTATGATGTTTCTCCCCCTCTACTCTCTTGTGATGAATTGAGTTTCCCCTTTGAAGTTATCTTATCGGATTGAGTCTTTTATGAGAACACTTGATGTATGTCTTGCCATGCTTATCTGTGGTGACAATGGGATATCATGTGCATCTTGATGTATGTTTTGGTGACCAACTTGCGGGTTCCGCCCATGAACCTATGCATAGGGGTTGGCACACGTTCTTGACTCTCCGGTAGAAACTTTGGGGCACTCTTTGAAATACTTTGTGTTGGTTGAATAGATGAATCTGAGATTGTGTGATGCATATCGTATAATCATGCCCACAGATACTTGAAGAGACAATGGAGTATCTAGGTGACATTAGGGTTTTGGTTGATTTGTGTCTTAAGGTGTTATTCTAGCACGAACTCTTGAATAGATTGATCCGAAAGAATAACTTTGAGGTGGTTTCGTACCCTACCATAATCTCTACGTTTGTTCTCCGCTATTAGCGGCTTTCGAGTGACTCTTTGTTGCATGTTGAGGACTTGTTATATGATCTATCTATGTTATTATTGTTGAGAGAACTTGCACTAGTGAAAGTATGAACCCTAGGCCTTGTTTCCTATCATTGCAATACCGTTTACGCTCACTTTTATCGCTCGTTACCTTGCTGTTTTTATAATTTCAGATTAGAAAAACCTATATCTACTATCTATTTTGCACTTGTACCTTCATCTCTTTGCCGAACTAGTGCACCTATACAATTTACCATTGTATTGGGTGTGTTAGGGACACAAGAGACTCTTTGTTATTTGGTTGCAGGGTTGTTTGAGAGAGACCATCTTCATCCTACGCCTCCTACGGATTGATAAACCTTAGGTCATCCACTTGAGGGAAATTTGCTACTGTCCTACAAACCTGTGCACTTGCAGGCCCAACAATGTCTCCGAACACTTTCGCCCGCCCTCAGCCCGCTCTACCTCCAGGGTCTCTAGATCGTCCTCCCCATCGCCAGCCGCCTCCTGCCACTTGTCTCCGCCGCCGTCAACGGGAATCAACACCGCCGTTGCCGGCGTAGCGAGTCCATCGCCGAGCTAGGGTATGGACTTGATCACTGTTCTATCCCTATCTAATTCCTAGCACATTGTGTTCGCCATGAATCTTGCCACGATTGAGATTATGTCATCTAGTCAAAACAATCTGTAGATTAGGTTTGGATTGAAAATTTAGGGTTAGGTTTCTGCCGAAACCATCTCGGACCCACCAAGTTGTAGAAATCGATTCCACCAATTTGGCCAAGGCCATTGCACATGTAATTCTCGGTCTGACCGAGACTTGCAAATCGGTGTAACCGAATTCAGAACTTTGTGAAACCCTAGCAGTCTCGGTGCTACCGAACTGTGACTCGGTCTGACCGAGTTTACAAATGATTGATCCGAAATGCTTTCTGTGGAAAACTAAAACTAAGTTTTTGACTCATTCTTTTGCAAAAACCTCTGTATTCTTGTGATGCTCATCCCTTCTATCTCATCTATATCTATTCATAGGGTCAGCAGTCAGTGTTTGCGACATGTCTGATCAGAGTGACAGCCAGAACAGGGAAGAGGAGCAGGTTCCTATGAGTGAGGGCACTAGTCCCTCTACTTCCTCAGATGATGGCAGCAGGAGCACCCAAAGCTGCCACCAGGAACAGGAAGAAGAAAACTTCAGACTCAGAGGATGAAGACTATGTGGTAGAAGAGGATGAAGCCACATCCAGGAAAGTGCTCAAGAAGGAATATGGCAGTGCTGCAGCCACCAAGCCAGGACTGAACAGGAAAGTCCTTGCCAAGAGGACTCATATGCTGAAAGTTAGAGCATCAACTCAGGAAACTGAGAGATCAGAACCCAAGGAGCCAGAAGTGATTGAAAAGAAGAGGAAGGAAAGGGTCAAGAAGACCATGGCCAAGGTTGTTGGAAAGCCTTCCATGATGGAAGAGGAATAAGAAGAGGCTGCTGCTCCAGCTCCCAAAGCCCAGAAGCTCATGGGTGATGCCATCAGATCAGGGGCTGCTTCATTAAAGCCCAAAGAAGCACCTAAGGCTGCTTCCAAGCCCAAGACTGCACCAAAGAGGAATACCAGGAACATCCCAACTACTGAGAAGAACAAGGCCCCAGTGCCTGAAGTTGTTGCTGAAGAGGAAGAAGATGAAGAGGATGTTCTGAGAAAGTTGAAGCCAAAAATTCTAGATCATAATGATGCTCATCCTGTTGGTGAGAACATGAAGCTGAGAAAGGATGCATGACTCAAACAATGGAGGTTGACTGATCCTTATGTAGTCAGGAGGAGAACTGCTGTGGACTACATGTTTCATACAAAGCAACATCAGGATTTCTATGAGACAGTGCTGCTGGACAAGAAACCAATAGTCTGTGATATGAGATGGGTAGATTGGAAATACATCATGGAAAATGAAGAACACTACCCTGGAGTGTTTGAAAGTTTCAAGGGTTGTGGAGTGGATAAGTTTGTTGGGCAGAAGCTCACAAAGTGGAATGATGAGCTCATAATGCAATTCTGCTCCACAGCACACTTCTATCCAGATGGCAGGATAGTATGGATGTCTGAAGGTACAAGGTACCAGTCTACTATTGAAGAATGGGAAAATCTGATCAATGCACCAAAGGAGAAAGAGGATGACTTGGATGTCTATGCCAAGAAGAAGATGGATCACAACACTATGGCACACATGTACAAGGAGATCCCAAATGCTGTTGTTGAAACACACAAGTTTGGATCTGTACATTTCCTTCTGTCAGGACTGCCAACCATCAACTGGATCCTCAGGCACACACTTTTGACCAAGTCAGGTGATCATAACATGATCAGAGGCCATCCTATAAATCTTCTACACTTGTTTGATGTGCCTCAAAAATTCAAGGTCATGAGCCTCATTGTTGAAACTATCAAGAGGACAACTGCAGACCAGAAGAGAAGTTGTGGGTATGCCCCACAGATCTAGGAGCTGATTAACTCCAAGAAGGGCACTGGCACATACTTGTTGGACAAGGAACACATGCCTATCTATCCAGATTTTGAGGACAACCAAGTGGTTATGGATGAAGATGAACCATCTTCTGTGCAAGCACAAGCAAAGAAGGAGAAGGCAAGGACTGAGAAGGCTGCCAAGATGCCAACAATTGATGAGGCATCTGAGTACTTCCTGAAGAGCAAGCAAGATCAGCTTGGCTACTTGATAGCATCCACTCTAAGGATTGAGAAAGGGTTGGCCACCCTGACTCAAAACCAGGAGTTCTTGGAGAGGATCATGGAGCAGAAGTTCTATGACTTGGATGTGAAGGTAACTGAGATCCAGTCTATTGTTGAGCAACTCTAGGATGACATACATGAGAGGAAGGGAAAGACAACCACTGAGGCATTTGCTAGAGTGCCTAGAGCTCAGAGATCAGCTGTAGTGCCTGTGACAGACACAAGAGCAACTTCATCTGCACCTGCTACAGCTTCAGTGCCACCAGCTCCAGCATCTACTCCACCAGCTCCAACTTCATCAACTGATGCCTTTGTCCTTGGAGTCATATCTACACCACCACATCAAGACCAAGCCTGAGAGACGACATAGTACTATGCATTTTCTAGGAACTTTTTGGTAACTTGTTGCCAAAGGGGGAGAAAATGTATAGATCATAGGCTTCGAGAGAGAGAGTTTGCTTTTGTTCTCTCTTGTTTTTTTGTGGTTGAACTTTGTTTGCTTTCGCTTGTTTGAGATACTTTATTGCCTGTGTGATACAATGATGATCATGTGTTTGATCATATGCTACATTAATGCTTGTTGGATGACATTATCCTTTTATCTCTATATGATCATTCACTTTGCTTGGTGATGAGTGCATGTATTTTGATTATTATCATTTTGAGCGCTCCACCAAGATGTATGTGACATGGGAGAGTAACTCATGAACCTAACTCTATGTGCATTCGCAGTCCAAAGCAAATCTTAAACTATGCACAAATTTAGGGGGAGGTCTCACATTTCACATCCTTCTCAAAGAGACAATGTTTTTTAATCTTATTATCATTTTTTGAAGCTTTGATCTATATGTTGTCATCAATTACCAAAAAGGGGGAGATTGAAAGTGCAACTATCCTAGGTGGTTTTGGTAATTCCTAACAACATATAGCTCATTGAGCTAATACTATTCCAAGATAAATATTTTAGGAAAGCTCAATGAATGGCATGGCATGGATGAGAAAAGTGGACCCCTCAAAATGCTTAGGATAAAAGGATTGGCTCAAGCTTTAAGCTCAAGACTCTACATTTTATATTTTAGTGATCCAAGATCACATTGAGTCTATAGGAAAAGCCAATACTATCAAGGAGGGATGAGGTGTTGCTTAATGAGATTCTTGCTTCATAGTGCTTAGTGATATGCTCCAAAACCCTCAATTGCTTTCCCACATCCACATATGACCTAAACCTAAAGTCCAACTCGGCCCCACCGATTCTTTCCATCCGGCGCCACCGAGTTCAGATGTCATAGCCCTGCCACAAACCCTAGGCAAATCGGTCTTACCGATAGGGATCTCGGTCTCATCGAGATGGGATTGTAATCTCTCTGTTTCCCTTTGTAACGTTTCGGTACCACCGAGATGAGCGATCGGTCCCACCGAGATTGCAATGTAAATTCTCTATTTCCCTTTCGTAACATTTTGGTCCCATCAAAATGAGCGAACCAGTCGCACCGAGTTTACCTGACCAACTCTCTAGTTAGCTTATTACCAAAATCGGTCCCACCGAGTTTGTGTAATCGGTCTCACCGAGATTACGTTATGCCCTAACCCTAACCATATCAGTCCTACCGAGTTGCATGTCGGTCCCACCGAAAACCCTAACCGTCACTAGGTTTACTGAATCGGTCAGACCGAGTTTCTCAATTTGGTCCCACCGAGATTGGTAAATTGTGTGTAACGGCTAGATTTTGTGTGGAGGCTATATATACCCCTCCACCCCCTCTTCATTCATGGAGAGAGCCATCAGAAACCTACACTTCCAACTTACCATTTCTGAGAGAGAACCACCTACTCATGTGTTGAGACCAAGATATTCCATTCCTACCATATGAATCTTGATCTCTAGCCTTCCCCAAGTTGCTTTCCACTCAAATCTTCTTTCCACCAAATCCAAATCCTGTGAGAGAGAGTTGAGTGTTCGGGAGACTATCATTTGAAGCACAAGAGCAAGGAGTTCATCATCAACACAACATTTGTTACTTCTTGGAGAGTGGTGTCTCCTAGATTGGCTAGGTGTCACTTGGGAGCCTCCAACAAGATTGTGGAGTTGAACCAAGGAGTTTGTAAGGGCAAGGAGATTGCCTACTTCGTGAAGATCTACCGCTAGTGAGGCAAGTCCTTCGTGGGCGGCGGCCATGGTGGGATAGACAAGGTTGCTTCTTCGTGGACCCTTCTTGGGTGGAGCTCTCCATGGACTCGCGCAGCCGTTACCCTTCATGGGTTGAAGTTTCCTTCAATGTGGATGTACGATAGCACCACCTATCGGAACCACGGCTCAAAAATCACTGTGTCTCCAAATTGTGTTTGAATTCTCCAAACCCTTCCCCTTTACATTCTTGCAAGTTGCATGCTTTATTTTCCGCTGCTGAGATACTCTTTGCATGCTTTCTTGAATTGTGATAAGATTGCTTGACTTGTGCTAAGTTTGCTAAAATCTGCCAAAGACTAAAATTGGGAAAAGGTTAAGTTTTTTATTTGGTCAAGTAGTCTAATCACCCCCTCTAGACATACTTCAAGATCCTACAACAGATTGCCCCACCCTGGAGCCCCAGGAAAGGGTGGTGTTTCTCACCCACTTCGTCCGTGGGCTGGGATTCCCCCTCCACCCGTTCATCCGCGGACTGATGTCGGCATTTATTGTCGTGTGCGAGGCCTTCCTCCGCATCCCACCTCACTTCGGCCTATGGCTGAAGACCTTCAATATGAAGCCAAAGGTGGTGAGCGGCCAACAAGCAAAGTGCAAAGGTGCCACGGTGGGGAAGATTCCCAATGTCACCTGGCCTGAAGGCTCCTTTGTGGAGACAGTAAAGCGGTGGCAATCGGGGTGGTTCTACATCACCGAGCCGCACGACACCAACTGGGAGGCGACCCTCGAATTTCGATCAGGAGTCTCCATGTGCCTCACCTCCTGGCAAGAGAAGGTCTTCTCTTGGGGCTCAGCGGAAGAATTGACTGGGATCCAGACGTGTGTCCAGAACATGATAAGCAAGAACATCAAGCTTGTCAACATGGTCCAGGTTATGCTCTTCCGCCGGATTCTTCCGTGCCAGAGCCGGACTTGTAATTTGTGGGAGTTCGACCCGGCCAAGCACCAGACGCTGCTGGAGTGCTTCGGCACGACGCATGAAGACGTCTAGAATGTGCTCTTTAAGGCCAGCGAGGTACCACCACCCACGACCGAAGATCATGGGCTTAGCGCAAAACGTCGGGCTAATCTGGTAAGTTCTTTCATGCTTGCAAGGTATATCCTTTACTGGCATATCCGCGGGAGGAACCTTCGCCTCCCTACCAATCTTTCAGGCTTGGGTAAAGATAGCGGAGCAGATTAACTGTCCGGCTCCGCTGCCCGAAGATCCAGAAATGCCTCTTCTGACGAAGATGCTGTTTCCGGCGCCTTATGAGGTGCCGGAGAAGAAGGCCAAGAAGGCGGCCAAGGGGACCAGAGATGGTCTCCTACGCAAGGGCGCTTTGGACATGACGTCCGAAGACGCCAAGACACACTCCTCCACTGAAGACGACGACGAGGAGGAGGAGGAAGAAGAAATCCGTTCCCCCCTATTGGTGGGAGAAAGAAGAGGAAGGCCTCCACACATGGGGAGGCCGGGGCGTCCAAGAAGGGAAAAATCTCCCTTCCGGACTACTCCGCCGCAGCCACCGACAGCGGCGGGGACTGGGAGCCCAGGGTCAAGCCCCTGGCTAAATCGTAAGTATCTGGACACGGTAGTATTTCCGGCCTTTTTATTTATTGTTTTTAATGTGCTAGATCATGCACCTGCAGTCTGGCCCAGTCCAACATCGATCTATCCTCCTCTTCGGAGGGATCGCTGGACCCATCGACGATGAACAATGGGTCCCTTCTGACGGCCTCCTCCCCCAAGGCCGCGGACAACACTGAGGTGTTGTCTTGAAAGATCCCAGGCCAAGGGGAGACCGTTCTGGTGATGCCGGAGGATAAAACCTCGGTTGCCGAACATATGGGGGGAAAGACCCCTATGGACACCGATGATGGGGGCCGCATCCAATCTAGTCCCCAGCTGAATACAGCTCCGGAGGCCCACGTGGATCTAGGCTCTGGCCGACCGCCTCTTATGAAAGAGGGGGGTGAGCTAGTTCCACCGGTGGCCTCTGTCTATCCAGAGGCACCAGATAGATTGCTGGAAGCGCTACGAGGCGCTTCCATTGTTGAAGAGCACTGTACTCTTATGAGTACGGTGATTGAGAAGATCCAGTCCGCCAAAAGCGGACTGACCGAAGCCTGCACTAGCCTTCTAACAGGCTTTGATGTAAGTAATGTAAAGAAGAATATCACAGTGTCGACAGTAGCCCCTGATGCTCTATTTGGTATTCGAAAAGAAAAGCCGAACAGAGGATCAAATAATTTTCGCATGAGTCTAACATAAGATGTCTATGTGAATAAGCAAGCGTCACTGCTGGCTGCTGCCGTTGATACTGCGGAGGTCTGCGGACTGAAGCAGAACCTGGAGCCGGCCAAGGGAGAGATCTACCTCATGAAGAAGCAGCTTGAAGAAAGCAAAGGTATGCAGTAACCTGCGTGAATATTTAGGAAGGATGAATGGTTCGTGCTGATTAAAACACTGTGAACTTTATTAGGGGCCAATACCGAGGTGGCGGCCCTCAAGAAGGCGTTAGCCGAGGCCGAGGAGAAAGCGGCCAAGGAACACGACGCACGTGAGAAGCAGGAGGCCCGGGTCAACGAGGTTCAACAAGAGCTCCAAGACGCCGTCAAGAAGTACGAGTCCTTGGAGCATGATTCGAAGACTCAAGAGTCCGAACTTGCCAAGGCCCGAGCCGAAGCCCAGAGCACCCTCCAGGAAATCCAGGCGGCCGAATTGGCCATGAAGGACCTAATAATCCGGCTATGGCCTCCTGAGCCCATGCCCAGTAGCTACTTCGGACTCATGAAGCGGCTTGTCAGTGCCTGCCCGCGTCTTGAAGTCACAAAGCGGTCGGTTTGCATTGAAGGTGCGTGGATGGCCTTTGCCCGCACTAAGATGCATTGGGCGAAGATGGACACCACGAAGCTAATGACCGAGGGGCCACCTAAGGGCTAGGAGCACCGCCGACCCGAACTATACTATGAAAGTGTCTTGGAGGGATCCCGCCTTGTGGCGGAGCAATGTGCCAAGGATATCATATTCCCATGAGAACATTCATGTTATCCTATCATGTAATATGAAACAAGGTTGTTATGCAATATAATGCTTGTTTTATTTAAAATTTTATCTCCTGTGCGGCCGTTTATGAAATCTTAGAGTTGGCCAGTCGTCGGCTTCTGCCCCCACGTATCTAGTACATGGGTGTTCAGGATAAATCTAAACACTCTTCATCCATGTTTTTGGTCCTTTAAGGAGGTGTTTAGCACAACGAACAAGGCAATCGGACTATACGGCTTTATTACCCTCACTTAGCCATAGGAGTTAGATAATTTTAAATTTTGGCGTAGCCCCTAGTATTCGGAAGACTGAGCTTGGGGCGCTATACACGCCTAATCGGACAAAAACCGATTCCTCGCGTAAAGCAGAAAAATTCTCTAAGGATTTGAAACCTCTTGAACAGCGACTAGCTCTCGCCGCATCATGACAGTCAGTTTTCGGCTTTCTCTACTGAGGTGCTTGTCCGGAAGAACTGGGACACAATTGGATTAGTTCTCCCTTTACTACCCTAGCCGTTATAGCCGAACGTAAGGTAGTAAGCACAGGAGCTGGGCAACCCAACTATTGACCAAAGACATGATTCGAAGCCGATGCATACAATGCTATAAGTTAGGGGTGCCGAACTGTACTATAAAAGTGATCGGACTTTCTTGCCATGTTATGGGGTACACTGAAGCCCCTCGCGAATTAAGGCGTACCAGAATGTACGGGTGCAATTTATAATAAATAAATAGACAAGGAACAATTAAGTAATAAGCTGATGCTGCAAATTATTTTCCATTGTAATTTGATTGATACGTCAAGGCGTATGTGCACAAGTAGTGCGATAAGAAAATAGGGCTATTTGACATGCCATGACCAAGAGAGAGCTGCGTCCGGGTATGTAAAACAGGTATAACGATCATTAGCAGAGACCACCTGGGGATTTCCTTGTACATCAAAGCCTCTTGCCTTTCTTGGTGTATCCGTCCCGTGATGGGTCCAATGTTCAGGTTATCAGAAAGAGCCTCAAGAAGAGAAAAACCTTAAAGGAACAGAAAAGTTAAGGTATGCGGATCTAGGGGAGGTTGAGCCGCATTGTGGACCACGGTCTAGCTATGCCTCTGTCCATGCCCATGGTATTTTAAGTGCGTAGTTATGTACGCGCGGCATGAATTTCACTGCTTCATTGGCACTAGGACAAAGGCCGAATTGCTAGTTGAGCTCTGGACGAGCCGAACGGTCCTACTGCAGAGTAGTTTGGACTCGCTTGATGGTGTCTGGGGGCTTTATTGCCGAATTGAGGTTCTGCCTTAGAAGGTTGCTCTGTACTTCTTCTTCAAGGGCCGCGGTGTGCTCCTCAGTACGGAGGGAGCGCTCTGGATTTCCATTGACTGTTATGACACCGCGATGTCTGGGCATCTTGAGCTTAAGGTATGCATAGTGCGCCACCGCATTGAATCGAGCAAATGTGGTTCGTCCGAGCAGTGCATGATAACCACTGTGGAAGGGGACAATGTCGAAGATTAACTCTTCGCTTCGGAAATTAACCGGGGATCCGAAGACCACTTCCAGTGTGATGGAGCCCATACAACAGACCTCTACACTTGGTATGACACCTTTAAAGGTGGTTTTTGTGGGTTTGATCCTTAAGGGACTGATACCCATTTCGCGCACTGTATCATGATAGAGAAGGTTCAGGATGCTGCCACCATCCATGAGAACTCGCATAAGGTGGAATCCATCGATAATTGGCTCAAGGACCAATGCGGCTGAGCCGCCATGACGGATACTGGTTGGATGGTCCTTGCGATCGAAAGTGATCGAGCAGGACGACCATGGGTTGTACTTTGGGGCGACTGGCTCCATCGCATAGACGTCCCTAAGTGCACGCTTGCGCTCCCTTTTGGGGATATGGGTGGCGTATATCATGTTCACCGTTTTGACTTTGGGGGGAAATTTCTTATGTCCCCTTGTGTTCGGTGGTCGGGGTTCCTCGTCATCGTCCTTGCTTTGCGACCCTTTCTCCTTATTCTCGGTGTTTAACTTGCTGGCCTATTTGAAAACCCAACATTCCTGGTTGGTATGATTGGCTGGTTTATCCGGAGTGCCATGGATTTGGCATGGTCGATCTAGTATGCGGTCCAGACTGGACTGGCCCGGATTATTTCTCTTGAATGGCTTCTTCCGCTGACCGAACTTAGAGCTGCTGAATCCGACGTTGACCGCCATGTCTTCAGTATTATCACCGTTGTTTGGACGCTTATGTCTATTGTGTCGGGGCTTGCCGTTGCTATTCATGGCTTCAGAAGTTCCAGGCTCGCCTGTATTGTTGCTACGGGCCATCTGTCTTCGCCTGCACAGAAGCGGGTCATGAGTGCCGTAAGGGATGACATGGACTTCAGTTTTTCCTAGCCAAGGTGTCTAGCCAGCCATTCGTCGCGGATGCTGTGTTTAAAGGCCGCTAGGGCTTCGACGTCCGGACAGTCGACGATTTAGTTCTTTTTAGTTAGAAACCGAGTCCAGAATTTCCTGGCTGACTCTTCGGGCTGTTGGATTATATGACTTAGGTCATCGGCATCCGGAGGTCGGACATATGTGCTTTGGAAGTTGTCAAGGAAGGCGCCCTCTAATTCCTCCCAGCTGCCAATGGAGTTTTTGGGCAGACTGTTTAACCAGTATCTACCTGGTCCCTTGAGTTTGAGCGGGAGGTATTTGATGGCGTGAAGATCATCTCCGCGGGCCATATGAATGTGGAGAAGAAAATCCTCGATCCACACCGCGTGGTTTGCTGTGCCATCATATGATTCAATGTTTACGGGTTTAAGCCCTTCTGGGAAATCATGTCCCATTACTTCATCAGTGAAGCAACGGCGCCTCTGTATCGGGCCAGGTTGTGTCATAGCTCGGATGGAGCTCATGTTGGGGAACGTTGCATAAAATAAATTTTTCCTACGTTCACCAAGATCAATCTATGAGTTCATCTAGCAACGAGAGAGAGAGATGCATCTACATACCCTTGTAGATCGCATGCGGAAGCGTTCAAGAGAACAGGGTTGAGGGAGTCATTCTCGTCGTGATCCAAATCACCAGAGATCCTAGCGCCGAACGGACGGCACCTCCGCATTCAACAGACGTACGGTCAGCGTGACGTCTCATCCTTCTGATCCAGCAAGGGGAAAGGAGAGGTTGATGAAGATCTAGCAGCACGACGGCGTGGTGGTGGATGCAGCAGGGCTCCGGCAGGGCTTCGCCAAGCGACTATGGGAGGAGGAGGAGGTGTAGCAGGGGAGAGGGAGGCGCCAAGACTTCAAGGTGCGGCTGCCCTCCCTCCCCCCCTTTATATAGCCCCCTGGGGGGGGGGGGCGCCGGCCCTGGAGATGAGATCTCCCAAGGGGGGCGGCGGCCAAGGGGGTGGAGTGCCCCCCAAGGCAAGTGGAGGCGCCCCCCCACCCTAGGGTTTCCAACCCTAGGCGTAGGGGGCCCAAGGGGGGGCGCAGCAGCCCACTAGGGGCTGGTTCCCCTCCCACTTCAGCCCACGGGGCCCTCTGGGATAGGTGGCCCCACCCGGTGGACCCCCGGGACCCTTTCGGTGGTCCCGGTACAATACCGGTGACCACCGAAACTCTCCCGATGGCCGAAACTGCACTTCCTATATATAATTCTTTACCTCCGGACCATTCTGGAACTCCTCGTGACGTCCGGGATCTCATCTGGGACTCCAAACAACTTTCGGTTTGCTGCATACTCATATTCATAAAACCCTAGCGTCACCAAACCTTAAGTGTGTAGACCCTACGGGTTCGGGAGACATGTAGACATGACCGAGATGGCTCTCCGGTTAATAACCAACAGCGGGATCTGGATACCCATGTTGGCTCCTGCATGCTCCTCGATGATCTCATCGGATGAACCACGATGTCGAGGATTCAAGCAACCCCGTATACAATTCCCTTTGTCAAACGGTATTTTACTTGCCCGAGATTCAATCGTCGGTATCCCAATACCTCATTCAATCTCGTTACCGGCAAGTCACTTTACTCGTACCGTAATGCATGATCCCGTGACCAGACACTTGGTCACTCTGAGCTCATTATGTTGATGCACTACCGAGTGGGCCCAGTGATACCTCTCCGTAATACGGAGTGACAAATCCCAGTCCCGATCCGTGTCAACCCAACAGACACTTTCGGAGATACCCGTAGTATACCTTTATAGTCACCCAGTTACGTTGTGATGTTTGGTACACCCAAAGCACTCCTACGGTATCCGGGAGTTACACGATCTCATGGTCTAAGGAAGAGATACTTGACATTGGAAAAGCTCTAGCAAAACGAACTACACGATCTTGTGCTATGCTTAGGATTGGGTCTTGTCCATCACATCATTCTCCTAATGATGTGATCCCGTTATCAACGACATCCAATGTCCATAGTCAGGAAACCATGACTATCTGTTGATCAACGAGCTAGTCAACTTGAGGCTCACTAGGGACATGTTGTGGTCTAAGTATTCACATGTGTATTATGATTTCCGGATAATACAATTATAGCATGAATAAAATACAACTACCATGAACAAAGAAATATAATAACAATCCTTTTATTATTGCCTCTAGGGCATATTTCCAACAGTCTCCCACTTGCACTAGAGTCAATAATCTAGTTACATTATGATGTATCGAACACCCATAGAGTTCTGGTGTTGATCATGTTTTGCTCGCGGAAGAGGTTTAGTCAACGGATCTGCGACATTCAGATCCGTATGTACTTTGCAAATATCTATGTCTCCATCTTGAACATTTTCACGGATGGAGTTGAAATGACGCTTGATGTGCCTGGTCTTCTTGTGAAACCTAGGCTCCTTGGCAAGGGCAATAGCTCCAGTGTTGTCACAGAAGAGAGTGATCGGCCCCGATGCATTGGGTATGACTCCTAGGTCGGTGATGAACTCCTTCATCCATATCGCTTCATGCGCTGCCTCCGAGGCTGCCATGTACTCCGCTTCACATGTAGATCCCGCCACGATGCTCTGCTTGCAACTGCACCAGCTTATTGCTCCACGATTCAACATATACACGTATCCGGTTTGTGACTTGGAGTCATCCAGATCTGTGTCGAAGCTAGCGTCGACGTAACCCTTTACGACGAGCTCTTCGTCACCTCCATAAACGAGAAACATGTCCTTTGTCCTTTTTAGGTACTTTAGGATATTCTTGACCGCTGTCCAGTGTTCCTTGCCGGGATTACTTTGGTACCTACCTACCAAGCTTACGGCAAGGTTTACATCTGGCCTGGTACACAGCATGGCATACATAATAGATCCTATGGCTGAGGCATAGGGGATGACACTCATCTCTTCTTTATCTTCTGCCGTGGTCGGGCATTGAGCCGAGCTCAATCTCACACCTTGCAATACAGGCAAGAACCCTTTCTTGGACTGATCCATATTGAACTTCTTCAATATTTTATCAAGGTATGTGCTTTGTGAAAGACCTATGAGGCGTCTCGATCTATCCCTATAGATCTTGATGCCTAATATGTAAGCGGCTTCTCCAAGGTCCTTCATTGAAAAACACTTATTCAAGTAGGCCTTAATGCTGTCCAAAAGTTCTATATCATTTCCCATCAAAAGTATGTCATCTACATATAATATGAGAAATGCTACAGAGCTCCCACTCACTTTCTTGTAAACGCAGGCTTCTCCATAAGTCTGCATAAACCCAAACGCTTTGATCATCTCATCGAAGCGAATGTTCCAACTTCGAGATGCTTGCACCAGCCCATAAATGGATCGCTGGAGCTTGCATACTTTGTTAGCATTCTTAGGATCGACAAAACCTTCCGGCTGCATCATATACAGCTCTTCCTTAAGATAACCGTTAAGGAATGCCGTTTTGACGTCCATCTGCCATATCTCATAATCATAGTATGTGGCAATTGCTAACATGATTCGGATGGACTTAGGCTTCGCTATGGGAGCGAAAGTCTCATCGTAGTCAATCCCTTAAACTTGCCGATAACCCTTAGCGACAAGTCGAGCTTTATAGATGGTAAAATTACCATCCGCGTCCGTCTTCTTCTTAAAGATCCATTTGTTTCCTATCGCTCGCCGGTCATTGGGCAAGTCTGTCAAAGTTCATACTTTGTTTTCATACATGGATTCTATCTCAGATTGCATGGCTTCAAGACATTTGTTGTAATTTGGGCCCGCCATCGCTTCTTCATAGTTCGAAGGTTCACCATTGTCTAACAACATGATTTCCAGGACAGGGTTGCCATACCACTCTGGTGTGGAACGTGTCCTTGTGGACCTACGAAGTTCAGTAGCAACTGTTGGGGAACGTAGTAATTTCAAAAAAAAAAATCCTACGCACATGCAAGATCATGGTGATGGCATAGCAACGAGAGGGGAGAGTGTTGTCCACGTACCCTCGTAGACCGTAAGCGGAAGCGTTAGCACAACGCGGTTGATGTAGTCGTACGTCTTCACGATCCGACCGATCCAAGCACCAAACGTACGGCACCTCCGAGTTCAGCACATGTTCAGCTCGATGACGATCTCCGGCCTCTGATCCAGCAGAGCTCCGGAGATGAGTTCCGTCAGCACGACGGTGTGGTGACGATGATGATGTTCTACCGGCGCAGGGCTTCGCCTAAACTCTGCGACGATATGACCGAGGTGGAATATGGTGGAGGGGGGCACCGCACACGGCTAAGAGATCCAAGGGATCAATTGTTGTTGTGCCTAATGGTGCCCCCCTGCCCCCGTATATAAAGGAGCAAGGGGGGAGGGGGCGGCCGGCCTAGGAGGGGCGCGCCAAGGGGAGTCCTACTCCCACCGGGAGTATGACTCCCTCCTTCCTTGTTGGAGTAGGAGAAGGGGGAAAGAGGGGGAGAGGAGGAAGGAAAAGGGGGCCGCACCCCTTGTCCAATTCGGACCAGAGGGGGGCTGCGCGCCTCCTTCCTTTCGGCCTCTCCCCTCTAATCCCGTATGGCCCAATAAGGCTCATATACTCCCCGGCGAATTCTCGTAACTCTCCGGTACTCCGAAAAATACCCGAATCACTCGGAACCTTTCCAAACTCCGAATATAGTCGTCCAATATATCGATCTTTACGTCTCGACCATTTCGAGACTCCTCGTCAAGTCCCCGATCTCATCCGGGACTCCGAACTCCTTCAGTACATCAAAACTCATAAACTCATAATATAACTGTCATTGAAACCTTAAGCGTGCGCACCCTACGGGTTCGAGAACAATGTAGACATGACCTAGAACTATTCTCGGTCAATAACCAATAGCGGAACTTGGATGCTCATATTGGCTCCCACATATTCTACGAAGATCTTTATCGGTCAAACCGCATAACAACATACGTTGTTCCCTTTGTCATCGGTATGTTACTTGCCCGAGATTCGATCGTCGGTATCCAATACCTAGTTCAATCTCGTTACCGGCAAGTCTCTTTACTCGTTACGTAATGCATCATTCTGTAACTAACTCATTAGTTACATTGCTTGCAAGGCTTATAGTGATGTGCATTACCGAGAGGGCCCAGAGATACCTCTCCGACAATCGAAGTGACAAAACCTAATCTCGAAATACGCCAACCCAACATGTACCTTCGGAGACACCTGTAGTACTCCTTTATAATCACCCAGTTACGTTGTGACGTTTGGTAGTACCCAAAGTGTTCCTCCGGTAAACGGGAGTTGCATAATCTCATAGTTACAGGAACATGTATAAGTCATGAAGAAAGCAATAGCAACATACTAAACGATCAAGTGCTAAGCTAACGGAATGGGTCAAGTCAATCACATCATTCTCCTAATGATGTGATCCCATTAAGCAAATGACAACTCATGTCTATGGTTAGGAAACTTAACCATCTTTGGTTAACGAGCTAGTCAAGTAGAGGCATACTAGTGACACTATATTTGTCTATGTATTCACACATGTATTATGTTTCCGGTTAATACAATTCTAGCATGAATAATAAACATTTATCATGAAATAAGGAAATAAATAATAACTTTATTATTGCCTCTAGGGCATATTTCCTTCAGTCTCCCACTTGCACTAGAGTCAATAATCTAGTTCACATCGCCATGTGATTTAACACCAATATTCATATCTGTATATGATTAACACCCATAGTTCACATCATCATGTGACCAACACCCAAAGGGTTTACTAGAGTCAATAATCTAGTTCACATCGCTATGTGATTAACACCCAAAGAGTACTAAGGTGTGATCATGTTTTGCTCGTGAGAGAAGCTTAGTCAACGGGTCTGTCACATTCAGAGCCGTATGTACTTTGCAAATATTCTATGTCTACAATGCTCTGCGCAAAGCTACTCTAGCTAATTGCTTCCTCTTTCAATATGTATCCAGATTGAGACTTAGAGTCATCTGGATCGGTGTGAAAGCTTGCACCGATGTAACTCTTTACGACGGGCTCTTTTATCACCTCCATAATCGAGAAATATTTCCTTAGTCCTCACTAAGGATATTCTTGACCGCTATCCAATGATCTACTATTAGATCAAAATTGTATTCCTTTGCCAAACTCAGAGCAAGGTATACAATAGGTCTGGTACACAGCATAGCATACTTTATAGAACCTATGACTGAGGCATAGGGAATGACTTTTCATTCTCTTTTCTATTTTCTGCCATGGTCGGGTCTTGAGTCTTACTCAACTTCACACCTTTGCATCACAGGCAAGAACTCCTTCTTTGACTGTTCTATTTTGAACTATTTCAAAAATTTATCAAGGTAGGTACTTATTGAAAAAATCTTATCAAGTGTCTTGATCTATCTATATAGATCTTGATGCTCAATGTGTAAGCAGCTTCACCGAGGTCTTTCTTTGAAAAACTCCTGTCAAACACTCCTTTATGCTTTGCAGAATAATTCTACATTATTTCCGGTCAACAATATGTCATTCACATATACTTATCAGAAATGCTGTAGTGCTCCCACTCACTTTCTTGTAAATACAGGCCTTTCCAAAAGTCTGTATAAAACCATATGCTTTGATCAACTCATCAAAGCGTATATTCCAACTCCGAGATGCTTGCACCAGTCCATTGATGGATTGCTGGAGCTTGCACACTTTGTTAGCATCTTTAGGATTGACAAAACCTTCTGGTTGCATCATATACAACTCTTCTTTAATAAATCCATTAAGGAATGCAATTTTGACATCCATTTGCCAGATTTCATAAAATGTGGCAATTGCTAACATGATTCGGACAGACTTAAGCATCGATATGAGTGAGAAAATCTCATTGTATTCAACATCTTGAACTTGTCGACAAACCTTTTTGTGACAAGTCGAGCTTTGTAGATAGTAACACTACTATCAACGTCCATCTTCCTCTTGAAGATCCATTTATTTTCTATGGCTTGCCGATCATCGGGCAAGTCCACCAAAGTCCACACTTTGTTCTCATACATGGATCCTATCTAAGATTTCATGGCCTCCAGCCAGTTCGCGGAATCTGGGCTCATCATCGCTTCCTCATAGTTCGTAGGTTTATCATGGTCTAGTAACATGACTTTCAGAACAGGATTACCGTACCACTCTGGTGCGGACCGTACTCTGGAAGACCTACGAGGTTCTGTAGTAACTTGATCTGAAGTTTCATGATCATCATCATTAGCTTCCTCACTAATTGGTGTAGGAATCACTGGAACTGATTTCTGTGATGAACTACTTTCCAATTCGGGAGAAGGTACAAATTACCTTATCAAGCTCTACTTTCCTCCCACTCACTTCTTTCGAGAGAAACTCCTTCTCTAGAAAGGATCCATTTTTAGCAACGAATATCTTGCCTTCGGATCTGTGATAGAAGGTGTACCCAATAGTTTCCTTTGGGTATTCTATGAAGATGCATTTCTCCGATTTGGGTTTGAGCTTATCAGGATGAAACTTTTCACATAAGCATCGCAGCCCCAAACTTTAAGAAACGACAACTTGGGTTTCTTGCTAAACCACAGTTCATTTGGTGTCGTCTCAATGGATTTAGATGGTGCCCTATTAAAGGTGAATGCAGCTGTCTCTAATGCATAACCCCAAAACAATAATGGTAAATCAATAAGAGACATCATAGATCGCACCATATCCAATAAAGTGCGGTTACAACGTTCGGACACACCATAACGTTGTGGTGTTCCAGGTGGCGTGAGCTGTGAAACTATCTCACATTGTTTTAATTTGAAGACCAAACTCGTAACTCAAATATTCGTCTCCTCGATTAGATTGCAGAAACTTTATTTTCTTGTTACGATGATTTTTCCACTTCACTCTGAAATTCTGTGAACCTTTCAACTATTTCAGACTTATGTTTCATCAAGTAGATATACCCATATCTGCTCAAATCATCTTGTGAAGGTCAGAAAATAACGATACTTGCCACGAGCATCAATACTCATTGGTCTGCATACATCAGTATGTATTATTTCCAACAAGTTTGTTGCTCGTTCCATTGTTCCGAAGAACGGAGTTTTAGTCATATTGTGTCGGGGAAGCGGATCCACGAACACCTATGGGGACCGGCGGACCGAGCCCCTTTCGGTTCGGCGGGGGGCGGAGATCGCACGAAGAGCGGATCGAGGGGAAACACACGAGCAGTTTACCCAGCTTCGGAGCTCTCCCGAGAGATAACACTCCTACTGCTGCATGTCTGATTGTATTGTGTTCTTGCTCGGGAGCGCTGAGTGCTACAGTACCCACGAGATGCTAACGAGACCGAGCGTGAGTGTTTTTCTGCCTCGAACCCCCCTCTACGTTGCGCATGGGCCTCCTTTTATATGCTCAAGGGGTCTCCGACAGGTGGCAATGTAGACAAGGGAAAAAATGGAAAAGGAATTGCGATTGGTACAACCACCTGTACAGTGTATCCTACCTAACCCTGACAGCAGGGGACAAAGGCATTAAATGCCCGTCTGCGTCGCCCAAATAGTGCAAAAAGGACCGTCAGGGACGCCACCATTCGCCACGATGGCAGTCTTGTCAGCGTCGCTCACCACCTTGCACCGCTGTCTGCACAGACTCTTGCCACGCGCGCCTAGAAAGACCCCAGGGCGACACATTGGTGGATGTGCTGGAGCGCGGGTACAGAGTGGTAGCTTGCCGCGGCAAGCGCCTTGCCGCGGTTGTTGTCTTGTCGCGTCCGGAAGCTTGTCGCTCACCGGGCCTCGCCGGGACGCGTGGCGCATCGCGACAAGTTCCTTGAGATGCCTTGGTTGGCCTTCCCGGCAAGCTCCTCTTGCCGGGGCCTTGTCTCCTTGGCTTGAATACTTTGTTCTTGAATGGCTCCAAAGGATCCACGGAGGACCTTGGCGGTCACCCGGCAAGCCTTGCCGCGGGGTGCTGCAACTGCCCGTGCACAAGTTCGGGATACTAGGGTACCCCTACTCTAGTACACCGACAGGAGCCTCCGGGCCTGGGCCACACACGGTGCCGAGCGCTGTTGGGCCAGGCCCAAAACAGGGCACGGGCACGCGCGGCCTGGGTTACGCCGTATCTTACTCCGTATCCACCGCGCCCTCCCCGAACGGCACGCGTCAAATGCGGCGTCGTGGGAGAGATCGTGGGTGGTTTGTTTATTTGGAAGGACGAAACGTCCGCCCCCTCCCGCTTTATAAGCAGGGGAAACAGGGGCAGTTCGCCCATCTCGCCGGTTGTTACTCCAATTTCACAAATCTCCGCTGCTCCCCCCTTCTTCCCGAAGCTGAAAGAGAGCAGCGCTCCGCCCCCCATTGCCACCAGCACCACCAATGCCGTCGATCTCCCTCACCACCTCCGCCATGGCTCCGAAAGCCGACAAGGGGAAGGGCGTGAAATCGGCCGAGGCGCAGCGGCTCACGGCGCTGCGAAAGGAGCGGGCCATCTTCCCCCCTCAGCTTGCCGCGAAGGAGCTGAGGGAGTTCTACTACCTCTTCTGGTTGACGGAGACGCGAGCGCATCCGCGCACGAAGGTACTCCCGGCCGCCGCTTCGGAACTGGCTCCGAACGGATACCCCTTCTTTGCGCTGTTCTTCTACTGCGGGCTCTGCCCGCCCTTCTCTGAATTTTTCTGTGACATCATGAACACCTACGGGTTCCGCCTCCTTGACTTCACCCCAATGCCATTCTGACCATGGCAGTTTTCGCACATCTCTACGAAAACTTTGTCGGAGTCCATCCAAACGTAGCTCTTTTTGGCCACTTCTTTATGCCCCGAGTCGAGAGAGGAGAGCCTTTATCCGGTGGAATCGCCTGGATCTCGAGAGTCGGCAAGAAGGAAGCTTATCTGGAGGGAGAGCTCCGCAGCAAGTGGGAGGAATGGAGAGCAGAGTGGTGCTAGATTGTCGAGGAGAACCCGCAGCCATTTACCGCCCTGCGACAAGCCCCAATAGCGCGCGGCAACGGTTGGAGCAACGTGGTCCCGGAAGACGATAGGCTGAAGATTGCCGTCATCCGGATCCTTCGCCTCAGGCTTGCCGGGCTCACCGTAGGCGCTGTTGGCACAGATTTTCTTCGCCGCTGCATCGCCCCCCTGCAGGAGAGGAGGAGACCCGCCTGGGAGTTCCAGAACTCGGCGGATATCATGAGGCTGCGCCCGGGCCTCAACTTCAACTTCACTGTCCTGGAGCTGGACGCGATGCTCCTGGAACTGTTCAAGCGCGATCCTCAACATCCATTCATGTTGCTGAGGGGTGTCGTTCCGTTGTGCAACAACTCCTCGCTCGACCGCATCCGTGCAATGATGCCGCTGTGCGACTCGCATGGAATTGTCCCAACTTGGCAAGAGCCAGTAGACGCCGTCGTGCAGGAGTTCTTTGATGGCTTGGTGGAAGTGCCGGTCCGCTCTGATGAACAGAAGAGCCTCACCCGCGACACCACCGATGCGGAGATGCAGCGCATCGCCACCAGGCTGGAAGAGGCGGCGGCAGCAGCTGTCGCGGGCGAGTTCGGATTCACCGTGGAGGAGGCAGAGGCAGCAGAGGCAGCAAGCCTTGTCGAGCGAGAGGAGTTTGCCGGCGAGGAAGAGCTTGCCGGGCCTGAAGCTGAGTCGAGCGAGCCCGGCGAGGGAGAGCTTGTCGGGCCCGAACCTTCAGACAGCTTGCCGCAGGCGGAGCCCCCAGCTCCGCCAAGAAGGCGTCTCCACAAGGCCGCGGACGTAGTGGGGCGGGAGACGAGTCAACAGCCGCCGAGCCGCGCGACACGCTCTACCGCGGCGAGCACCGTTGCCGTGGGAGTGCCTCACGCCGCTGCGGCAACTGGAGCGGGGTCTTCCCAGTCCGCCGCTACTGCTCCTGCCAAGCGGACAAGGGAACCTACTCCTCCGCCTCGTCGCACCGGAGGCGAGCCAGACTTCGATCTCTCCGCGCTCAGCTCCGACGAGGAAGAAGAAGAGTAAGATTCTTTGCTGTTCTTGTAGTTCTTCAATTTTTGTTGTTTTGTCTTGTATCTGATTTGCTTTACTCCGAACCCATTCCTTTTCAGGACTCTGGCCCAGAGAGCGGTGAAGAGAGCCTAGGTCCCGGTGATTGTCATCGAGGACGAACACACCGCGACAGCAGAGGGCGTGTTCGAGACCATCTTGCCGGACCCGGCAACTTTTCCCCAAAGCAGCCCCCAGCGCAGCCCCCAGCATAAGTGTATAGTTTATTTCCTGCTTTTAGGCGCGCATGGGTGCTCTTCCTTTGCTGATATCTGACTGTTGGTTCGTGCAGGAGCAGAGCAGCCTCACCAGGGGAGCCCGGAAGCCGCTCCCGAAATGCCATCTGCTTCGACTACACCGCCAAGGGAGGATTCCCCGGCAAGGGAGCGTTCTCCGGCAAGGGAGAATTCTCCAGCAAGGGACAGTTCTCCGGCAAGGGATAGCACCAGCGACCCTCCGGTGGTTGAGACCACGACTGCTAATCCTAGTACAGGTAATCCTCTTGCTTTAAAACTTCCCTTGGGTTCTTCTTCTTCTGATTTTCTTTTTGGATATTTGCTTGACTTTTCTCTTTTCTCCGTTCGTCAGATCCATCTGCCACCGAGCCGATGGAAACCGAGGTCGCCGGCGAGGAAAACGCGCGCAGCAATACTGACGACGCCGTTGCCACCGAAGGAGAGGCCGATGCTGATGAGCCCGCCGGCGAAGAGGCCGCCAAAGCTGCTGCCGCAGAAGCTGGCGAGGGACCCGGCGATCGCACTGACAGCCCCGAGGCCGCAGGAGCATCAGGCGCTGCGCCGACCGCCGATCCCTCCGCCGCTGCTGCAGCGCCAGGCTCCGAAGAGCCCCAGCCCGGCGCCTATTTGAAGGCCGGCGATGGTGTCTTCATCAAGCTCCCCTGGGCGTCAAGCTCCAGGGCGCCGGCCGAAGGAGAGATTTTGGATGGAGAGGTGCTCGCCTCCGCCGGGCTGACGCTGGTCGACGTGCCAAGCAGCAGCATCGATGAGCCTGAAGAGGAGCGGCTGCTGCGGAAGCTGTAGTCGCTCTACCGCGCCCGACAAGCCAAGCTGGAATCCCGAGAAGCGCTTGTCGCGAGGGCGGGAGTGGACATTGAGAAGCACGCTGAGGAGCTCCGGGGTCTCAGGCAAGAAACTCTCCGATCCCTGGCGGAGGAGTGGGAGCAAGTCACTGAGGAGCGGAAAGCTTTCCTCCTCGTGAAGGCTGAAGTTGAAGAGCAACAGCGGCTCGCTGCCGAGAAGTTGTCTACGCAGGAAGGTGAGTTGGCGCAGCGCAAGGTCAACCTTGACAGCCACGAGGAGGAGCTTGCCGCGCATGAGCAAGCAATTGGCGGGGCTCTCAAGGAAGCAATGGATGCTGCCACAGCTGCCGAGGCCGCCAAGAAGGAGCTGGAGACGAAGATGGTGCAGCTGGAGGCCGATCTCAAGGCGAGCGGCGAGGAGCTTGCCGCGCTCAAGCGTGAGCGCGAGAAGGACGCCGCCGCTCATGGCGAGCTGCAGGGTCGCCTCGCTGAGAGGAGCAAAGAGCTTAGCGCCGCCAAGGACTCCAACGGAGATCTTGAGTTGAAGCTGGCCACTTTGACCAAGACGCTGGATGGCGCCAGGGAGCAGGAGGTGGCCTTGAAGGAGAATATCAAGGCCGACGAGGTGCTGCTGGCGAGTGCTGCTGCCGCCCAGAATGCTTTTAGGGAGACTGTGGAGCACTGGACCAAGGGTCTGGTGAATGTTGCCGCAGCCATCGACGGGGAGCTGGCGCAGCTGGGGATGGAGGATCTCGGGTACTCCTCCGATGAGCACCTCCAACCCAGCACCAAGCTCAGCTTGTTCTTCAAAGGCGTGGCGACGGCCCTCCAGCGACTCCGGGAGAAGATCCCAAAGCAGCTGGCCGACAAGTCGCGCAAGATCTGCGCGGGAGTTCTTCAAAAGGTGCTGGTGAAGGTGGCCTTCCGCAACCCAGGCCTCAAACTCACCAACGTCCTCAGGTCCCTGCCGCCGGATGCTGATCTGGAAGCGCTCAAGGCCCTTGTCGCACCCATTGTGGACAAGGTGAGCGAGATCAAGAGGGTTGAGGGCGATTTCGTAGATTAGGCCGCCCGTTTTCTCTTTTTCTTGTCGCTGTTGGTCGTGTTATAAGAACAATCTGTTAGAGCTGCGACAAGCTATCTTGTAATATAACTCTATTTTGGGTAGAGATTGCTGTGTTATTTCCTTTACTTGATTCCTTCCTTTATATGTTTTTGCCCTACGCTTTTAGGGAACTTGTCGGCGCAGGCACCTTAGCCGCGTGCGCTGAGTGCGGGACATAAGCAGCCTGCTGGCGGTGCCGCTTCCGACAAGAAACCTTGTCGCAACTAGTCGCAGCTCACTTAAGTTGTTGAGCGGACTCGAAACAAAGTAAGGGCGCAACTAGCTACGAGTTGGTTCCTTTGCGCACAGGTTTTCCATACAAAGTACGGTCGTTCGAGGAAGATAACTTAAAAATTTAAAACTGATTGCTCAAACTTTGACAACTTAGCTTTTCTGTCATTTGCTTTCCGGTAAGGCGAAACTTCCTTGAACGATGCCTGGTCCACACCATTATCTTCTCCTTTCCCCCCGGCAAACTTGTGTGCGAGGGAACCTTCCTTTCCTTTTTGAGAAAAAGAAAGAAGAGAAAATAAAGATATGGAGCCTTACGGCTCGTTATTGCTTACCGGGGGTAGGTGCTGCACAAAGTGTCAGATAACGCATGCAAAGATAGTAGAAAGCATGAAATCGACAAGATGTGCAGAGCACATGAGCTTTACTTATGCACGGGTTCTACGCCCGGCTTTGTACAAAGGATTACATGCAACATCGGCAAGCCTTGTACAAAAGGTGGTTGCCGGAACAGGTTCCGGCAACCGCGCCTTACGGGTAAAACTTATGAAGATGCTCAATGTTCCAGGAGTTGCTCACCGGAATGCCATCTTCGGTCTCAAGGCGGACAGCGCCAGGCCTAGTGACTCGTTTCACCCGGTAAGGGCCTTCCCACTTTGGCGTCAACTTGTTGGAATTCTTGGCGGACTGAACGCGCCGAAGAACAAGGTCGCCTTCCTCGAGACTTCTGGCATTAACTTTGCGGCTATGGTAGCGGCGCAAAGCTTGCTGGTATCGAGCAGCTCGTACAGCAGCCTGAAGACGGTCTTCCTCAAGGAGCAGCGCGTCATCTTGTCGCAACTGCTCTTGCTCGATCTCATCATAAGCGAGCACTCGAGGTGACCCGTATACGAGTTCCATGGGGAGAACTGCCTCTGCTCCATATACTAGAGCGAAAGGTTTCTGGCCAGTGGCTCGATTTGGCGTCGTCCTGATCGACCAAAGAACCACCGGCAGCTCCTCAATCCAGTTCCTTCCGCACTTGTGCAGCCTGTCGAAAGTCCTGGTCTTGAGCCCGCGCAGCACTTCAGCATTTGCCCTCTCCGCTTGATCGTTGCTTCTCGGATGAGCAACAGAAGCGAAGCAGACCTTGGCACCAAGATCTTGGACGTACTGCATGAAGGTACGTCTCGTGAATTGTGTGCCGTTGTCGGTGATGATCCTGTTAGGGATCCCGAAACGGCAAACAATCGACCTGAAGAACTTGACTGCTGACTGTGCTGTCACCTTCCTCACTGGTTCCACTTCCGTCCACTTTGTGAACTTGTCGATTGCAATGTACAAGTACTCAAAGCCCCCGACAGCTCGGGGAAAAGGGCCGAGGATATCGAGCCCCCATATCGAAAATGGCCAGGATAAAGGGATCGTCTGGAGAGCTTGAGCTGGCTGGTGTATCTGCTTGGAATGGAACTGGCACGCTTCACACTTGGTTACTTGTGCAGTTGCATCCTGGAGGGCTGTCGGCCAAAAGAAACCTTGCCGGAACGCTTTGCCGGCAAGTGCTCTCGCGCCAATGTGGTGGCCACATATGCCTCCATGTATCTCTGCCAACAGCTTTTGTCCGTCTTCCCGGTGAATACATTTTAATTTCAGACCGTTGAGTCTTCTTCTGTACAGTGTGTTGTCGACAAACTGGTACATACTTGACTGCCGGGCTACTCTTTCCACTTCTTCTTGCTCTTCGGGAAGTTCTCCTGTCTGAAGGAAAAGGAAAATCTGTTGTGCCCATGCTGGAGCTTGTGGCTCGACAACAAGGACTAAAGGCACATTTGCTGCTGCGGGAACATCTGCTTCTACGGCGGGAACCTGCGGCTCAGCCGGAGGTTGATGTTCCCCGGCAAGCTTGCCAGAGCAAAACTTGTCGGGAGCGTCTGCTTCAACGGAACAAATCCTGGTGCTTGCCGGAGCAGACTTCTCCTCAGCACTCTTGGTGTTGATTTTGACGACCTTCTTGGCGGCGGCTTCGGGGAGCTCTGCCGGAAAATAGTCACCAGAAATCAACTTCCTCTTCTTGCTCTGTCCAGTTGATGGCGTTACAGATGGTTGAGTCAGCTTGAGCACAAAGATCCCTGGTTCCACAGGTAACTTAAGCGCGGCGCACTTTGACAGGCCATCGGCAGTGTCGTTCTGAGCTCTCGGAACATGTTCCATCTGTAGGCCGTCGAAGTGCTCTTCTAACTTTCTCACTTCATCAACGTAAGCTTCCATCAATGGACTCTGATAATTCTTGTTCACTTGGCGGACGACAAGCTGTGAGTCACCCCTGACAATGAGCTTTTTGATCCCAAGGTCTGCTGCAATCCTGAGACCGGCAAGCAAACCTTCGTACTCTGCAGTATTGTTCGTTGCTTGCTCCTTGGGAAAGTGCATCTGGACTACGTACTTGAGGTGCTCTCCGGTGGGTGCAACAAGTAGCACGCCCGCACCGGCGCCTTGCAGCGAGAATGCACCATCAAAGTACATCAGCCACTCCTTGCTTGCTTCCTTGACGGGGATGCTCGTTTCTGGAACTTCTTCATCTTGTGTCGGCATCCACTCTGCTATGAACTCCGCCAATGCTCTGCTTCGGATAGTTGAGGTGCTCTCAAACTTGAGGCCAAAGCTTGACAATTCCAGTGCCCACTCGACAATCCTGCCTGTTGCTTCTGGATTTTGTAGTATCCTCTTCAGCAGAAAACGAGTGACGACTGTGATCTCATGTGCTTGGAAGTAATGGCGCAGCTTTCTCGAGGCCATGAGAAGGCCGAAAAGCAATTTCTGCACGCCAGAGTACCTTGACCTAGCCCCCTGCAGAAGGGAACTGACAAAGTAAACTGGGCGCTTTTCACCATCCTTTTTTGCATCTTCTCATGCGCCTGCACAGATCCATCTTTGTCGGGACCAGAGCTTGTCGGTGAAGTCCCTTGCTTGTCGCTGGATGCATCTGCCGTGGTTGCTGGCTCATCATCTGTCTCCCTCTCCGCTACTAACGCAACACTAACCACTTGATTGGTTGCTGCTATATATAGCAGCAACTTCTCTTGTGGCCTAGGTGCGACAAGTGTTGGAGTGGAGGACAGGTATCTCTTTAAGTCCTACAGCGCAGCCTCCGCTTCCAGAGTCCATTTCATTGGACCTGCCTTTTTCAAAATTTTGGAAAATGGCAGGGCGCGCTCAGCAGACCTAGAGATAAACCTGCTAAGGGCAGCCACGCAACCGGCAAGTCTTCGTACATCCTTGACGTGCTTTGGAGCTTCAATCTGCTCAATGGCCTTGATCTTGTTGGGATTGGCTTCAATTCCCTGCTGAGATACGAAGAACCCGAGAAGCTCGCCAGAGGGGACTCCAAACACGCACTTCTCGGGGTTAAGCTTGAGGTTGATCTTGCGCAGATTTGCAAAGGTTTAGTCTAAATCTTGAATCACAGTTGCCTTGTCCTTGCTCTTGACCAGTATATCATCCATGTAGGCTTCCACATTTCTGTGTATATGCAGCTCAAAAGCGTCGTGGACAACCCTTGCAAACGTTGAACCAGCATTCTTTAAACCGAAAGGCATCCGTACGAAACAGTATGTGCCACATGGGGTGATGAATGCGGTCTTCTCCTCATCCTCTTCTGCCATGAAGATCTGATGGTATCCTGAGTATGCATCAAGAAATGAAAGCAAGTCACATCCGTCCGTGGAGTCAACAATCTGGTCGATGCGCGGCAAGGGAAATGGGTCTTTGGGACAAGCTTTATTGACATCGGTAAAGTCGATACAAAACCTCCATTTCCCGTTTGCCTTGCACACGACTATAGGATTGGCCAACCACATAGGATGGAGCACTCCTCTGACAAGGCCTGCTGCCTCCAATTTCTTGATTTCTTCTGCGATGAATTCTTGGCGCTCCACTACCTATTTCCTGACTTTCTGCTTGACGGGCCGCACATGAGGATAGACGGCAAGATGGTGCTCGATTACTTTCCTGGGAACACCGGGGATGTCAGACGGTTGCCATGCAAACACGTCGACGTTCGCCCGCAGGAAAGCAATGAGCGCGCTTTCCTATTTAGGGTCGAGAGTGGCACTGATGGTGAAGGTACCACCAGTGCCGTCCTCCTTGGCGGACACCTTCTTGGTCTCTGGTGGAGCTGCCATTGTCTTCTTACACTTGCCGGTGGAGCTCGATGGTGCGTCCTCGACGGTAGCACAGCACTCCGAAGAGGTGCGCTTGCCGGAGTGGGCATCAGAACTCTTGTCGGACTTGGTATTCTTCTTCGCCTCGGGAGCTTCAACGGCAAGTGAATCGCGATCTGTTGCGGCTGCTGCTTCCCGGTAGATCTTGTCGGCGCAGATAAGAGCATCCTTCTTGTCGCCAGGGACAGAAATGACACTTATCGGGCCTGGCATCTTCAGTATGTTGTATGCATAGTGAGAGGCTGCCATGAATTTGGCGAGTGCTGGACGGCCGAGTATCCCATTGTAAGGCAATGGAAAGTCAGCAACGTCAAAAGTGACCCTCTCAGTCCTGAAGTTCAACTCGCTGCCAAATGTCACCGGCAACGTGATCTTTCCCTTCAGCTTGCTCCTTCCCGGATTGATTCCTTGGAACGTGCCGGTCTCTCCGAGCTCGCCATCAGGGATCTGGAGTTTCTGGAGTACCGCGGAGGAGATCAGGTTCAAGCCGGCCCCGCCGTCAACTAGCATCTTAGTGACCTTGAGGTTGCGGATAGTTGGTGAAACCAACATCGGCAAGCACCCGACCGCAGTTATGCGATCAGGGTGGTCCTCAATATCAAAGATGATAGGCTTGCTGGACCATTTCAGAGGCCTGCGTGACTCGACGGGTGTTTCTGCCGCATTAACTTCCCGCACCCACTGCTTGAGCTGGCGGTGTGAAGTATGCAGAGAAGCACCTACGTCAATGCATAGGACCTCTGTGGCTTTCTGGAACTCCTGCTCATCGGTCTCATCATCATCCATATCTTCATCGTCGTCGTCATCTTCATCCTTGTCGCGGCCGCGGGGAGGTCTGTCTCCTTGCCGCTGCTTAGCCTTGCCGCGGCGTCCTCCTCGGCCGGGACGTTTCTTGCCGGCTCCTCCAGCACCTTCCTGGGCTTTCTCCTTGTCGCGTCGCTCGTATTCAGCTTTTTGCTGCTTGACAAGCTGTTCGACCTTCTTGCAGCTCTGGAGGTCATGGCCCTTGGTGCGGTGGATCTTGCAGTACTGCTTGTTGGTGCCATCCTGCTTGTCGGCGACCGCCACAGCCTCCTCGCCGGAGCTACCAGCTTTGGCTTCTTGGCGCTACCTCCATTGCCGGATTACTCAACGACTAGCACATCTTTGCCTTTCTTCTTCTTGTTGTTCCGCCGCCGGTTTTTCTTTACTGGGGCAGTCTCCTCACTATCAGATCCTCCTGCTCCTATATTCTCTCCGGGGAGTTTCCTCCCTTCCTCAGCACGTGCACACTTGTCGGCCAGGGCATATAGCTCACTGACGTCTCTGATCTTGCACATCGCCATCTCCTCCCGCATCCTGCGGTTTCGCACGTTCTGATGGAACGCGCTGATTACCGCGGCAGGGTGGACATCTGGGATGTTGTGCTGTACGCGGCTGAATCTCTGAATGTACTTGCGCAGGGGCTCTCCTTCCTTCTGGGCGAGCAGATGAAGGTCGCTCTCTTGGCCATGAGGCTTGTGGCCGCCTGTAAAGGCGCCAACAAACTGATGGCATTGGTCTGCCCAGGAGGATATGGAGTTGTCCGGCAAGTGCATGAGCCAGGATCTGACATTGGGCTTGAGCACCAGCGGGAAGTAGTTGGCAAGGATCTTGTCGTCCCGTCCCCCGGCAGCTTGCACCGCGATGGTGTAGATGCTGAGGAACTCCGATGGATGCGACTTGCCGTCGTACTTCTCTGGTACGTCTGGCTTGAAATTCTTCGTACTGGGCCACTGGACTTGCCGCAGCTCACGAGTGAACGCAGGACATCCTACCACGTATGGCAAGTCGCCTGGTTCCCTTGGCGCATGCATGTCGACAGAGGGCCCAGCGCGCTGGTCCGATTGACGCCGTGCTTCTCTTCGGCGCTCGATGCGAGTACGAGCGTCTTCTTGTTGTCGTTCGTGAAGAACTTGGCGCTGATCGCGACGAGCTCGTGGATCTGATGATGCGGTGGAGTCGCTGTCGAGGTGGATCCGGCGAGTCGGCGATCTCGGCCTTCGGGGTGGAGAGTGCATGGTGGTTGCACCCCCACCGGTTTCGTCGCCACCGGCTCATGCCCGGCAGTCCTGCCGCGGCAGCGACGCACTCGGCTGCCGCGGAGTGTCGCCGTTGGCGAAGCCGATGAGACTCTCAATGGTGGCCCTCCATCCGTCGAGCTTGTCTTCCATTGGAGGGTAATCCAGGAGTAGTTGAGCTCGCGCCAAAGCTTCTGCTGGAGTGGGGGTGGCAGTGGTGATCGGTGCGAGGAGCGGGATATGCTCGGACTTCTAGCTATGTCAGAAGGAGCAGTATCCCGTCCAGGCGACCATGTCTCGCTCGTGCCAGCATGTTGACGTGCATGCTGGTCTTGAGCACCCCGAGATCCACCAGCTCGATCTTGGCCCAACAAACGTATGGCACTGCGAGTACCATGACGCTGTCGGTCCTGCGCCTCCTGAGATGGGCGCGGTACATGTACGGACGCCGAGGTCTGCGCGGCCTTGTCCTTGGATCAGGCAGCACTGTGAGCTTCCTCGTCGATGTCCGTTCTTCCGTCGGCGTCTGCCCCACCACTCGTTTGCTCCGGTGGTGGTGGGATCGACGTGGACGGAACAGCTGCCGCCGAAGTCTTCTTCTTCGGTGGCATGCCGATGAAGAAGATGAAGATCTAGCTCGTGTGCACGTCTGATCAGGTTCACACAACCTCGACGCCCCCTACCTGGCGCGCCAAAGATATCGAGGAAGCTGATCCACGAACACCTATGGGGACCGGCGGACCGAGCCCCTTTTGGTTTGGCGGGGGGCGTAGATCGCACGAAGAGCGGATCGAGGCGAAACACACGAGCAGTTTACCCAGCTTCAGAGCTCTCCGGAGAGATAACACTCCTACTGCTGCATGTCTGATTGTATTGTGTTCTTGCTCAGGAGCGCAGAGTGCTACAGTACCCACGAGCTACTAACGAGACCGAGCGTGAGTGTTTTTCTGCCTCGAACCCCCCTCTACGTTGCGCATGGGCCTCCTTTTATATGCTCAAGGGGTCTCCGACAGGTGGCAACGTAGACAAGGGCAAAAATGGAAAAGGAATTGCGGTTGGTACAACCACCTGTATAGTGTATCCTACCTAACCCTGATGGCAGGGGACAAAGGCATTAAATGCCCGTCTGCGTTGCCCAAATAGTGCAAAAAGGACCGTCAGGGACGCCACCGTTCGCCACGATGGCAGTCTTGTCAGCGTCGCTCGCCACCTCGCACCGCTGTCTGCACAGACTCTTGCCACGCGCGCCTG
The DNA here is from genome assembly GCF_002162155.2 of Triticum dicoccoides. Taxonomy (NCBI): domain Eukaryota; kingdom Viridiplantae; phylum Streptophyta; class Magnoliopsida; order Poales; family Poaceae; genus Triticum; species Triticum dicoccoides. The sequence continues at coordinate 174,725,536 of NC_041391.1, forward strand.
GAAAGACCCCAGGGCAACACGTTGGTGGATGTGCTGGAGCGCGGGTACAGAGTGGTAGCTTGCCGCGGCAAGTGCCTTGCCGCGGTTGTTGTCTTGTCGCGTCCGGAAGCTTGTCGCTCACCGGGCCTCGTCGGAACGCGTGGCGCGTCGCGGCAAGTTCCTTGAGATGCCTTGGTTGGCCTTCCCGGCAAGCTCCTCTTGCCGGGGCCTTGTCTCCTTGGCTTGAATACTTTGTTCTTGAATGGCTCCAAAGGATCCACGGAGGACCTTGGCGGTCACCCGGCAAGCCTTGCCGCAGGGTGCTGCAACTGCTCGTGCACAAGTTCGGGATACTAGGGTACCCCTACTCTAGTACACCGACATCTTGCCCAAAAGGCATGGTTCGCAAGCATCAAATGATTCATAACCAAGTGATTCCGAAAATCCATCTTTATGGAGTTTCTTCATGCGCTTTACACCGATATGACCCAAACGGCAGTGCCACAAATAAGTTGCACTATCATTATTAACTTTGCATCTTTTGGCATCAATATTATGAATATGTGTATCACTACGATCGAGATCCAATAAACTATTTTCATTGGGTGTATGACCATTGAAGGTTTTATTCATGTAAACAGACCAACAATTATTCTCTGACTTTAAATGAATAACCGTATTGCAATAAACATGATCAAATCATATTCATGCTCAACGCAAACGCTAAATAACATTTATTTAGGTTTAACACTTATCCCGAAAGTTTAGGGAGTGTGTGATGATGATCATATCAATCTTGGAACTACTTCCAACACTCATCGTCACTTCCCCTTCAACTAGTCTCTGTTTATTCTGTAACTCCTATTTTGATTTACTAATCTTAGCAACTGAACAAGTATCAAATACTCAGGGGCTACTATAAACACTAGTAAGGCACATATCAAGAACCTGTATATCAAATATACCTTTGTTCACTTTGCCATCCTTCTTATCCACCAAATGTTCAGGGCATTTCCGCTTCCAGTGACCATTTCCTTTGTAGTGTAAGCACTCAGTTTCAGGCTATGGTCCAGCTTTGGGCTTCTTCGCAGGAGTGACAACTTGCTTGTCTTTCCACTTGAAGTTCCCTTTCTTTCCCTTTGCCCTTTTCTTGAAACTAGTGGTATTGTCAATCATCAACACTTGATGCTCTTTCTTGATTTCTACCTTCGTCGATTTCAATATCACGAAGAGCTCGGGAATTGTTTTCGTCATCCCTTGCATACTATAGTTCATCACGAAGTTCAAGTAACTTAGTGATGGTGACTAGAGAATTCTGTCAATCACTATCTTATCTGGAAGATTAACTCCCACTTGATTCAAGCGATTGAAGTACCCAGACAATCTGAGCACATGCTCACTAGTTGAGCGATTCTCCTCCATCTTTTAGCTATAGAACTTGTTGGACACTTCATATCTCTCAACTCGGGTATTTGCTTGAAATATTAACTTCAATTCCTGGAACATCTCATACGGTCCATGACGTTCAAAACGTCTTTGAAGTCCCGATTCTAAGCCATAAAGCATGGTGCACAAAACTATCAAGTAGTCAGCATATTGAGCTAGGCAAACGTTCATAACGTTTGCATATGCTCCTGCAATAGGTTTGTCACCTAGCGGTGCATCAAGGACATAATTCTTCTGCGCAGCAATGAGGATAAACCTTTGATCACGGATCCAATCCGCATCATTGCTACTAACATCTTTCAACACAGTTTTCTCTAGGAACATATCAAAATAAACATATGAAAGCAACAACACGAGCTATTGATCTACAACATAATTTGCAAAATGCTACCAGGACTAAGTTCATGATAAATTTAAGTTCAATTTACTTTAGAACTCCCACTTAGACAGACATCTCTCTAGTCATCTAAGTGATCACGTGATCCAAATCAACTAAACCATGTCCGATCATCATGTGAGATGGAGTAGTTTCAATGGTGAACATCACTATGTTGATCATATCTACTATATGATTCAAGCTCGACCTTTCGGTCTCCGTGTTCCGAGGCCATATCTGTATATGCTAGGCTCGTCAAGTTTAACCTGGGTATTCCGCGTGTGCAACTGTTTTGCACCCGTTGTATTTGAACGTAGAGCCTATCACACCCGATCATCACGTGGTGTCTCAGCACGAAGAACTTTCGCAACGGTGCATACTCAGGGAGAACACTTCTTGATAATTAGTGAGAGATCATCTTAAAATGCTACCGTCAAACAAAACAGAATAAGATGTATAACAGATAAACATCATATGCAATCAAAATATGTGACATGATATGGCCATGATCATCTTGCGCCTTTGATCTTCATCTCCAAAGTACTACCATGATCTCTATCGTCACCGGCACGACACCATGATCTTCATCATCTTGATCTATATCAATGTGTCGTCACATGGCCGTCTCGCCAACTATTGCTCTTGCAACTATTGCTATCGCATAGCGATAAAGTAAAGCAATTATTTGGCATTTGCATCTTTATGCAACAAAGAGACAACCATAGGGCTTCTGCCATTTGCCGATAACTTCAACAAAACATGATCATCTCATACAACAACTTATATCTCATCACGTCTTGACCATATCACATCACAACATGCCCTGCAAAAACAAGTTAGATGTCCTCTACTTTGTTGTTGCAAATTTTACGTGGCTGCTACGGGCTGAGCAAGAACCGTTCTTACCTTCGCATCAAAACCACAACGATAGTTTGTCAAGTTGGTGCTGTTTTAACCTTCGCAAGGACCAGGCGTAGCCACACTCGGTTCAACTAAAGTTGGAGAAACTGACACCCGCTAGTCACCTATGTGCAAAGCACGGCGGTAAAACCAGTCTCGCGTAAGCGTACGCGTAATGTCGGTCCGGGCTGCTTCATCCAACAGTACGGCCGAACCAAAGTATGACATGCTGGTAAGCAGTATGACTTGTATCGCCCACAACTCACTTGTGTTCTACTCGTGCATATGACATCTACGCATAAAACCTAGGCTCGGATTCCACTGTTGGGGAACGTAGTAATTTCAAAAAAAATCCTACGCACACGCAAGATCATGGTGATGGCATAGCAACGAGAGGGGAGAGTGTTGTCCACGTACCCTCGTAGCCCATAAGCGGAAGCGTTAGCACAACGCGGTTGATGTAGTCGTACGTCTTCACGATCCGACCGATCCAAGCACCGAACGTACGGCACCTCCGAGTTCAACACACGTTCAGCTCGATGACGATCTCCGGCCTCCGATCCAGCAGAGCTCCGGAGATGAGTTCTGTCAGCACGACGGCGTGGTGACGATGATGATGTTCTACCGGCGCAGGGCTTCGCCTAAACCGCGCGACGATATGACCGAGGTGGAATATGGTGGAGGGGGGCATCGCACACGGCTAAGAGATCCAAGGGATCAATTGTTGTTGTGCCTAAAGGTGCCCCCCTGCCCCCATATATAAAGGAGCAAGGGGGGAGGGGGCGGCCGGCCTAGGAGGGGCGCGCCAAGGGGAGTCCTACTCCCACCGGGAGTAGGACTCCCTCCTTCCTTGTTCGAGTAGGAGAAGGGGGAAAGAGGGGGAGAGGAGGAAGAAAAAGGGGGCCCCACCCCTTGTCCAATTCGGACCAGAGGGGGGCTGCGCGCCTCCTTCCTTTCGGCCTCTCTCCTCTAATCCCGTATGGCCCAATAAGGCCCATATACTCCCCGGCGAATTCCCGTAACTCTCCGGTACTCCGAAAAATACCCGAATCACTCGGAACCTTTCCGAACTCCGAATATAGTCGTCCAATATATCTATCTTTACGTCTCGACCATTTTGAGATTCCTCGTCAAGTCCCCGATCTCATCCGGGACTCCGAACTCCTTCGGTACATCAAAACTCATAAACTCATAATATAACTGTCATTGAAACCTTAAGCGTGCGGACCCTACGGGTTCGAGAACAATGTAGACATGACCTAGAACTATTCTCGGTCAATAACCAATAGCGGAACCTGGATGCTCATATTGGCTCCCACATATTCTACGAAGATCTTTATCGGTCAAACCGCATAACAACATACGTTGTTCCCTTTGTCATCGGTATGTTACTTGCCCGAGATTCGATCGTCGGTATCCAACACCTAGTTCAATCTCGTTACCGGCAAGTCTCTTTACTCGTTACGTAATGCACCATTCCGTAACTAACTCATTAGTTACATTGCTTGCAAGGCTTATAGTGATGTGCATTACCGAGAGGGCCCAGAGATACCTCTCCGACAATCGGAGTGACAAAACCTAATCTCGAAATACGCCAACCCAACATGTACCTTCGGAGACACCTGTAGTACTCATTTATAATCACCCAGTTACGTTGTGACGTTTGGTAGTACCCAAAGTGTTCCTCCGGTAAACGGGAGTTGCATAATCTCATAGTTACAGGAACATGTATAAGTCATGAAGAAAGCAATAGCAACATACTAAACGATCAAGTGCTAAGCTAACGGAATGGGTCAAGTCAATCACATCATTCTCCTAATGATGTGATCCCATTAATCAAATGACAACTCATGTCTATGGTTAGGAAACTTAACCATCTTTGATTAACGAGCTAGTCAAGTAGAGGCATACTAGTGACACTATGTTTGTCTATGTATTCACACATGTATTATGTTTTCGGTTAATACAATTCTAGCATGAATAATAAACATTTATCATGAAATAAGGAAATAAATAATAACTTTATTATTGCCTCTAGGGCATATTTCTTTCAGCAACTTGATCTGAAGTACCTTGATCATCATCATTAATTTCCTCTCCAGTCGGTGTAGGCACCACAGGAACATTTTCCTGAGCTGCACTACTTTCCGGTTCAAGAGGTAGTACTTCATCGAGTTCTACTTTCCTCCCACTTACTCCTTTCGAGAGAAACTCTTTTTCCAAAAAGGATCCGTTCTTGGCAACAAAGATCTTGCCTTCGGATCTAAGGTAGAAGGTATACCCAATGGTTTTCTTGGGGTGTCCTATGAAGACACATTTTTCCGACTTGGGTTCGAGCTTTTCTGGTTGAAGTTTCTTGACATAAGCATCGCATCCCCAAACTTTTAGAAACGACAGCTTAGGTTTCTTCCCAAACCATAATTCATACGGTGTCGTCTCAACGGATTTAGACGGTGCCCTATTTAAAGTGAATGTAGTTGTCTCTAGAGCGTATCCCCAAAATGATAGCGGTAAATCGGTAAGAGACATCATAGATCACACCATATCCAATAGAGTGTGATTACGATGTTCGGACACTCCGTTACGCTGAGGTGTTCCAGGCGGCGTGAGTTTTGAAACGATTCCGCATTTTCTTAAGTGCGTACCAAATTCGTGACTTAAATATTCTCCTCCACGATCTGATCGTAAGAATTTTATCTTTTGGTCACGTTGATTCTCTACTTCATTCTGAAATTCCTTGAACTTTTCAAAGGTCTCAGACTTGTGTTTCATCAAGTAGACATACCCATATCTACTTAAGTCATTAGTGAGAGTGAGAACATAACGATATCTTCCGCGAGCCTCAACGCTCATTGGACCACACACATCAGTATGTATGATTTCCAATAAGTTGGTTGCTCGCTCCATAGTTCCGGAGAACGGAGTCTTGGTCATTTTGCCCATGAGGCATGGTTCGCATGTGTCAAATGATTCATAATCGAGAGACTCTAAAAGTCCTTCAGCATGGAGCTTCTTCATGCACTTGACACCAATGTGACCAAGGCGGCAGTGCCACCAGTATGTGGGACTATTGTTATCAACTTTACATCTTTTGGTATTCACACTATGAATATGTGTAACATTACGTTCGAGATTCATTAAGAATAAACCATTGACCATCGGGGCATGACCATAAAACATATCTCTCATATAAATAGAACAACCATTATTCTTGGATTTAAATGAGTAGCCATCTCGCATTAAACGAGATCCAGATACAATGTTCATGCTCAAACTTGGCACTAAATAAGAATTATTGAGGTTTAAAACTAATCCCGTGGGTAAATGTAGAGGTAGCGTGCCGATGGCGATCACATCGACCCTGGAACCATTCCCGACGCGCATCGTCACCTCGTCCTTCACCAGTCTCCGCTTATTCCGCAGCTCCTGTATCAAATACCCAGGAGTTACTATGAGTACTGGTAAGGTACACATCAATTACATGTATATCACATATACCTTTAGTGTTGCCGGCCTTCTTGTCCGCTAAGTATTTGGGGCAGTTCCGCTTTCAGTGACCCTTCCCTTTGCAATAAAAGCACTCAGTCTCAGGCTTGGGTCCATTCTTTGACTTCTTCCCGGCAACTGGCCTACCGGGCGCGGCAACATCCTTCCCGTCCTTCTTGAAGTTCTTCTTACCCTTGCCCTTCTTGAACTTAGTGGTTTTATTGACCATCAACACTTGATGTTCCTTCTTGATTTCTACCTCTGCTGACTTCAGCATTGAAAATACTTCAGGAATAGTTTTCACCATCCCCTGCATATTGTAGTTCATCACAAAGCTCTTGTAGCTCGGTGGGAGCGACTGAAGGATTCTGTCAATGACCGCCTCGTCCGGGAGGTTAATGTTCAGCTAGGACAGGCGGTTGTGCAACCCAGACATTTTGAGTATGTGCTCACTGACAGAACTATTTTCCTCCATCTTACAACTATAGAACTTGTCGGAGACTTCATATCTCTCGACCCGGGCATGAGCTTGAAAAACCATTTTCAGCTCCTCGAACATCTCATATGCTCCGTGTTGCTCAAAATGCTTTTGGAGCCCCGGTTCTATGCTGTAAAGCATGCCGCACTGAACGAGGGAGTAATCATCAGCACGTGACTGCCAAGCGTTCATAACGTCTTGGTTCTCTGGGATGGGTGCTTCACCTAGCGGTCCTTCTAGGACATATGCTTTCTTGGCAGCTATGAGGATGATCCTCAGGTTCCGGACCCAGTCTGTATAGTTGCTGCCATCATCTTTCAGCTTGGTTTTCTCTAGGAACGCGTTGAAGTTCATGTTGACATGAGCGTTGGCCATTTGATCTACAAGACATATTTTGCAAAGATTTTAGAATAAGTTCATGATAATTAAGTTCATCTAATCAAATTATTTAATGAACTCCCACTCAGATTTGACATCCCTCTAGTCATCTAAGTGTTACACGATCCGAGTCGACTAGGCCGTGTCCGATCATCACGTGAGACGGACTAGTCATCATCGTGAACATCTCCATGTTGATCATATCTTCCATACGACTCATGTTCGACCTTTCGGTCTCTGTGTTTCGAGGCCATGTCTGTACATGCTAGGCTCGTCAAGTTGACCTAAGTGTTTTTGCATGTGTAAAACTGTCTTACACCCGTTCTATGTGAACATAGGAATCTATCACACCCGATCATCACGTGGTGCTTCGAAACGACGAACTTTAGAAATGGCGCACAGTTAGGGGGAACACCTTCTTGAAATTATTATGAGGGATCATCTTATTTACTACCGCCATTCTAAGTAAACAAGATGCATAAACATAATAAACATCACATGCAATTATATATAGTAGTGACATGATATGGCCAATATCATATACCTCCTTTGATCTCCATCTTCGGGGCTCCATGATCATCTTCGTCACCGGCATGACACCATGATCTCCATCATCATGATCTCCATCATCGTGTCTCCATGAAGTTGCTCGCCAACTATTACTTCTACTACTATGGCTAACGGTTTAGCAATAAAGTAAAGTAATTATATGGCGTTAAATCATTGACACGCAGGTCATACAATAATTAAGACAACTCCTATGGCTCCTGCCGGTTGTCATACTCATCGACATGCAAGTCGTGATTCCTATTACAAGAACATGATATCATACATCACAATATATCATTCATCATTCATCACAACTTTTGGCCATATCACATCACATAGCAATTGCTGCAAAAACAAGTTAGACGTCCTCTAATTGTTGTTGTATCTTTTACGTGGCTGTAATTGGGTTCTAGCAAGAACGTTTTCTTACCTACGAATAACCACAACGTGATTTTGTCAACTTCTATTTACCCTTCATAAGGACCCTTTTCATCAAATCCGCTCCAACTAAAGTGGGAGAGATAGACACCCGCTAGCCACCTTATGCAACTAGTGCATGTCAGTCGGTGGAACCTGTCTCACATAAGCGTACGTGTAAGGTCGGTCCAGGCCGCTTCATCCCACTATACCGCTGAAGAAAAATAAGACTAGTAGTGGCAAGCAAGTTGACAAGATCTACGCCCACAACAGATTTGTGTTCTACTCGTGCAATAGAGAACTACACATAAACCTGGCTCTGATACCACTGCTGGGGAACGTTGCATAAAATAAAAAATTTCCCACGTTCACCAAGATCAATCTATGAGTTCATCCAGCAACGAGAGAGAGAGAGATGCATCTACATACCCTTGTAGATCGCGTGCGGAAGCGTTCAAGAGAACGGGGTTGAGGGAGTCGTTCTCGTCGTGATCCAAATCACCGGAGATCCTAGCGCCGAACGGACGGCACCTTCGTGTTCAACACACGTACGGTCAGCGTGACATCTCCTCCTTCTTGATCCAGCAAGGGGAAAGGAGAGGTTGATGAAGATCCAGCAGCACGACAGCGTGGTGGTGGATGCAGCAGGACTCCGGCAGGGCTTCGCCAAGCGACTACGGGAGGAGGAGGAGGTGTAGCAGGGGAGAGGGAGGCGCCAAGACTTCAGGGTGCGGCTGCCATCCCCCCCTTTATATTGGCCCCCTAGGGGGGGCTCCGGCCCTGGAGATGAGATCTCCCAAGGGGGGCGGCGGCCAGGGGGGTGGAGTGCCCCCCAAGGCAAGTGGAGGCGCCCCCACCCTAGGGTTTCCAACCCTAGGCGCACGAGGGGGCCCAAGTGGGGCTCACCAGCCCACTAAGGGCTCGTTCCCCTCCCACTTCAGCCCACGGGGCCCTCCGGGATAGGTGGCCCCACCCGGTGGACCCCCGGGACCCTTCCGGTGGTCCTGGTACAATACCGGCGACCCCCGAAACTCTCCCGATGGCCGAAACCACACTTCCTATATATATATATATATATATATATATATATATATATATATATATATATATATATATATATATATTTACCTCCGGACCATTCCGGAACTCCTCGTGATGTCCGGGATCTCATCCGGGACTCCGAACAACTTTTGGTTTGCTGCATACTCATATTCCTACAACCCTAGCATCACCGAACCTTAAGTGTGTAGACCCTACGGGTTCAGGAGACATGTAGACATGACCGAGACGGCTCTCCGGTCAATAACCAACAGCGGGATCTGGTTACCTATGTTGGCTCCCACATGCTCCTCGATGATCTCATTGGATGAACCACGATGTCGAGGATTCAAGCAACCCCGTATACAATTCCCTTTATCAAACGATATTTTACTTGCCCGAGATTTGATCGTCGGTATCCCAATACCTCGTTCAATCTCATTACCGGCAAGTCACTTTACTCGTACCGTAATGCATGATCCCATGACCAGACACTTGGTCACTTTGAGCTCATTATGATGATGCACTACCGAGTGGGCCCAGTGATACCTCTCCGTAATACGGAGTGACAAATCCCAGTCTCGATCTGTGTCAACCCAACAGACACTTTCGAAGATACCCGTAGTATACCTTTATAGTCACCCAGTTACGTTGTGACGTTTCGTACACCCAAAGCACTCCTACGGTATCCGGGAGTTACACGATCTCTTGGTCTAAGGAAGAGATACTTGACATTTGAAAAGCTCTAGCAAAACAAACTACACGATCTTGTGCTATGCTTAGGATTGGGTCTTGTCCATCACATCATTCTCCTAATGATGTGATCCCGTTATCACCGACATCCAATGTCCATAGTCAGGAAACCATGACTATCTGTTGATCAACGAGCTAGTCAACTAGAGGCTCACTAGGGACATGTTGTGGTCTAAGTGTTCACATGTGTATTACGATTTCCGGATAATACAATTATAGCATGAATAAAAGACAACTATCATGAACAAAGAAATATAATAATAATCCTTTTATTATTGCCTCTAGGGCATATTTCCAACAGCTCGTCTGCGGTTTTCAGCCCATACATGGTTATGTTTCTCATGTTCAGCCAAATGGCCGTCGTTGCGCGTCGAGGCATGCCCCCGTGATCTGTAGATGGATCTTGTTTGATCTGCTCTCTTTTCCAAGTCGCGCCGCAGGTCATGTGTATATCCCCGAGCTGTTGTATTTCTTTCTGTTCGGCGAGGTAATGTGAGCTGGTGTTTGGCTCGAGGTGCTTCTTTATCCCAGCCACGTTAATGGGCCACAAATGGGCTGACTGTAACCACGGGCTGAATTTGGCCCACAAGCAGAAAATTACAGTAACAAGCCGTAAGTAACCAAATGCTGGAAATAAGCCCACGAATAAATGGGCCCTGAGAAGGCCAAAATATAACTTGGGCTGGAAACGGCCCAATGGAATAATGGGCCGTTAATGGGTATAAAGTGATACACTATTCATTACGGGCCTGTTTCACCATGGGCCGTTAATGGGCCAAGAGTTATAAAGGGCCTCATATGGGCTGAAAGATGTCATGGGCCATACATGGGCCGGAAGTTAAAATGGGCTGGAATCATATTGGACGACCCAAATGGCGCTACCGGGCCTAATTTGGATAGGTCATAACGGGCCTTGGGTTAGTGGGCTGTAAATGGGCTATATGCAGACAGGTCGTTAACAGACTTTCTGTGGGCCAGCTCGCCACCTTTTGACCAAGTCAAATGGGCCGGCCTTTTCACAGGAATGGGCCTCTATTGGGCCGTGCCACTTGTCGACGTAGAATAGGTGCCTTCGGTCTAATGAGTGGATGACATCTATCCCAATGGTGAGCCGACACGTGTTTCCTCCAGCCAATGATGATTTTACACGTGGAAAATCCCCATTGGACGGGGCTGTTAACAGGTTATTGGATCCAAAACCGGACCCGATAGCTTAACGGTGAGCCGTTACGGTGGATGCCACGTGTTGGTCACCCTTGACGAAAGCACTTCTATGATGCGTGATTTATCGTGATGGAAGTGGACACTTCCGTGATGATAGTTTTGGTAATGTCATGGAACACTTCTATGACAACACAGGTATGACTATCTTGATTCTGTCATAAAATCATCATGGATGTACATGCCTGACAGAAAACGTGACCTAATGTGACAAACACGTATCATCACGGAAGTGTATTTTTTTGTAGTGAAGGCCGCCTGTATTAAGCAGTTGCTCAGGCGCCATTAATGGAGAGGAAGGCGGGCGGCCATGGAAGTCAAAGGGGTCGTTTCCAAGTGAGGTTGCACAGCGTACAACTTGCATGGTTCCCGGTGAGCCTGCGCATTGGGGGATAGCTTGCACGCCTCTTAGTGAGCCTGCGCACCGGACAGCGCTCGCACGCCTCTTGTTCAGTCAAGCAGCTGTCCGCACGACACCTCCTATAGCCATTAAAACCAAGACACGTGGCGCCACGTGAATGGATACATAACGCACACGATTTGAATTATATGAATGTTTGCGATGTTAGAGTGGCAGCTATTAGTTTTAAAATGCCTTTGTTGGTTGTTATTTGAGTGCTTCTTCTCTCAAAATGGACACGAAAAATACCACATCATGTCGGGTTCCATTCCATGATAGCATGCCAAGTTTCATGAATTTCAGACAAGTTTTGGATTTGCTAGAATTTAAAAACAAAGTATCTCAACATTTTGCCAACTATCAACACTGGCCTGTTGTTTGAAATTCATTCATATTCCTTGCATGGGACCAAAGCATGCACCCAAGGACAAAGATTTTATTTTCCAACCAATTTATATGCACTGGAGCATGTGCATGTAGTTCAAATTTGAATTATGCACATAAAATGCCTAGAAAACCCAGTTAATGTATAAAAATGTCCAAATGAACCCCGAAAATTTCCAAAATTTAACACAACACTCCTGTTGTTCTCTGTTGACTCTAGAATTTTTTTGAAAGCAATAAGAGGCAGCGGATATCATTTCGTCCCCAAAGGTGGGACGTTCCCTACCGAAACCATCAGGCTTGTTGTGAGAAGCTCTAGTTTGTGAGAAGCTTATACCCAAACCTGCCCCAAATGGGACAAAAAATTTACAACGACATGTTGATGCTGCTTCATGATAGCATGCCAAGTTTCATGAATTTCATATGAGTTTTGGATTTACAAGAATGAAAAAACTAGGAATCTCAATGTTTGCGGCCGAGTGACGGTGGCAGGTTGTTTGACATTCATTCCCATTTCTCGCATGGGACCTAATTAAGCATGCAACCAAGGACACATATTTGAATTTTCAACCAATTTATATGCATTAGAGCATGTGCATGTAGTTCAAATTTTAATTATGCACATAAATGCATCAAAAACTCAATTAATGCATAAAAATGTCCAAACGAACCCCGAAAAATTCCAAAAAATTGACACAACACTCCTGTTGTTCTCTGTTGACACACTAGAAATTTTTTGAAAGCAATAAGAGGCAGCGGATATCATTTCATCCCCAAAGGTGGGATGTTCCCTACCGAAATAATGACGCTTGTTGTGAGAAGCTCTAGTTTGTGAGAAGCTTATACCCAAAACTGCCCCCAATGGGACAAAAACTTTACCACGACATGTTGATGCTGCTCCATGATAGCATGCCAAGTTTTGGATTTACTAGAATTTGAAAACCAGGAATCTCAATGTCTGCGGCCGAGTGAGTGGGAGGGTGTTTGACATTCATTCCCATTTCCTGCATGGGACCTAAGCATGCAACCACGGACACACATTTGAATTTTCAACCAATTTATATGCATTAGAGCATGTGCATGTAGTTCAAATTTGAATTATGCACACAAATGCATCGAAAACTTAATCAATGCATAAAAATGTCCAAACGAACCCCGAAAAGTCCTAAAAATTGACACAACACTCCTGTTGTACTATGTTGACAGTAGAATTTTTTTGAAAGCAATAAGAGGCAGCAGATATCATTTCATCCCCAAAGGTGGGACGTTCCCTACTGAAACCATCAGGCTTGTTGTGAGAAGCTCTGGTTTGTGAAAAGCATATCCCCAAACCTGCCCCAAATGGGACGAAAATTTGCCACAGCATGTTGATGCCGCTCCATGATAGCATGCCAAGTTTCATGAATTTCAGACGAGTTTTGGATTTACTAGAATTTAAAAACCAGGAATCTCAATGTTTGCGGCCGAGTGACGGTGGGAGGGTGTTTGACATTCATTCCCATTTCTTGCATGAGACCTAAGCATGCAACCAAGGACATATATTTTAATTTTCAACTAATTTATATGCATTAGAGCATGTGCCTGTAGGTCAAATTTGAATTATGCACATGAATGCATAGAAAATTCAGTTAATGTATAAAAATGTCCAAGCAAACCCCAAGAAATCCCAAAAATTGACACGAGAAACATTTTGAAAGTAAGAAGAGGCAACATATATCGTTTCGTCCCCCAAGGTGGCATGTACCCTACCGAAACCATCAGGCTTGTTGTGAGAGAAGCTCTGGTTTGTGAGAAGCTTATACACACATCTGCCCCAAATGGGACAATACTTTTACCATAGCATGTCGCTGCCATTCCATGATATCATGTCAAGTTTCATGAATTTTAGACGAGTTTTCGATTTACTAGAATTTTAAAAGCATGTATCTAAATGTTAGCGGCCGAGTGACAGTGTCAAGCTGTTTGACATTCATTCTCATTTCTTGCATCTGACCTAAGCTTGCAACCAAGGACAAACATTTGCTTTTGCAACCCATTTTTATGGACTAGAGCATGTGCTTTAATGTTGAATTGTGCACCTAAAATGACTAGAAATCAATTTAATGTATAAAATTTCCAAACGAACCCTGAATAATTCCATTTTTACGACACACATACAATTGCATGTTCACTGCAGATAAAAGGTCTAGCAATTCAAACGCCGTCCATTGACACCATGACCCCATTATGTAATTCAAATCAAGATGAAAAATCAATTAGATCCCACACAGTTTATTATCACCAACCGTGTGAGATGCAGTACAAAATATCTTGGAGCACCGCCGGTGTATAGTACGCCTATGGCTTACAAGAGAAGGTGCGTCGGCTACAGTCCACAGCCGGCGTGTCAAGCACACTAGCTCGCTCCCCAAATATCATTTCACTATTCAATCATTGCTGGTGAAAGATGGGGATGTGTACCCACGTCGTGAGGGCAACTTAGGCGGCCCCACTCCAGCGTGAGCGCGGCCGCAACCACCATGCACGTGCTAACAAGGCGCTTGAGCACGACTGCAATCTACGACCGGGTGGCCAAGGCAGCCCAAACGACCGTTGTTGCTTCTTACGTGGTGGCAGCAACATCTGCCTAGGGGATAGCAACTGGCGAGAGTGGCACAACAGCTGTCCGTTCCACAGCGGCGGCCTTAGCCCTGATGGATGCCGCCCACGACCATGTCGAGGCCGCCCACGCCCAGCTCATGGCGGTCACCACACAAATCAAACGAAGCTTCTCCGACAACGGTCGGCAACCCACGGCCGAAGAGTTGGCAATCGTCGAGAGCGTTCGAGCAGTTGTCCGTTCCTCCGCCACATACCTGGCAACGACGGAGCTCGTCCAAGCCCAGATCACGGCCGCCCATGCCCAGCTCGCAGCGGCCTTTTCCAAAGAGATGGCGGATGCGGATGGCGAGATGCTTGCCGAGTATGGTGTGATGGATGCCATGGAGCCCCTTCCCCAGGAGACCGTCGGGTGCGAGCTAGACATGGAGGAGGCGACGGAGATTGACGAGCACCAGCTGTAGTAGTACTCTTTGTTTTGTTTAATTAAGAGCGCCGGTCTTTAATTTGTTAGAGTAATGTTTAGGCCAGCTAGCTCTATTTAATTGCTCAACTTGCTCGATTAAGAAGTGTGGGTGTGTTGTAGTCTCCTTTGTGTACCCAAATTATGCAATGACATGGATGACCACTCTAACCAGGGAAATATGGAACAAAAATTTCTGACGTTCAAACTCCTCACACACAGGTTAATCTATCTAAATCCTTTGTGATGTTCACCTATCGTACACAATTCGGAATAACGGACCATGTCTGATGACACTGCGGGCTAGTTTTTTTTGCTGAACCGATTCAAAATTTTTGGCTTCAGTGGAAATATCTACCTTCCCGCCCCTCCCCCTTACCAAAAGCCACATTTCCCCTGTTTGTGCCTTCCTTTCCAAGTTGAAACCTTCACTTCTTGCTTGCAGCGCCGCCCCCCTTACCGGCGACCCTCCTTCACGCTGCTCGGCCTCGTCTATTCAGGCAGGTAATCCACACTAGACCCCCATCCTCCTCCTCCTTCCACATCCCACATGCCCCGACTGTCGGCGCGACACCTTCCACCCAAATCACCGACCCCTCCACCAAATAAGCGCCGCCCTAAGCCATGGTGCATGCAGTATAGCCAGGAGCTCAAGGAGCATTTGTCAGCGGAGAAGCAAATCACTGCCGCACGCGCGGATGAGGTTGCGATGGATACCATTCGTTCGGACCCCCAGATCTTGGAGGAGCACCTTGCCATTTACTAGCTACGCCGGTTAAGCATGTTCGGTTTACCTGTTGTGGGTGTTGCTCCTTCCTTTTCCTTAACAAATTCTAGTGAATTCTGCTATCTAATTTTACCATGCAATCTGTTGCTCCCATGTATATGTTCTATATGTCGTGTAGTGTGGTGCTCACCTATTAACTGTTTGGTTAATTAGTTGTCGTCTTCAATTAGCTGTTTTGTTCAATTCTGCAAATATGATGTTCAATTCTTCAGGCTGCAATTTTTTATTGTATTCCATGTCAGAAATAAATCGAATTTATCTTTACAAAATACATGAGAAACAAATACAATTGCTATATTTCCAAGTTGTCAAGCATGCTTGGTTTGGTTATACATTGTGCAATGTGGTGCTTAGTTAATGTTTGGTTCATTTGTGTTGTGGTGTTTAGTTAACTGTTTGGTTCAATTCTGCAATGTGATGGTCAATAGTTGTGGATGCATTCTGTTATTGCATACCATGTGAGAAGTAAATCGGATTTGGCTGTACTAATACATGATAAACAAATACAATTGCTATATTTCCAAGTTGTTATGCATGCTTCGTTTGGTTAACTATCTGATCTTTTATTAGGAGTATGTTATATTGTGCAATGTGGTGCTCAGTTACTGTTTGGTTCATTTGTTGTGGTGTTTAGTTAACTGCTTGGTTCAATTCTGCAATGCGATGTCCAATTCTCGTGGGTAGAATTTTGTATTTTTGTGCATGTGAGGAGTAAATCAAATTTGGCTGCACTTAATACATGAGAAACATATACAAGTGCTACATTTCCTAGTTCTTAATCATGCTTGGTTTGGATAAATGGGTTTTCCATGTGGCTTGTATTATTTTTCATCAACATGTTTTACTGATAGCATGCAAACCCTTACTTAACCTGATGACTAACTACCTTATTTGTGTTGCAGGGAAACAATAGGAAGCACTGAGGTTTACAATTGAGGTTAGCACGTGCATGGTCCGTTGTCTAATAGCACATTATTGTGCAATAGCAGGAACCATTCTAATATTTAGTTTTTTAACAAACTTGCACATGTATGTCATGCTGTTAGAGGTTTTGACCCACTCTTCGACCCTTTTTGTATATGGGGAAATGAGTTGTCCATGAATGTCAATCAAGTCAGGAAACTCAGAAAGGTTGTTAGGATAAAGAAATTAGCGACAGAAAACAACAAGATCTTTGTCTGCACAATGAAGAAAACATCAGTTCACTACAAGATGTTACTAACTATTATACCTTGCCTTTTTTATTCCTTTGCCCCATTTCCAATATAGAGAAGATATTTATGCACATCCTTATTTTCAGGCCTTTCCAATGCAGTTCCCTAATTATTACCTCTCAAACCACCTCTATGGTCAGGAGGTGAGGAAGGTTTTCATACAACACCCACGGTTCAATATTGAAGTGTTCCTGAAGAGGACAAAGGATGGACAGTCAATCATCCACAGACATTGGCCTAAAGTTGCAAAGACCTTCAACATCAATGAAGGCTCTATATTCGGCTTGCGCATCAGCAGTTTTCCCGAAACTATCTATCCGTCTATGATGCTAATTCCGAAAGGTTCTAGATGTTGCATGTGAAACTTGGTGCTGGGGCAGTTGTGTAATGGGGTAGCTGAGTGCTGAAGCTATATCATGTTGTACTCTGATGTATTTCATTTATGAAATCCTGCTTCCTTAATATGGGAATGAAATATAATTTGTGTTTAATATGAATGTCAGCTAGATTAATAAATGGATTATTAATAATAGGGCAATTAGCCTGCTAATTGTTTTTGCTATTGCAAACGGTTATTGAGAAAATAAGGTAGGCGATGACCTAAGGCAATGCACACAGTTTCTATGAATAAACCGTGTTGGATCTATGAACAATCACACACGACATTCGCTTCAAAACTATTTGTGCTAGGCCACATTGTGCAAACGTTTACCACATAAAATCTCTGTGTGATGGACATGCTTTGCCACACAGTTTCTTCTACGCACCGTGTGTGGGTCATTCAATAACGCAAATGATAAAGTTGCTAATATTGTGTGCGATGGCAATGCTATCACAAATGATTTAACAGGGAAAATTGTGTGTGATGTAGCTGCGAACGGAAACATTTTCCTTGGAGCGACTGTGTGGGATGTATATATGAATGGAAACATTTAGCGGGGACTGACTATGTGGGATGTACTTGAGACCGGAAATGATTTCGCCTGTATAATTGTATTTTTTTAGCACTACTATACGTATAACCGTATTTGCTGGCTCGCCGGTCGCACACGACCTCATTTTGCCGAGCATGTGTACCTGGAGGGCATATCCTCGACGATTTCTGGGTCGTGTGGAAAGTACCCCCCTATCGCCCACACTCACTTGGCGATGGTTACAAATGCCGTTGCAGAAAGGGGTTAAAAACCGTTTGTATAGCACCTCGCTGTACCAGTGATGTGTCAAGTCTTCAGAACATTTCATCTTGCACATAGGTCAGTTACCTCCAAAGATAAACACGCCGAACATTGCATTCATGCCTTGGAGTATGTTCCAAGTCTTTGGAAGATTTCATCTTGATTCCTCCATGAGGCCTGACGAATGTGGCCCACTGGTTGGTCATCTGGGGGTCCTCGACCCAGCCCATGTCTTGGAGCCGACGTGGTTAACACCTCCTATATCCACGATGTTGGGGAACGTAGCATGCTATTTCAAAAAAAATTCCTACGATCATGTAAGATCTATCTAGGAGATGCATAGCAATGAGAGGGGGAGAGTGTGTCCACGTACCCTCGTAGACCGAAAGCAGAAGCATTTAGTTAACACGGTTGATGTAGTCGAATGTCTTCACGATCCAATCGATCCAAGTACCGAACATATGACACCTACGTGTTCAGCACACGTTCAGCTTGATGACGTCCCTCGAACTCTTGATCTAGTAGAGGGTCGAAGGAGAGTTCTATCAGCACGACGGCGTGGTGACAATGTCAATGATGTGATCCGTGCAGGGCTTC
The DNA here is from genome assembly GCF_002162155.2 of Triticum dicoccoides. Lineage (NCBI taxonomy): Eukaryota > Viridiplantae > Streptophyta > Magnoliopsida > Poales > Poaceae > Triticum > Triticum dicoccoides. The sequence goes on from NC_041391.1 coordinate 174,744,175, forward strand.
GCCTAAGCACTATGACGCTATGACCGGAGGAGTACTCTATGGAGGGGGGCACCACAAACGGCGAAGAGAACAATTGATGTGTGATACGTCTCCAATGTATCTATAATTTTTGATTGTTCCATGCTATTATATTACCTATTTTGGATGTTTAATGGGCTTTACTATACACTTTTATATCATTTTTGGGACTAACCTACTAACCGGAGGCCCAACCCAAATTGCTGTTTTATTGCCTATTTCAGTGTTTAGTAGAAAACGAATATCAAACGGAGTACAAATGGAATGAAACCTTCGGGAGAGTTATTTTTGGAACAAACACAATCCAGGAGACTTGGAGTCGATGTCAAGAAGCAGACGAGGAAGCCACGAGGCAGGAGGGCGCGCCCTAGGGGGGTGGGCGTGCCCCCCACCCTCGTGGGCCCCTCATGGCTCCCCTGGCCAAGTTCCTTCGCCTATATATACTCTTATACCCTGAAAACATCCAGGAGCACCACAAAAACCTATTTCCACCGCCGCAACCCTTCTGTACCCGTGAGATCCCATCTTGGGGCCTTTTTCGGCACTCCACCGGAGGGGGAATCGATCACGGAGGGCTTCTACATCAATGCCATAGCTACTCCGATGAAGTGTGAGTAGTTTACCACAGACCTTCGGGTCCATAGTTATTAGCTAGATGGCTTCTTCTCTCTCTTTGATTCTCAATACAAAGTTCTCCTCGATCTACTTGGAGATCTATTCGATGTAATACTTTTTGCGGTGTGTTTGTTGAGATCCGATGAATTGTGGGTTTACGATCAAGATTATCTATGAACAATATTTGAATCTCCTCTGAATTCTTTTATGTATGATTTGTTATCTTTGCAAGTCTCTTCGAATTATCAGTTTGGTTTGGCCTACTAGATTAATCTTTCTTGCAATGGGAGAAGTGCTTAGCTTTGGATTCAATCTTGCGGTGTCCTTTTCCAGTGACAGCAGGGGCAGCAAGGCACGTATTGTATTGTTGCCATCGAGGATAAAAAGATGGGGTTTATATCATATTGCTTGAGTTTATCCCTCTACATCGTGTCATCTTTCCTAATGTGTTACTCTGTTCTTATGAACTTAATACTCTAGATGAATGCTGGATAGCGGTTGATGTGTGGAGTAATAGTAGTAGATGCAGAATTGTTTCGATCTACTTGTCGTGGACGTGATGCCTATATACATGATCATACCTAGATATTCTCATAACTATGCACTTTTCTATCAATTTCTCGACAGTAATTTGTTCACCCAGCGTAATACTTATGCTATCTTGAGAGAAGCCACTAGTGAAACCTATGGCCCCCGGGTCTATTTTCCATCATATAAGTTTCCGATCTACTTTATCTTACAATCTTTACTTTCCAATCTACATCATAAAAATACCAAAAATATTTATTATCTCTATTAGATCTCACTTTTGCAAGTGGCCGTGAAGAGATTGAGAACCCCTTATCACTTTGGTTGCAAGGTTATTATTTGTTTGTGCAGGTACGAGGGACTTGGAGTGTAGCCTCCTACTGGATTGATACCTTGGTTCTCAAAAACTGAGGGAAATACTTACGCTACTTTTCTGCATCACCCTTTCCTCTTCAAGGGAAAAACCAACACATGCTCAAGAGGTAGCAAGAAGGATTTCTCGCGCCGTTGCCGGGGAGGTCTACGCTCAAGTCAAGACATACCAAGTACCCATCACAAACCCTTATCCCCCGCATTACATTATATTCCATTTGCCTCTCATTTTTATCTCCCCCACTTCACCCTTGCCGTTTTATTCGCCCTCTCTTTCTTGTTCACCTCTTTACCGTTTGCCTTTCCTTTGCCATGGCCGAATCGAAAAAGGCTAAGGGTTCTCTCCTGGGTTTTAGGACTTTGGATTGTCCCTCTGTCTTCTCTAAGCTCATAAATAATGATGATGTGGAAAGACCTACCGGGTTTATCAATGAGAGTTTGAATAATCTCGATGAAGATGACCCCGAAATTTTTCGTTATTTACTTGATGTGTCTTTAAAAGATGCTTGGGATAGGTTATTAAGGATTCAAGCTAGCTATGTGCCTCAATATCAAATTGAGGTATACCTACAAAGTTTTTATGTTGGCTTACCCTCTTCGTTCAAGCAAGTTTTAGATTCTATTTTTAAAGAAGGTTTTCTTGAGGGGGATCGCATAGATACCTATGAAAAAAATTAAAACAATATTTGGGCACCCCATGAGTGAGAAGGTTGAATCCACCTCTCTTTTGTGCTTTTATCAAAATGAAATTATCAAAGAAATGAAGGCTAGCTTAGATGCAAATTTCCGTAGCATGCTTAATCTCTCTTCCACCATTAATGGCCACGTGCTTTCTCGAAATAGAAATATAAATGCTATAGACAAGAATTTTTCTCTTTTCTTTCCAAATACCAAAGATGAAACACTTAGTTCTATTCTTGCTTTTATGCCTAGCTAGGGGCGTTAAACGATAGCGCTTGTTGGGAGACAACCCAATTTTATTTTTGTTCCTTGATTTTTGTTCCTGTGTAGTAATAAATAATTCATCTAGCCTATGTTTAGATGTGGTTTTATATTTTAATTAGTGTTTGTGCCAAGTAGAACCTATAGGATCATCTTGGGTGATAGTTAATTTAATCCTGCTGAAAAACAGAAACTTTTGTGCGCATGAGAATAATTTTAATAAATCACATAAACGTGCTTTTCAGTTGATTCTTTTTGCAGTAGATTAATGGCCAAATTTCCTAGGACTTCCTATTTTGGTAGATTTGTTAGGGTTCCAGAATTATTCGAAAGTTACAGATTGCTACAGACTGTTCTGTTTTTTGGCAGATTCTGTTTTTGTGTGTTGTTTGCTTATTTTGATGAATCTATGGCTAGTATCGGGGGTTATGAACCATAGAGAAGTTGCAATATAGTAGGTTTAACACCAATATAAATAAATAATGAGTTCATTACATTACCTTAAAGTGCTGGTTTGTTTTCTTGCACTAACGGAGCTCATGAGATTTTCTGTTGAGTTTTGTGTTGTGAAGTTTTCAAGTTTGGGGTAAAGATTTGATGGATTATGGAATAAGGAGTGGCAAGAGCCTAAGCTTGGGGATTCCCAAGGCACCCCAAAGTAAATTTCAAGGACAACCGAAATCCTAAGCTTGGGGATGCCCCGTAAGGCATCCCCTCTTTCGTCTTTGTCTTTCGGTAACTTTACTTGGGGCTATATTTTTATTAACCACATGATATGCGTTTTGCTTGGAGCGTCTTGTATGATTTGAGTCTTTACTTTTTAGTTTACCACAATCATCCTTGCTGTACACACCTTTTAGAGAGACACACATGAATTGGAATTTATTAGAATACTCTATGTGCTTCACTTACATTTTTTGAGCTCGATAATTTTGCTCTAGTGCTTCACTTATATCTTTTTAGAGAACGGCAGTGGTTTTATTTTTTTAGAAATTATTGATCTCTTATGCTTCACTTATATTATTTTGAGAGTCTTTAGAACAGCATGGCATTTGCTTTGGTTATAAAATTAGTCCTAATATGATGGGCATCCAAGTTGGGTATAATAAAAACTATCATATCAAGTGCATTGAATACTAGGATCAATTTGATACTTGATATTTGTTTTGAGATATAAAGGTGGTAATGTTAGATTCATGCTAGTTTGGTAATTATGAAATTTAGAAATACTTGTGTTAAAGTTGGCAAGTCCCGTAGCATGCACGTATGGTGAACGTTGTGTGACAAATTTGTAGCATGGGGGTGTTCTTTGATTGCCTTCCTTATGAGTTGAGGTCGGGATCGTGTGATGGTTAACTCCTACCAACCCTTCCCCTAGGATCATGCACAGTAGTACTTTGCTTCGAGGGCTAATAAAATTTTGCAATAAGTATATGACTTCTTTATGACTAATGTGAGTCCATGGATTATACGCACTCTTACCCTTCCACAATTTGCTAGCCTCCACGGTAGCGTGCATTGCCCTTTCTCACCTTGAGAGTTGGTGCAAACTTCGCCAGTGCATCCAAACCCCGTGATAAGATACGCTCTATCACACATAAACCTCCTTATATCTTCCTCAAAACAGCCACCATACCTACCTATTATGGCATTTCCGTAGCCATTCCAAGATATATTGCCATGCAACTTTCCACCATTCCGTTTATCATGACACGCTCCATCATTGTCATATTGCTTTTGCATGATCATGTAGTTGACATAGTGTTTGTGGCAAAGCCACCTTTATAAATCTTTCATACATGTCACTCTTGATTCATTGCATATCCCGGTACACTAATAGAGGCATTCACATAGAGTCATATTTTGTTCTAAGTATTGAGTTGTAATTCTTGAGTTGTAAATAAATAAAAGTGCGATGATTTCCATTATTAGAGCATTGTCCCAAGTGAGGAAAGGATGATGGAGACTATGATTCCCCCACTAGTCGGGATGAGAGTCCGGACTTTATGAAAAATAAAAGAGGCTAAAGAAGCCCAAGAAAAAAGAGGCCAAAGAAGCCCACCAAAAAAGAAAAAAAGAAAAAAAATGAAAGAAAAGAGAGAGGGACAATGTTACTATCCTTTTTCCACACTTGTGCTTCAAAGTAGCTCCATGAGCTTAATGATAGAGAGTCTCCTCTGTTGTCACTTTCATATACTAGTGGGAATTTTTCATTATAGAACTTGGCTTGTATATTCCAATGATGGGCTTCCTCAAAATTCCCTAGGTCTTCGTGAGCAAGTAAGTTTGATGCACACCCACTTAGTTTCTTTTGTTGAGCTTTCATACATTTATAGCTCTAGTGCATCCGTTGCATGGAAATCCCTACTCCTCGAATTGACATCAATTGATGGGCATCTCCATGGCCTATTGATTAGCTGCGTTAATGTGAGACGTTCTCCCTTTTTTTCTTCTCACACAATCCCTATCATCATACTCTATTCCACCCATAGTGCTATATCCATGGCTTATGCTCATGTATTGCCTGAGGGTTGAAAAACCTGAAGCGCGTTAAAAAGCACAAACCAATTGCTTGGCTGAAACCGGGGTTGTGCATGATGGGAGTATTTTGTGTTACAAAAGTGAAGCATGGCCAAACAATATGATTTTGTAGGGATAAACTTTCTTTGGCTATGTTATTTTTATAAGACATGATTACTTTGTTAGTATGCTTGAAGTATTATTATTTTTATGTCAATATTAAACTTTTATCTTGAATCTTTTGGATCTGAACATTCATGCCACAATAAAGAAAATTACATTGAGAATTATGCTAGGTAGCATTCCACATCAAAAATTCTGTTTTTATCATTTACCTACTGGAGGACTAGCAGTAATTAAGCTTGGGGATGCTTGATACATCTCCAACGTATCTATAATTTTTGATTGTTCCATGCTATTATATTACTTGTTTTGGATGTTTAATGGGCTTTACTATACACTTTTATATCATTTTTTGGGACTAACCTACTAACCGGAGGCCCAGCCCAAATTGTTGTTTTATTGCCTATTTCAGTGTTTCGCAGAAAAGGAATATCAAATGGAGTCCAAACGGAATGAAACCTTCGGGAGAGTTATTTTTGGAACAAACGCAATCCATAGACTTGGAGTGGACGTCAAGAAGCAGACGGGGAAGCCACAAGGCAGGAGGGCGCGCCCTAGGGGGGGTGGGCGCACCCCCACCCTCATGGCTCCCCTGACCGACTTGCTTCACCTATATATACTCTTATACCCTGAAAACATCCAGGAGCACCACGAAAACCTATTTGCACTGTCGCAACCTTCTGTACCCATGAGATCCCATCTTGGGGCCTTTTTCGGCGCTCCGCCAGAGGGGGAATCGATCATAGAGGGCTTCTACATCAACGCCATAGCCTCTCCGATGAAGTGTGAGTAGTTTACCACAGACCTTCGGGTCCATAGTTATTAGCTAGATGGCTTCTTCTCTCTCTTTGATTCTCAATACAAAGTTCTCCTCGATCTTCTTGGAGATCTATTTGATGTAATACTTTTTGCGGTGTGTTTGTCGAGATCCGACGAATTGTGGGTTTATGATCAAGATTATCCATGAACAATATTTGAATCTCCTCAGAATTCTTTTATGTATGATTTGTTATCTTTGCATGTCTCTTCGATATATCAGTTTGGTTTGGCCTACTAGATTGATCTTTCTTGCAATGGGAGAAGTGCTTAGCTTTGGGTTCAATCTTGCGCTGTCCTTTCCCAGTGATAGCAGGGGCAGCAAGGCACGTATTGTACTGTTGCCATCGAGGATAAAAATATGGGCTTTATGTCATATTTCTTGAGTTTATCCCCCTACATCATGTCATCTTGCCTAATGTGTTACTCTATTCTTATGAACTTAATACTCTAGATTCATGCTGGATAGCGATCGATGCGTGGAGTAATAGTAGTAGATGCAGAATCGTTTCGATCTACTTGTCATGGACGTGATGCCTATATACAGATCATGCCTAGATATTCTCATAACTATGCACTTTTCTATAAATTGATCGACAGTAATTTGATCACCCACCGTAATACCTATGCTATCTTGAGAGCAGCCACTAGTGAAACCTATGGCCCCCGGGTCTATTTTCCAACATATAAGTTTCCGATCTACTTTATTTTGCAATCTTCACTTTCCAATCTACATCAAAAAAATACCAAAAATATTTATTATCTCTATTAGATCTCACTTTTGCAAGTGGATATGAAGGGATTGACAACCCCTTATCGCGTTGGTTGCAAGGTTCTTATTTGGTTGTGCAAGTACGAGGGACTTGGAGTGTAGCCTCCTACTGGATTGATACCTTGGTTCTCAAAAACTGAGGGAAATACTTATGCTACTTTGCTGCATCACCCTTTCCTCTTCAAGGGAAAAACTCATGCATGCTCAAGAGGTAGCAAGAAGGATTTCTAGCGTCGTTGCCGGGGAGGTCTACGCTCAAGTCAAGACATATCAAGTACCCATCACAAACCCTTATCCCTCGCATTACATTATTTGCCATTTGCGTCTCGTTTTCCTCTCCCCCACTTCACCCTTACCGTTTTATTCGCCCTCTCTTTCTTGTTCGCCTCTTTACCATTTGCCTTTCCTTTGCCATGGCCGAATCGAAAAAGGCTAAGGGTTCTCTCCTGGGTTTTAGTACTTTGGATAGTCCCTCTGTCCTCTCTAAGATCCTAAATAATGATGTTGTGGAAAGACGTACCGGGGTTATCAATGAGACTTTGAATAATCTCGATGAAGATGATCCCGGAATTTTTCGTTATTTACTTGATGAGTCTTTAAAAGATGCTTGGGATAGGTTATTAAGGATTCGAGCTAGCTATGTGCCTTAGTATCAAATTGAGGTATACCTACAAAGTTTTTATGTTGGCTTACCCTCTTCGTCAAGCAAGTTTTAGATTCTATTTTTGAAGAAGGTTTTCTTGAGGGGGATCCCATAGATACCTATGAAAAAATGAAAACTATATTTGGGCACCCCATGAGTGAGAAGGTTGAATCCACCTCTCTTTTGTGCTTTTATCAAAATGAAATTATCAAAGAAATGAAGGCTAGCTTAGATGCAAATTTCCGTAGCATGCTTAATCTCTATTCCACCATTAATGGCCACGTGCTTTCTCAAAATAGAATTATAAATGCTATAGACAAGGAATTTTCTCTTTTCTTTCTAAATACCAAACACTACAAAAAAAGACACATCCGTGACTTTTGGGCCAAACGAATTTTTTTTCTGTCATACATATAACACTTCTATGACGATAATTGTGACAAAACCTGGTATCATCATAGATGTGGTGGGCTCCTACTTCTATGACAAAAAATCATGACAGAAAATGGGCTTTTCGTCCTGGGCGGGCCGGAGACGCAGCTGCATGACATTCTTTGGGCCATCCATGACGGAAAAAACCGTGGTAGAAGTGAGGGCGAGGGAAATTTCGGGTAGTTCCCGGTTACGGTGGGTGGTCGGGGGCCGAGCGATGCGTGTTTCTCTCGTACACATACGCGCGTGTGTGCGAGGCGTTGGCTCTAACTGAACCCGAGCGAGGCGTTGGGCTCTAACTGAACCCGAGCGATTGCACTGCAGGCTACGTGTTATTGAACCCGAGCGATCGATTCCTTCGCTACTACTGCTAACTGAAGCCGATCGATGCTGCCTCTCTGGATGAACAGTGAGC
>NC_041391.1:174752963-174769350 GCF_002162155.2 Triticum dicoccoides
GGTGGGAGTGGATGAACAGGACCCGTGGCGTTACCTCTGGATGAACAGGACCCCGATCGATTGAGCCGGTTGGGGCTGGATGAACAGGACCCCGTGGAGGGCTGGATGAACAGGACGACCCCGTGGAGGGCGGGATGAACAATAGACGGTGGAGGGGTGCATGAACAGTAGCCCGTGGAGGGGTGGTTGAACAGGAGCCCATGGAGAGGGGTGGTTGAACAATAGCCGGTGGAGTACCGCACGGTGGAGGCTGGATGAACAGGAGCTCGTGGATGAACAGTCGCAGGTGGAGGCCGGAGGAGGTCAACGGTGGATGAACAGTAGCCCATGGAGGCTGGAGGATGTCGACAGTGGAGATGAATAGTATCCCGTGGAGTCCCGTTTTGCGGTACGCCACACCCCTCCCGATGAACAGGACCCCCGTTTCGACCGTAGCGCTCCAACACAAGTCCATTTCGTCCATTTTGCTGTACGCCACACCCCTCCCGATCAACAGGACCCCCATTTCGACCGTAGGAGGTCCGTTTCCTCCGTTTTGTGGTACGCCAGACCCCTCCCGATGAACAGGATCCCATTTCGAACGTGGCCAGCCAAACACAAGGTCGTTTCCTCCGTTCTGTGGTACGCCAGGCTTCATTTCTATCGCATGTTCCGTCCAAGCCCTCCCGATGAACACGACCACGCATTCCGTTCCGACCCAGCCGGTTGGCTCCCACGCGTTCCATTGCCTCCCGATGAACATGACGCATTCTGTTGCCTCCCCATGAACATGACGATGACGTTGTTTCTCCGTTCCGACCCAGCCATGTAAACAAGCCCTGGCCATACGTATATATGCGCGAGTAGGCATTCGAAACCCCGACCGTATATACACATACGTGGGCGTATTTTCTTTTTGGCGCACTGGCCGCTGTACGTACGTGTACATGCTACGTGCGCACCTCTACTACGACACGTGCGCGCCTCTACATCAACCAGTATATATGTATGTACACGTTCGCGACCAGAATGACAACGCTACGTACGCTTCGACCAGGTGGGACCCGACTGTGAGGCACTTCCTTGCGTGCGAAGATGTAGCTGGTGGGTCCCAGCAGTCAGGGGGCCGAATCATTTTTTCGGACGCACTTCCTTGCGTGTGAAGATGTAGCTGGTGGGTCCCAGCAGTCAGGGGGGCGAATGTTTTTTTTGCCCGGACGCACTTCCTTGCGAGCGAAGATGTAGCTGGTGGGTCCCAGCAATCAGGGGGGAAATGTTTTTTTTCGTGAAATAAGGTGGCCTGTCCGGTGGGTCCCTGCTGTCAGGTGGAGGAATAATTATTTTGCGCGTAATAAGGAGGCATTTCCTTGCTGCGGCGTGGACCTAGCTGTCAGCCTCTCCACGTACAGTCCACTTCAGATGCATGTCGGTCGTTTACCATGTTGACCAGGCCGTGCCGAGAGCACCAGGGCGGTGGACGACGGCGAGGCCTAGGAAGGGAATGACACGGAGGCAGGGAAGACTCGGTAGTTGTTTCCTACGCGGAGGGGAGTACGACTGTACGAGGGTTTGCTGGTTCATGTGTCGTCGCTAGAGAATAACAGCAGGTGTGGGTCAATAGAGGGATGGCTAGGCCAACGATGGGAGTATGGTGGGGCAGTGAGGCCTGCGCGGCAGCACAGCCGACCACGGGGAGGAGGGAGCAGGCAGTCCCGCCGGCGCTTGTTTGAGCGGCTAGAGCAGGAAGAGCCGAGATTGAAGAAGCACGACGGCCGTTGGATGGAAATCCAAAAGTCTCAAATCTGTGGAAAACAGCATACAACCCATCTGCCATTATTTCTAATAATTTACAGCCCATTTGCTAATTCTTAAGGTTTTTTTGGATCCCATATTCTTTTTGTTAGCCTTACGACCCGTATTATGGCCACGGTTAAATAATTATACGAAATTTTGCATATTTTGGTGCAGTCCGAACTGTTTTTAATCCTGAAATTTCGAGTCACATTCAAACTGATTTAAAAAATAAATGTATATCAATATAAAATCCAACAAATTGTCCATGCATAAAAATCAATGCAATTTAAAATCTCGAAATGAAAGAAAGAAATTTGAAACTAATTGCCAGTTTGATGTGTTTTAAAAATGTACATCCCATTTCTCATTACTGATAGGCCATTTTCTCGGCTAGTCAAATGAAGCTCTCCTCGTCTTGAAAGATTTGCAGCCCAATAGGCCTGACAAAGCGACTTACTTGGAAAATCACAAAAAAACTGGGCTGTGGCCATGGAATCAGCTGCGGCCATGGACCCAGCTGTCAGCCTCTCCACGTACAGTACTTTTCCGATGGAAGTCGGTCGTTGACCACATTGACCATGCCGCGCCGAGAGCACCATGGCGGTGGACGACGGCGAGGCCTAGGAAGGGGACGACGCAGAGCCGGGGAAGACGCGGCAGTGGATGCCCACGCGTAGAGGAGTATGAGGGTTCACTGGTTCGGCTGCGGTGTGAGGCTGCCGCCGCCGCAGAATAACAGGGGGAGTGGGTGAGTGGAGGGATGTCCTGGGCAACGGTGGGAGTAGTATGGGGGCGGTGAGGCCTCCGCGGTAGCACAGCCGGCCACGGGAGGCAGGAGCATGCGGCACGACCGGCGCTGCTTTGGGCGGCTGGAGCAAGAAGGCCAGAGGTTGAAGAAGCACTACGGTCATTGGATGGACATCGTACGGTCACTGGAGCTAGAATCGTTCATATATTGACTAAGTTGACAAAGCCCTCCGTCCCCGTCAACTTAGTAGGCCCACAAGTCAGCCTCCCACTATGGTGGGTCCCAGCTGGCAGGGGGGTATTCATTTTTTAGCGCAATAAGAAGGCAATTCCTTGCGTGCGAAGATATAGTTGGTGGGTCCGACCTGTCAGCGGGGGAAACTTTTTTCATGAAATACAGAGGCCCTTCCGGCGGGTACCAGATGTCAGGTGGAGGAATCATTATTTTGCGCGTAATAAGGAGGCATTTCCTTGTGTACGGCCATGGACCCAGCTGTCAGCCTCTCCACGTACAGTCCACTTCCGATGGATGTCGTTTGTTGACCAAGTTGACCACACCGTGCCGAGAGCACCAAGGCGGTGGACGACGGTGAGGCCTACGAAGGGAACGACACGGAGCCGGGGAAGACACGATAGTGGCTGCCCACGCGGTGGAGAGTACGAGGGTTGACTCGTTCGGCTGTCGTCGCTGGAAAATAACAGGAGGTGTGGGTGGGTAGAGGGATAGACAGGCCAGGGATGGGAGTATGATGGGGCCGTGAGGCCTGCCCAGCAGCACAGCCGGCCACGGGAGGCGGGAGCAGGCGGTTCCGACAGTGTTGGTTTGGGCGGCTGGGGCAGGAAGATCAGAGACTGAAGAAGCACGATTGCCGTTAGATTGACATCTCACGGTCTGACGCTGGTAGAGTCGATTGTTGACTAAGTTTCTTTTTTTGAGAAACCTTGTGTACGCATGAACTTAGTAGGCCCACAAGTCAGCCTCCAAATCTGTGGCAGACAACATAAAGCCCATTTGCTATTTTTTATAGTTTGCAGCCCATGCATTCGCTAATTCTTAAGTAATTTATTGCAACCCATTTTCTGCCCGGGACTACGGTCAAAAAGTTCAACCTTATTTTGCATATTTCAGTGGAGTCCGAACTGTTGTAATCCCGAAATGATGAACATTTTTTTAGAACTTATTGATTTGCCAAAAAATCATTTTGTTTTTGTAAGCAAATAAGACGTGGGACAATTGAGTTGGTTTAAGGGAAAACCAGTGGTTAAAAAATCAGCACTGGGTGGGAAAAAACAACAAAAAAGGATGCAAATATGAAAAGGGAATTTTATGTGTTTTCAATATAATAATACGTGTATATGAACTAGTAAAACTATAGGTAGAGATTAGAAAACGGATGTAGGACATGCATTTTTCAAGAGGAAAATAGAACTGGGTTGTGTGTTTGATTCAGTAAAAAAATTGCCTGCGTTAACTAACGCTGGCGGGCCAGAGGCCAGTAGATACCTGCTAGATCTTTGTGCCCCATTATCGTCATCGGCTGGGCCTGTTAAAAACAAAACCAAGCCTGGGCAGTCTACAGCCCAGTTGAAACTTGCTCGACCTGAAAAAACAATATACTGTCTGGAAAAAAATGAAAAAATATACATGCTCAATAAACGAGAGAATTCTGCAAGTACAGACTGATAACTGGGATGCAGCAGGGATATTGTTTTTTCGTCGTGATAATAAGTGCATGCACTTGTTTCAAAATAATTGGAGAACTCAGAATTCGAACGGCAGGTGCTTATGCTACCCATCAAATAAAAATCAGGTGCCTGAAAATTTGTTTCGAAACAAATGATTCAGCTTTATATCCATGTTGACCCTCAGCATGATGGTTGGAAGCAAATGCAAGTTCACCAAAAGGTCGTTAACAACAATACCAACTTGCGGACGACAAGGTAGTACAACTACCAATAACAAACTAACTTATAATCTTTTTACTCCTGGCCTTAGTGTTCGTCGGGTACAAAATCTTGCAGAGGACCAGCTCCCGCTCCTTCTCTTGCTCCAGGTCCCCGAGGTGGTACTGGTGCATCACCCAGTTGGTCCTCTGTTGGTCGAAGTTCTTGTTGGTGTGCAGCACCAGAATCTTTGTGATGCCCGTCTGCCGGCCGTTGACCATCACCGGCAAGGGATTGCCGGTCTTGTACCACATCGCGTGCATGCCACACTCCAACTGTATCTTGCGACACTTCCACATGCCCCTTTTGAACGCCCTAGAATTGCGCTGGAAGATATGCTTCCTTAGGCCACTCTGTGTGATACCTGCAGTATTGTCAAATACAGGTTTTAGTGTACGTAGTTGGCATTATCATAACATCTTTGGCATGTTGCAGTCACTTGTTTCACTTTTTATTAACTGTCAAATTGTAATTGCTTCACCAGGTCTGCGTCTAAAAAGAAAATAGAGCTATAAACAAAGGAATATGTTTGTGCAAGTAGACGCCGGTCAATGTCTTACCTGGAAGTTTCTCAGGTTGGGTGTAGCATATGCGGTGCTCGCTGTCGATGGTTGGTATGAACAAATCTATGAGAGGGTGAGATCTCGCGCTCTCAGCACTCACTTTGTCCTCGAGGTGCTCGATCAGCTCCTGATCCGTGGGATCGAACTTGACGCCAGCCGATATCACCGGCCAATCCTTCTTCGACTTGCATCGGTAATTCCAGTTATATGGTACTCAATGTATGATCAATCGACTGTTTTAAGTGAATGATGAAAGATTTCGACAGATAAGTGGTACTCCAAATCTGAAGTCCAGAATACCCGAACACGCCGCTGGGATTCTTGTGTCACCTCACGCGCAGCGTGTTGTCACGTCAATTCAATGTGTGGACATGATGAATAATTTTTTTTGAAACTGGACATGATGAATAATTTGACCGACGTATACTAGTACTACTATCGTACTACTTATAGTCGTATTTAGTGTCACAATTTATACATAGGTTTAACTAACAAGTACGCACTTGAAGCCTAATTGATATATATATAATATGGCTTCTGCACAACATCTCCATCATCATTATCAGTACATCCTACGCAGGTGAGTTCGGATGCACTTGATCCCAGGAAGGCATCTATCCTTCAAACCAGAGGAGTGCTTCAAACTAACAACAGTACATAATATCCAACAAAAGAGGGTCGTGCTACAGCAGCAGAATACATGGCTCAGTCTAGATATCAGCACGAATCAAGTTGTTCATATTTGTTGTTGGCATGAACCACATCGCCGCATGTCGGGTTTGCAAAAGCCATCCATCGCATGGAAGCTTGATGCCTTTCACACACTGAAGATTATCTGGCAACAAGCTGTGTCGACGAATCTCTGGATATGGTGATTCATGAAACCCATGGTATGATGTGTAAACATAGTCCCCCCTGATGAATGGAAGTTGCATAGCACGGTAATCATCGCTAGTGATATGATCGATGATTGGTTGGATGATCGGATAATTGAGCCCGAGGAACAAGGAGTGGTTGCCGAGGCTGTGAACCCACCTCCAATTGAATACGCCTGGCCCAACGGAGCTGGCATCTTTCTCGAACACGAAGCAGCCATAGCCATCAATGTCACGAACGCCCCATGCATTGTACTGCATGTGGTTTGATTTAATGGTTTGGTCAATTTGGTACGTGCGAATGAGCATCAAATGGCCGCTGTTAGCTGAATGAGCGACAAACCACCACCCATCGGTTGGTATGATTCCAGGTCCTGGAATCATGATGGCCAGCGCATTTGCGTCTGCTGCAACAATTCAAATTGGAGACCAAAAGGACAAAAATAAACAATCATGTTCAGAGTATGTGTGGAATTAAGATTATTATAACAGTGACACATATCATAGACAGAGAATTGCAATGTCGTGGTCATAATCATACCCCAAGTTAAAAAAACAAGCCAATGGCTTTCATATTCTAGCAATATGTCATGGTTCAAACATCATGTAACAATGAGAGAGGAGAACAGCTATGACAGAGCCTACTCATATTCTACCATAGCACTTACTACTACTGTTCTCATATCAATTCTAAGCAATAACATGCGTTGTTATAAAAATCTTGGAAACGAGAGTAACATATAGCAATCATGATGTTATGCTCATAATATGTATTCTAACCATCATTAGATGTCAATTGTTCTCATATCAACTCTAACAATAACATGTGTGGTCATAAAAATCTAGGAAATGAGAGGAACATATACTCCCTCCGTCCCAAAATAACTGTCTTAAGCTTAGTACAACTTTGTACTAGAGCTAGTACAAATTTGAGACACTTATTTTGGGACGGAGGGAGTAGCAATGATGTGGTTATAGACATACTATCTATTCTAAATTTGTAACAATGAACAGGTAGTCGTATTCATGAGGTAAAGATGAGATGAGATAGAACAATTACAGGACGATAGATTCCACCAGTATAGGCAGCCAATCTGTGCGTCGACCGCGTAAACAATGCCATCATGCACTATAGCATCAGACAGAAATGTTGCCTCAACAGGATTGATAATGAGCCATAACCATGTATGGCGACCGGATTCCAGATAGACTAATCCCATGTTGAACAAGGCAATGAGCTTGTAATCCATGTAGTCTTCTGATGGTGTGGGCACTTCGCAGATTACAACTTTCAGCAAACAGAGGTCGAGCCAAAAGCTTGATGCGTCTCGTGCGTAGTAGGCAGGAGTGTCTGGCGGGCCGCGAGGCTCGATGTCGGCGGTATCGAATGATGGAAGGGTGATCTCTCGCTGGGTGTAGATATCCATGAGACGCCACGGACTACCGGATTGGTGGATGACGACGATCTAGATGGCCTTCATGCCCGCCCAGTAGTGGCCGTGCATGAAGGACAGGTGGACGGGTAGTGGTAGCATGTCGAGGGGCACCACGGCAACCTCCATAGGATCGTCAAGTCGGTGTCTGGGCCACCTGTGAGGATCGAGCATCAGCAAGCAGGGTGTCTTGAAAAGAGTCGGATGGTTGTAGACGAGTAGACGGTACAAAGACACCGAGCATGCGGCCAGACGGACGGTGCTGAGTAGGTCCATACGATTACAGATCTACTCCAAGAGAACATCGGGGAGGGAATTCCAATCGCGGCTCTGCGTGTCAGTCGGTTCTGCCATTGGGGTTTTCGGTGCCTGCGAGCCAACGGGGAAGTGGATTTGGGCGGGCGAGCGAAGAAGCTTCTCCTCGTGTGGCCGAGCAGTGAGCGGGGGGATATGGTACACGCGAGCTACCAAGGAAGACGGCATGGACGGGTGAGCAGTGAGCGGGGGTAAATGGTGTGCGGCCGACGATGGGGAAGAGAGGAGGAAGAAGAAGAGAGGAGGAAGAAAAAGAGATGAGGAAGAAGAGTGGAAGACGGGGAAGAAAGTGCATTAAATCTCAGTTCTACTAGTACTACTACCAGGATATACCGTCCTTCAGAGTGTAAATAGTTACACCGATGACATGTGGGTCTACCACAAGAGGGCCCATATGTCAGTTAATGGAGGACAGAGGTGCGTAGGCGTATTTGCGGAAGCGTGCTCTACTGGCAAACATGATGGCAGTACTGGGTAAGGCTGATTTAGTAACACCAACACGCTGGTTCAGCTTATTAATTACGTGTGCCATCTGCTGCAGCGTGTATTGTCACTTCACTGCGAAGAGTAGTTGAATACAGTTCTCTCTGACCGAGATGGGGAATAATGGATGGTGAAGACTTCCTTTCTACAGTATTCCTATGCCTCTATGCTCACTTCACTCATTTTACTCCATATTTGTGAACAGAGGGAGGCTTTTACTCCATATTTGGGAATAGATGGAGTATCACCATATGGAGGGAGCAGAGGAAGCTTGAAATATGAACATGTTAATGGGAGGGAGTAAGCCCCATGCATGCATGCATGCAACATGCAACACTCACATGTACACATGGACGCACGCAACACTCACGCACCCATGCGGCACACAGCACACCACGCAACACACACGCTCACGCTCAAGTGCTCAACCTACTCCCTACGTCCGTGAAAGACTATACATTTAGAGATTTACACATTGACCAGGGCATAATTAATGCCCAAAAGTAGAAGACTTATGTGTGCATGCGACCATTGAGAGAAGAAGATTAAATGAAGGCCGTTGCATGCTGTAATTAAGGGCAGACATGTAGCCTATACCTAGAGCACAAGTTGGTGCATTAGTCAATCAATATTAATTTAGATTAAAGGCTAAATGCATTGGAAGTGTAGATGTACATCATGTACTACACTCTTTGTTTTTTAGCCGATGTACACTCTTTGTTGGAAGACCGAGGGAGGTACACGTGCATGCACTCACATACACAGCCAGGGTGGTTCACATGCAAGGGTTGGACTCGTGTCGCGCCTGCGTAAAGTTTTTTTTAAGTGATTTCTTTGCTCTGCCAACTGACAGGTGGGACCCAGAAACCAGGTGACAATTTAACCAGTCAACAAAGTGCCACGTCGACTATGTGGCCGGTCAGTAGGGTGCAATACGGTGCTCTACGATGAGCTAGTGATCGTATAATCACCGCAAAACTATATATAGTGACCGTAAAGAGCGTATTGTTACATACGTTGACCGCCAGTATATTTTTCTCATTTCAAATTAAGCCATATTAATCGGAAAGGACGCAATATGGACTAGTAGTACTAGTACTGCTTTGATGTGTCTCGTCAACTCGCCGAACGCGGAGAAGCTTGCTTACTATGCCTCTCCCTCGCCCACTCGCGTGGTGGTTCTTAGGACGAGGAGAGGGTTTTGAGTCTTTTGACTACAGCGCCCTCTCCCTCTCCCTCGCCCTCAATCGCGGTGGACGTGCAACAGTTCAATCGGTGTCAGATTGCCAAAAGCATGTTGTACTGTAGTATCATCATTGTTGGACCTTCCGAAGAGGCGAAGAGCCAAGTGCAAGGTTCACACGAGTACGAGCTGTTGAACCTCCCGAAGAGGCAAAGAGCCAAGCGCAAGGTTTTATAGGAGTTGTCATCCTAGTAGGAGTGTACTACAACTATAGCGAACGATGCTACTGTATGATGCCGCCACGTCACATATATCCAAAGCCGTGCCACCTTTTTTTCTCAAAGAGCATGTTGGAGCCCGTGCAACGACCACACAAGTTGCACGTACACATAACACATTTACTAGTAATAAATTCTAAAGGACAAATGCCGGTATGCCACACAAGTTCATCTCCAATTCATGTGATACATTTGTGCACGACTAGTCTACATATATTCACAGCCCTACCATTCACAATTGTTGTACTCCACTTACACGTCATAGATGGGCTACATGTCCTCCTCCAGGTTCCAGTCCCAGGTGTTCTTCATGGATGGCACGATCCATAGCGGTGGGCAACTGGAATCATTGTCGCAGCTTTCTAGTCCGGTTCCACACGATGGAGACTCATCCAAGCTAAAGTGGCATAAATCAGGGATAGTGTGTCCTAGCATGTAGTTCATCTGGCGGTGCGCACTAAAGACACAACCATGCTTCATGAACGGTAGGCCTTCCGTGTCGTGCACGGAAGGTGGCATCCGCTTCACAATGGGGTAGCTGTCCCCGATGAAAAGCGAGTACTCTCCAAGAGTGTTCCTTGGCACCCACATAGCATCACGGGGGTCAAACTCGGTGCCATTCATCTGGTACACGCGGCATCTCAGATCTGGACACATGGTGACATACATAGTCAAGGTCCATGCATAATAATGTTGTGCTCAAATATGGCGGTCAGTAATACTGTGCAGCAAATAGTACTACTCCGGCATAGAGGAGGTAAAATAACCGGGTTATTATATATAGCCATGCTTGGCTACATGGATGAGATAGTAAGACATGAAAAAACAAAAATGGTGGCAGCTAGTGGGTTCAAGTCTTCAAGGGCCTAGCTAGCTATACGCGTCCTCCAAGGTAAAAAGTACTCCTACTAGTAAAACAATGAAAGAGAAGGCGAGAGGGTTAAAAAATGGAATATCTGGGTAGATGGTGACGGTCCGATCGTGGTAGATTGTGTGACCATGTTGCACATCAGTGGTACCATGGGTAACGACTGCTAAGATAGTTGATCCCAATATGCCAAAGTCAGCTACAAGGTTCCAGGTTAGACCGAATCACGGATGCAAATGCACATCCAGGATCGGCGATCTTATTTTGATCGAGGGATGACTGGTCCCTGCAAAATAATGGAGTACCATTAGGGATGCAAATGATGGTTTGTGCATTCCGTTTGTAATCTCCCGTACCGTAGGATGGCAACCAGATGAAACAAGTCCCCTGGCTTGTCACCGCGAAGATGCGTCCTAGATGGCGCACGGCGTCTTCGAACGTGTAGGGGTACAAATCTGCCGCCGCCAACATGCGCCAGCCTTTTTCGTTACTGCCTCTTGCATTGATGGCAATCCTTGTGTCGAACACCTCGATGAGATAGTAATCGTCGTATCCGCATCGCTTTATCGGCGGGTCCGCAATTGCTATCTTCTTCAATCTCATGTAGGCATCATCATATGTATTCAAGCCCAGCCAGTCCGGAAGGCCAATCCCAATGGTGGAGAAGGGGTCTACCGGAGCGGCCGCACTACTGTGGATGTTGTGCAAAATGATGGTGGTATCCGGATGGAGATGCAAGCCAATCTTCGTTGGCACCGACCCAGACCTATATATAAGACGGTGGGCAGCAGAGAAATTACGAAATGGAAATGGAATAACTAAGTACTACATGATCAAACTCCATTACTGACCTACTCATCAGACAAAATCCGACTACCTCTCAACGTCGGCAACTCTAGCAGAGTCAACATGCAGCCATGGCCAGGGAGCGATGGACTATTCGAAGGATTGTCCCATAGAAGAACCTTCTCCTTGAGGACGCAAGGAAGAACAACAAGCATGGCCTTTTCCCAAGCCTGTTTAAGCACCGTCTTGAAAAAGTTGGTGCAGGAAGCACCGAGTCTTGCGGCGGTGAGGACGTCGGAGCGGCGTGAGATTTCTCCTAGAGGATTGTCGTCCAAGGTCTCCCAGCCCCGACGAGGAGGAGAACCGCCTGGCGAATCCATGGGAGCAGCGACGAACTGCCTTCTCTTCAGGGGGAGGGGCACTGGCGAGGAGGAGATAAGAGCGTAGTAACCGCAGGGCCTCGTCCCTTCCAACTGTAGATCGTTCCTTAGCGAAGGGGTGAGGCTACTATTTACTACTAGTACTGGCATTATGGAACGTTATGGGATTGCATTATACTGTAAATAATAGCACTAGTGAGAAATTTTTGGCACTAGGTAGTAGTTTTTGGCGTGGATTAAGAAATTTTGGGTATGTTTTTGCTTTTTTTGTACACGCCAACGAGTGTCAAAAAACGTCTTACATTATGTGACGGAGGAGTACGTACTCGTACCGTAGCAGTACTAGTACTACTTTTTCTCAACTAGTAGTGCGATATACTGTAGTTCTAGTCTAGTCTAGTATAGTGCACCAGTTTTGAACTCTTGAATCTCAGGGCCAAGGAGCTACAGTTGGAAGTGGAGGGTACTACTGTTCTCTATAACGATCACTGTACTATCAATGCAGGGAAAGTACACCTTCATAGTGGCCTAGTGGGTACTCTCGGTGCTCTATTCAGCTGCTCCTCTCACGTAGCTGGCCTACTCAGCCGCTCCTCTCACGCACACATTAGCAGCCTGTTTATCAGTGACGGTTACTGCGGGGGCAGAACATTTGAGTTATTTGATACAGCGAGACTAGGCTTTTCGCTTCCATTTGTGGAGGTGTAATGGATCTTGTCGAACTTTGTTAGTAGTTCCTTCTTTATGAATGAGATGAAGCAAAGCTTTTGCCTCCGTTTCAAAAAAAATATGTCAAGAGGAATTTCTTTTATAGTAGAGCCGATAATGGAGTGAAGTCCATGCGTGCAATGCCACAAGCTAGCTACAGAGTAGTAGTAGAGCACTTTACGTACAGAGCCATATTGCATAGTTCCCAATGCCCCGTCAGGCTTTTCTGGCTCCTCGGGCTTAATTGGGAGGCGCTAGTTTAAATATGCTACTAGCTGATGAGGAAGATGCAAGGGAGGTGCGGCTAGGGCGAGCACGCGAGCCACGGGATGCTGGGAAGGAAAACCCGTTCACGTGGCTAGGTTGTCCAGTGCACCCAGATTGTGGTGCCCCACATCCGTTTGACTTCTAAACTCAAACTACCCGTGTAAAATATTGGCTCGCAGCAAAGTGTAGTAGTACTTTTTTTTAAAAAGGCCGCTGTGCGTTCAGTCGGGATCAAACCCACAGAACGAGGTATACACTCCCGCGACCACTAGTAGTACTCGTTGGAGTACAACGCAACCTAGAATCGCCTTTTGTCGCTAGTAGTACGTACATTGTTCCTTACAAGAAACCCCTAATAATGCAAGAACCCACTAAAATGCCAAGAAACTACTACCACTTGCATACGTGGCAGACTTAAGATAAGACTACCTTATCAACCATTGTACATGCTCTTACCAACCAGCCCTACCAAGAAACGACTACTCTACAAAGTGCCGTTATAGGCACGTTTCAACCCATGGCCCTGTTTGGATACATTTGTTGTCAATCTAACCCTGCCATCCAAACACCACTTTGGTTAGAGTTAGTTCAGGGTTAGAATCTAACTCGAACCTCTGACAGGGCCCATGCCTCCCATTAAGTCAACGCCTTATATTCGACCGGGTGTTATGACTTGTGGGACCTACATGTCAGTCTGCACAAAAATCCCCGAGTGACCTCCTACCTCTGGCCCGTCCACCTAGTCATCCTCGGTCATGGGACGCAGCTACCGCCGTTAGCAGAAGGTGAGGTCAAAACCGCCGGCGGTGCGGAGCCCATGTTGCGGCAGCCCGGATGCCAGCTCCGTCCGGCGCTCGTGGCCGCTAGCTAGCCAAGATAGCTCCGTCTAGCTGCTTGTCTGCAAGGTTTGCTAGCTAGATTGGCATGGCAGCGCGGCGGCTTGCTCGCGCGCGCCGCGCTAAGGCCAGCCATATGGATCGAGCGAAGACCAGTGTGGCGGCTTGCTCACTCGTGAGTCACGCTCGGACCAGCCTACCAACCCGAGCGGAGGCCAGCACGGCGTCCGGCCCGTACGGCGGAGCGGCGGCCAACTCGCTCATCACCGGCGCCACCCACGAACACGCATCAGTACTATTTGAAGTAATGTTCAGGAAAAATAATGATTTGAGGGGGAATAACATGATAGAAGGTCAGATGTGGGTCCCTCATGTCAATGGTCAAACAAAATGTGTTGGTTTAAGCTGCCTCGTTAGCATGGACGTATGGGCCAACCCTGTCATAAATGGGTTTAAACGAACCTAATCGGTAGCAGCACTAGGTAGTAGTTTTTGGCATGGATTAAGAATTTTTGGGTATGTTTTTGCTATTTTTTGTACAATAGATTCTTCCTAGGGCTGGTTGAGAGTGGTAGTTTTTTGTTAAATACTCTACATATTGTAAGTAGGAGTGAAAGTTAAGCTTTAGAAGCCAATAAGCAAGGCTAGTTACATAGTGCATATGTGTACATGATTGAAAGTAAATATCAACCATGAGTGACTAATATCTTGATGGAGAACTCGAAACTATGGAATACTAGGGAAAAAATGCATGGTTGGAAACACTAGCAATGTTCATGTGCGTTGCAACAAATCATAATTACAATAATACTTATTCACAAACTTGATAGAAAACACTCTAATTTTGATATACATATGTCACTAGAGATATATTATGTTTCAATTAGAATATATTCCTTGGGCTGTTTTGGTGAGGTCAGGGAGCGATGTGGTTGGTTTTAAGATACTAATTATGGGTTTTTTTGCAAATTGGTAGACAAGTGGGATGTTGGTGAGAAAAGGCAACAACTTACCTCATAGTCATTAGATGTAGATCTAATGGTCAGAAACGACGGATGGCAGACACACCATCATCACCAACTTAGTCTTGTGTAGGAGTGCTAGAAAGATCCGTGCATTGTACGGAACATCAAGATGCATTTTTTTTATAAAACACTTGTTGCGATTGACCCTTGCGGGAGTAATCCCATGTGTAAAAACTAATGATATCTCGAGAAATATGAGATAAGGTGAAGAGGAGTGGGATGTGGTGGTGATTGGTGGTCAGACTGAGCGGAGGCATGGGGATTGACGACGCCGGCAGCGGCCACCAGGCCAGTTTGTTCCAGAGGCTTCCTTTCTTAATTGCTCAACAATGAGGTTTGTTGGAGATAAGGATGAACGAGGGAAGGCCTTGTCTGCAAATGTGGAGAGGGGTGCGGGTATCTTTTAGTTTAATTTCCATCCGTCAGATATAGATCGGACGGTCTATATTGCAAGATGGCACACGTACCATCATCACCAACTCGGTTTTTTATAAGAGAAGAAATATAAGTATGGAGATACAAATATATTATCGATACTTGCTTCCGTAAACTAGCATCTACATTCTATTCAACGCCTCGGCATGTGGGGCCTTAGCACAATGACTTCTCGACTGTGTAAAATAAATATTTTCCTGTCGCCGATAAGGAGGGGGTGACGGCGGTGCGCTTTTTGGCTTGCTCTAGTCCTAGTAGTCATACTAGGTTGTCTAAGCATGTGTAGATTTATTCGTTTTCATGTCTCGTGTTCGCCGTACTGCCATGAATGTTGATGAATAGACGGTTAGTTATTCACGGGGAAATCCTTGGTGAGCATGTTTGCGAGAGAGAGAGAGAGAGAGAGACAGTGTGCGTGTGTGATATGTTAGAGATTGAGGCAATGATAGCAGATTCTTTGTGTCTATTTGTGTGGAGGATAGAGAGAGACATGTACATGGGGCTTTGTGTTGTGTAACATGGAGACACATATACATAATTAGAGAGTGAGTGTGTGAGATACACATGAGGACATGGGGAGAGATGAGGATATAGATAAATGTGTGTCTGTGCGTGCCTGGGTGTGTTTGTGCACGCGTTTTGTGTGTGAGAGGGAGTGTGTGTATGTGGAGTAGAGAGACCACTGATGATGTAAAACTAGTATAAGGGAAGGGGGAATGGTGTGACATGTGTAGTAGCGAGATAGCACGGGTGCGGACGGGGGGAGCAGACTATTTGGAAGAGACATCCAGTGTGTGTGTGGGAGAGGGGTGTGAGAGCGAGAGAGAGAGAAAGCTAGCGATGGAGAGAGAGAGAGAGAGAGAGAGAGAGAGAGAGAGAGAGAGAGGAAGAGAGGGGGCGAGAGGGGTCGTTTGTGTCCATAAATGGCGTATAGATAGGGAGACAATGTTGATGTTGTCCGAACCTATTCATGGAGACGCAAGGGAAGCGAGTCATCGTGTGTGTGATAGGGACTTCATGAGAGATCTAGAATAGATGGTGTAGAGAACAATGTGCGAAATCGAGAATGATGATACATTAGGGAGCTATGGAAAGAGTCATGACATATATGTATACAGGGAAGGAGCTGGGGCGGGTCCGCATGTGGGAGAGATAGAAAGAGGAGAGTGGTGCACAAGGAGACAAATTGTGCTTGTTTGCAATGGGGGTGGTGTGTGAGGTGAGTGCGCGAGAACCACATAACTAGGGAGATAGACGTTTGGGGGCGATGTTTTGTGTGTATGGGAAATATACACTCTACATAGTGCGTGTGCTTGGGTAAGAGAGATAGCGGGAGACCTAGAGAGTGAGGGAAGAGATGTGTGCATGCCCGAGAGACAAAGTGATAGAGACCTATATTGGGGTCCGGACTTTACAAGAGAGAAGGGTGTTAATGTGCTCGTGTGTTGGTGTTTGGGGGAGAGAACAACTTCTCTGTGTGTGTGTGGT